>NC_142870.1:87367586-87673793 GCF_051225735.1 Oryctolagus cuniculus | reverse complement strand
TAGTATAGAGTTAGTCTTCTTTGTATAAAGTTAATGAAAAATGGATCTTAGTGGAGAATGGGACTGGGAATTGTAGACAGGAGGAGGAGGGGTAAATGGGAGGGCAGTTAAGGTGGGAAGAATCACTATATTCCTAAAGTTTTACTTATAAAATGCATGAACTTTGTAATTCTTAAATAAAAGGTTTCTTTGGGAAAAAATAAATAAATTTTATGAGCAGAAATAAAATAACAATTGAAGCATTCATATACCACATGACAGGCAGTGGTGACCCATTATACTATATGTGCCTCCGTTAGTTTATATTGTTTAGTGATGTCATAACCATCTGCCTTCTATAAAGTGACACACAATGACAAAATGTGATACACAATGACATAAAGTGGCAATGACATAATTGTCTAATGATATATTTCTCAGAATTTATCCCATTGTTAAGTGAAGTGTGACTATATAGTAGAATTGAAATTTTCTTAAACAACTGAGGTGCATAACCTTCTAATAGTAGGGAAACAGAAAGTCTGCTTGGAACAATTTCCCCTTGTTTTTAATTATGTACAGATAATTCATACAGAGTAGAAAAGAAAAGACTCAAGATTCACAAAATATCCTTAAGTTATTTTCTCAATTTCAGAAAATGGCATAATTTTTTTTTTTTTTGACAGGCAGAGTGGACAGTGAGAGAGAGAGACAGAGAGAAAGGTCTTCCTTTTGCCGTTGGTTCACACTCCAATGGCTGCCCCGGCCAGCGCGCTGCGGCCAGCGCACCGTGCTAATCCGATGGCAGGAGCCAGGTGCTTCTCCTGGTCTCCCATGGGGTGCAGGGCCCAAGCACCTGGGCCATCCTCCACTGCACTCCCTGGCCACAGCAGAGAGCTGGCCTGGAAGAGGGGCAACCGGGACAGAATCCGATGCCCCTATCAGGACTAGAGAACCTGGTGTGCGGGCGCCGCAAGGCGGAGGATTAGCCTAGTGAGCCATGGCGCCGGCTTGAAAATGGCATAAATTTAAATAAGCACTTTTGAAATGTTCAGAGTACTGAGTATTCAGAGAGTCTAAAGAGGTAGGACCTTTGTGCTTTTGTGTGATTAGAAAAAATATGGCATAGTCAAAGCCTGCAAAACTGAAATCATGAAAATTTCATTCCTAACCAGTTGTGTCATTCAAGATGAGTCCTTTCTTCTTTTTGGAATCATATTCTGTATCTCTACAACCTGAAGATATAATATACTATCTCCTATGATGGTTGTTAACATTCATTGAAATAGCATATGAAAAAGCTTACTAGTGCCAGGGACATAGTAAACATTATTGAAATTAAATCTCTCTCTTTGCACAAAAGAAATATGTGTAAATACACTTTCTTTTTTTTTAAATGTATTTATTTACTTGAAAGTCAGAGTTACACAGAGAAAAGAGAGGCAGAGAGAGAGAGAGTTCTTCCATCCGATGGTTCACTCCTCAATTGATCGCAATGGCTTGAGCTGCACTGATCCAAAGCCAGGAACCAGGAGCTTCTTCCAGGTCTCCCACGTGGGTGCAGGGGCTCAAGGATGTGGGCCATCTTCTACTGCTTTCCCAGGCCATAGCAGAGAGCAGGACTGGAAGAGGAGCAGTCGGGATTAGAACCAGTGCCCATAAGCAATACCAGTGCTCAGGCCAGGGTGTTAACCCACTGTGCCACAGAGCCAGCCCCGTAAATACACTTTCTATTATAGCATGATTCCAAGTTTGGCTTGTGTGTATATCATGGCTCCCAGTAGTTCTGCATTTCCCTAAAAGCAGATGATAAATTTCTTTCTGCATCCATAATAGCCTTAGCACAGTGCTTCCTAAGTCACAATATTAAACATCGACTATAACCTAATTTTAACCCCTGTTCTGCTAATCTCACATGTGATTTTTAATGGAAGATGGGATGCAATAGTGAGAATATCTAACTTTATGAACTCTAAGATACAGGATAGGGGAGAGCCAGTGATGATGATTACCAAGCTGGGTGAGAGAAGATGCAAAATGATCACAGAACCGGCAAGTGAAACACACAGCAGTGACATTTTAGGTTGATTTGTATTCTTTGTGGAAGACCTGAAATAAAACTTCCTTGTTATTAGGGAACAATTCTACAAGTAGACTTCACAGGATTCTTAGGGGAAAAATCCAGGGCGAGGTTTCTCAAACCATATGGAAAATATATTCCTTTCTAGTAATTTCTCCTTTAAAAATACTGCTTTGACTTTTCTGTAAATATTTGCCTTTTTTTTTTTTTTTTGACAGGCAGAGTGGACAGTGAGAGAGACAGAGAGAAATGTCTTCCTTTTCCGTTGGTTCACCCCACAATGGCCACTGTGGCCAGCGCACTGTGCTGATCCGAAGCCAAGAGCCAGGTGCTACTCCTGGTCTCCCATGTGGGTGCAGGACCCAAGCACCTGGGCCATCCTCCACTGCACTCCCGGGCCACAGCAGAGAGCTGGCCTGGAAGAGGAGCAACTGGGACAGAACCAGCGCCCCGACCGGGACTAGAACCCGGTGTGCTGGCACCGCAGGTAGAGGATTAGCCTATTGAGCCGTTGCACCAGCCAAATATTTGTCTTTTTAAAAAAAGGTTTTGTTATTTATTTGAAATGTAGAGTTACTGATAGAAAGGGAGAGAGAGAACATGAGAGGCAGGGACCCAAGTACTTGAGCCATTTTCTGCTCCTTTCCAAGGCACATTAGCAGGGACATGGACTGGACGAGCAGCTGGGCATCGAACTGGCACTCCCTAATGTGATAGGAGTTTCTTAGGCAGCAGTTTAAATTGCTATGGCACAGCCGCTGCCCCAAACATATGTACTCTCATAATTCTGATTCCCTTTCTGTTATTAATTTATATTTTAGATTGAATCATACTCATCTATTGCTATGGTTTCATTCATCAAATTTCCAAATTTGAGTCCTTAAGATAAATTTATCTCTTCAGTGTCCATAGTTTATATCATAAACATATAAGACAGCTTCATACCCAATTGTCACAGGTATCTCGAACAATTCAAATTCAATAAAACACAAACAGACTTACTCATCTCCGTTGCCATCAAAATCCCTATCTCTTTAGCAATCTATATCACAGTTTGTAGCATCCGCATCTATACAGCTTTTTCTGGAAAAACAGACATCATTCTAATGTTCCCCATCTCTATTCTACTGCCAAAATCCAGCCAATCCCTGAACATGAATTGATTTTCTTTCTCTCTCTCTCTTTTCACTCCTTTTGTACCTTTCATTATCATTTGCTCAAGTTTCTCTTTCCACCACCTCTCACCACTAGGCAACAGACTCTCACTTGATTTTCCTGTTCTTTGTTCTATTGTTTTCATTTCCCTTCCCACTCTTTAGATAACTTTTCAAAGCTACAAAGCTTATTGTCCTTCTTTAAAGACCAAAAATTCATGAATGGCTTTCATCTTTAATAACCTATTCAATAAAAAGTATTCAACTTTAAAAACTCAAATCTTTCCCTATTCTTTGTAAATAGATGTACTTTTTACTGATTTTTAGATTGTGAATTTATTTTTAATTCATGAAGATACTCCAAAAACATGACAACAATGCATATACACTCCAGGAATGTCATATGAATCTCCTAGGAAAAACTGAGACTGAAGATTAAAATTCTTTGGCAATTAAAGACATAAGACATCAAAGCCTTAATTAATAAGCTAAAATATTTACTTTCCCTATCGAATTGAATGTGTTTGAAGATTCAGTGCTCTTGAATCCTTTACTCTTCTGTTTCATCTAGCAGGGCTCTCAGTGTCTGGGGAAACTGACTTTTCCTTTGGTAACTGCATTCAGACTGCCTCCACTAGGTCCAGAGTCTCAGAGCTTTGTTAGTTCAAGCTTAGTCCCTGATATGCCTCACTTTTCATATATCCTGAGAGTCAATGAGACACACAGGATTATCAAAGAATTAACTCAAAAACTACTCCAGAGAATAAATTCCACAGATCCATGTCAGGTTTACATGACGAAATCATGTTTTCAGGACTCACTATTTGAGGACAGAAATTAGATGGAAAAATCTTATTTTTACCTCTATCATGACCCTAGTTGACTTCAGTGGGCCAAGAATAGATAACGAAAACATCAGCTCACCAGAAGCAATCATGGAGTCTTCAGCTATGCTGTCTTTTAACCATTTGGCCCTGTTGCTACAGCAGATTTAGGATTTCCTCCAGATTAAGGAATGGCATTTGTCATATTCAACAATATAACAAAAAGCATGATTCTTGACAAAATAAAATGAAATTTTATTTTTTTCTCCCTCTGTCACTTACAGCTGCATTTAGTAGGGGTAATGCTCCCCTGTCCCTGGGAAAGTATGTAGCAAAGTTACGAGTTTCTTGGCCAGCACTGTGGCTCACTAGATTAATCCTCCGCCTGCGACGCCGGTACTCAGGGTTCTAGTCCCGTTTGGGGCGCTGGATTCTGTCCCTGTTGCGCCTCTTCAAGTCTAGCTCTCTACTGTGGCCCGGGAAGGCAGTGGAGGATGACCCAAGTGCTTGGGCCCTGCACCCACATGGGAGACCAGGAGGAAGCACCTGGCTCCTGGCTTCGGATCGGCACAGCGCTGGCTGTAGCGGCCATTTGGGGGGTGAACTAACGGAAGGAAGACCTTTCTCTCTGTCTCTCTCTCACTGTCTAACTCTACCTGTCAAAAAAAGTTACGAGTTTCCTAAGTAGATTTAGATATTAGATAATCCTACTGCCACTTTCAATGGCAAACATCTTCATGTGTGTTCAAATTTATTCTCTGTCCAGTTTAAGCCACTGCAGGCAGTAGTGGGGAATCAGAGCCAAATGGCTGTCCTCCTTTGCTCTCAGTGCTCATCACCTCTGTACTTAGTGCCTGTTGTTTAGCTTTCTGACCAACATTGAAAGAGGAAATCAGAGAGATGAGTTCCTATTGCAATTTGTGCTTCTGAAGACTAATTTGGAGTTCTCTGGGGTGTGCCAGATGTTCATAGATGATTCTGTCTCTCCTGGAGCATTTTAATGGACTTTCTTAAGTTTCTTGCTGAGATCTTTTGCCTTGAATTCTTGATGCTTTTTTCTTCCCAGCAGTGGTTTTCAGGAATTCTTTTCGCAGCTGGGATCATTTAGGGGTATCATTCCAGTGGCTTTCTGCCTAAGTCTCCCAGAGTCCCTAGACAACCCAAATGGAGAAGTTTCTGAACAATGTCTCACACTGCATCTCTTGCCTAGAAACCTCTCGGTATACGGGCCAATCCTGTACACCCAATCCAGCAAGATTTTTTACTTTTACTTGGCCATTTGTTTATGGGTGGTCAGTTGGTTTTTTGAAGCTTTGTTTTTGTTTTGGAGAGATTCAGAGAGAATCTTTTTCAGAGTAATAGGAACAAAAGAAGGAGAGGACAGAGAAAAACTGGATTCATGTTTGAGTTACCTGATATACTTCTTCTCCTGTTAAATGTTGACATCTTTCCAGAGGAAGTGACTTCTCATCTTGAGGTCTTTTTCCTCCGTGGAATGAAGTAGTCTGGACACTCTGGACTAGATCTCACCAGGAAAGTAATTCCCAAGCACCTCCCAAACACAACAGTTTGCTGAACTATGATGCATTTTCTTTTGGTTTTCCAGATGAATTCACAAACCAGAAGCCTGCATGGGTTAATGTACTCTCTCCATCAGGAAGCTGCATTCTTACCCCTTTAACAATTGCAGTCCTTTTTCAAAGAATCAGGATCATTTACATTTCTTACCTGGCACTCCATCTCCACACTTTATGTACATTTGCTAGCTTCCAAAAACTCATTTCTTCTTTTTTTTTCTCTTTATAAAAAATGTCCACATAAAATTTCACTGATTCTTTTTTTTTATTTTATTTTATTTAATGAACATAAATTTCTGAAGTATAGCTTATGGACTACAATAGCTTCCCCCCATCACTGATTCTAAGGTGCAGGTATCTTTTCATAAATCTTAACATCTCTGAGCTTACAATGCATTCCCAACTGATGGTGTGCCATCTTTTAATTCTTAACTGTTTCTTCTGTAGTGGCACATTATCCAACATTTAAGAGTTAATAATACAAATTGTATACAAATAGAGAGAACAAAGTAGTGAACATTTAATAACAATCCTCTGAAGTTAGAAATTATTATCTCATTTTATATACTTTATATTTTTTAACTTTTGATATTGTAAAACATCTCTATTATTAACATCTATTTTTGTGATACACAACATGTTAATTCTAAATACTTTAATTTCATTCCTAAAAATCTTAAAACAGTTTCCTATACAGGAATTGTACTATTATTATATCATCAAAATTGACAAATGCATATTATTATAGTCTAATACCAAGTGTATTTTCAATTTTTTTCAATTGTTCTCATGAAAACTATTTACTTGGTTAGAATCAAACTTCAACTAGTTTCTTTTAATCTTATTCACTGTTCCTCTTTTTTTTTTTTCTTTTTGCTATTGACATGTTGAAGAAGCCACATCATTTGTTTTGTAGAACGAGCTACATTCAAGATATGCTTTCTGCCTTTTCTGGTTTATAGTGAATTGTTTCTCTGCCACATTTTCTGTGAATGAGCAATTAGAGCCCAAAGCCTGCCAATATTCAGGTTCAATGTCATTCTGGGCTGATACTGCATGTGTCATATTGCTTCACCTCAGAAAGAACAAATGCCTGGTTGCACAGTGGTCCTCCCTCAGCCACAGTTTCACTCCACTCTCCATCATTTAACTTAACTACGGTCATCTGCAAACTGAAAATACTAAGTGGAAAATTCCAGAAATAAACAGTCTGACATAGCAGCTCTATATTCCCGCCTACTCATTAGTCACTTAATAGCCTTTTGGTTATCAGTCTACTGTTGCTAAATCATAGTACTTGTATTCAAGTAACCTTACTTTTAATTAATAAAGCTTAAGATTAATGATGCTGGTAGATGGCATGCCAAAAAGAAACTGTTGAGTGTCTCCTTAAAAGAAAATACTTGACTTTAAAATGGAATAAATAATGGTATGTTGAGGCTTCCAAGATCTATGGTAAGAATAAATATTTTATTCATGAAATTGTGAAAAGGGAAACACAGATTTTTGCTAGTTTTGCAGTTGCACATCAAATTGCAAAAATCATGGCCACAGTGAATGATAATTTCTTGGTAAGAATGGAAAAGGCATGTATATAGTAGGGGAAAACATAAACAAAGAGTTCAACACTACTAGTTTCAGGCATCCACTGGGGGGGCTTGGGATGTACCCTCCATGGTTAATGGAGATTACCACACTACTTTTAGAAATCACCAACTTTAGAATTGATTCTTATTTTTTCATAGTGTATTTTCTTTTTTAAGAGACAAAATATCTCTGAAGTTACTACTAGGCTAGAAATGATAAATGTGCAAATATTTGGATCTTTCTTTGTTTAGTCCTTCAAACTATGTGTTTTCTTCAAGTTGTGGTCATCCATCTACACAGTTTATTAATAGCTTATTTTGCAGAATGGTATTTCAGTATCAGATGATTTCCCCCTCAATTGAAAAAACTTATTAGGATTCCTATGCAAGTTTGTAGGTCATGGTGCTATATGGACTTCTATTTTAGGTCCAAGCAGGCAAGTTGGGGGCATGTCAATACCAAAATGAGACAGTAGAAGAGTACTTTAGGATATTCTTGCTTAGGTAGATGTGTGTTGAATCCCACTCATATAAACAAAAATCATAGACATAAACCTCGGTGCATATAACCAGAATTTTCTTGGAAAAGATGTAAATATCCATCTATTATTTTTCACTTTATGTTTCTGTGTGGGAGCAAACTGTTGAAATCCATACTTGATGTATACTAAGCTGATCTTCTGTATATTAAGATAATCAAAAATGAATCTTGATGTGAATGGAAGGGGAGAGGGAGTGGGAAAGGGGAGGGTTGTGGGTGGGAGGGACGGTATGGGGGGGAAGCCAGTGTAATCCATAAGTCGTACTTTGGAAATTTATATGCATTAAATAAAAGTTAAAAAAAAAAGATGTAAATATCCTCTGAAATTAAATAGGTAGGAAGTTATTTGACATTCTCTGGAATGTACTACATCAACAATAAGCTTATTATTTCCTCCTTTCTTAATGAGAACTAGTCAGAATATATTTTCTGTCTCAACAATCATCAGCTTTTCCTTTAATATGAATATCTAATTCTGATTATTGATTTGTCTTTGTTTATACTTTACTAATCTGAGATAGAGAGGGACCTAGAAGAATTAATAATCACAATTATGTATGAATGGTCCCAAAATTTTATAAAATATAGCAAAATAAAATAAAGATTCTGAAGAACATCAACTTCTTCAAGATCTAGAATAAGGGGAAATAAAATGAGATTAAGCATGTGGATGCAAAATAGAGCAATACGGAACTATTTTGAAGAATTCATATTAGAAAATGAACTATCATTTGTTTTGAATGTGATTGTACATATACACTAATGTAATTCTGCATGGTGATTAACATTTTATGTGTTTAAAAGACATTTCAGACACAGAAACACAAAATTCTGGGTCAGAAGCTTGCAACTGAAATATGCATTATGTAGAAAACTGAGTGATTTGAAATAGAAGGTAGTACAGGAGAGCCTTTAATGGGAACTCTAAGGAGAAGTGGTGCCTTTGTAACTGAGATTTCTGGGAGACGATAGGCTACTAACTTCATATAATTTCAAATGTTTTTGAAGTGAACCAATATAAGTTTGTATCTTTTATCCGAATCAAATTGTTAACCAGAGTGACTATTGTGTATTACTATAGGTGAAGGCTTTGCCCTTGTGGTATACTTATTTCAAGAACTTTATATTTTCATGATAAAATTTTCCATCATGAATTAAGCTTGGGACATAGTAGGTTAAGTAAAGACACACAGATTTCTTTTCTGTAGTATTCCCACAGAATTTTCAATCATTTTTAAGGTATTATGTCCCCCAAATGGAATAAATATATGATGCTTTTGAAAGTTATTTGACCACATTTGTCCAGATTCTTCTTCACACAAGTAATAATTTGCTGTTATACATTGTGAGAGGTGCAATGTAGAACTTGAATTGTGGCTATGAAAAGTACTGATGTTTTTATGTTTTATTTTAGCAGACATTTACATTAATGACAGATCGTACTGTTCATGTGAAATACTGATTTTTTACCCTGATTCTATTTTTTATATCATTTGTCCTGGGTCAAATGCTTTCAGTCCTGGGGCATGGTATTGGTCATGAAAATGTCACTTCTCTTGTGTTTTATAAAATGTTTAAGAGGGCTAGCATATCATTGTAACTTGCAAAGATTTTTTTTTTTACTTTTTTTTAACATTTATTTAATGAATATAGATTTTCAAAGTACAGTTAATGGACTACATTGGCTCCCCACCCCCGATGACTTCCCTCCCACCCGCAACCCTCCCCTTTCCCGCTCTCTCTCCCCTTCCATTCATATCAAAATTCATTTTCAATTTTCTATATATACAGAAGATCAGTTTAGTATACATTAAGTAAAGATTTCAACAGTTTATACCAACATAGAAACACAAAGTGAAAAAGAAGTTTGAGTACTCGTTATAGCATTAAATCGCAATTTACATCGCATTAAGGACAGAGATCCTACATGAGGAGTAAGTGCATAGTGACTCCTGTTGTTGACTTTACAATTTGACACTTCTGTTTATAGCATCAGTAATCTCCCTATGCTCCAGTCATGAGTTTCCAAGGCTATGGAAGCCCCTTGAGTTCTCCGACTCTTATCTTATTTAGACAAGGTCATAGTCAAAGTGGAAGTTCTCTCCTCCGTTCAGAGAAAGGTACCTCCTTCTTTGAAGACCTGTTCTTGCCACTGGGATCTCACTCACAGAGATCTTTCATTTAGGAGTTTTTTTTTTTTTTTTTTTTTTTTTTTTTCCAGAGTGTCTTGGCTTTCCATGACTGAAATACTCTCATGAGCTTTTCAGCCGGTTCCAAATGCCTTTAGGGCTGATTCTGAGGCCAGAGTGCTGCTTAGGACATCTGCCATTCTATGAGTCTCCTGTGTATCTTGCTTCCTATGTTGGATTGCTCTCCCCTTTATTTATTCTATCGGTTAGTATTAGCAGGCACTAGACTTGTTTATGTGATCCCTTTGACTCTTAGTCCTTTCATTATGATCAATTGTGAACTGAAATTGATCACTTGGACTAGTGAGATGGCATTGGTACATGCCACCTTGATGGGATTGAATTGGAATCCCCTGGTATGTTTCTAACTCTACTATTTAGGGCAAGTCAGCTTGAGCATGTCCCAAATTGTAAAATCTTCCCTCTCTTTTTCTCACTCTTATGTTTACCAAGGATCATATTTCAGTTAAATTTCAACACTTAAGAATAACTGTGTATTAATTACAGAATTAAACCAGTCATATAAAGTAGAACAGACCAAAAAAATACTAAGAAGGATAATGTATTAAGTTGTTCATTAACAGTCAGGGCTATGCTGATCAAGTCACCGTTTCTCATAGTGTCCATTTCACTTCAACAGCTTATCTTTTTGGCATTCAGTCAGTTGTCACCGATCAGGGAGAACATATGGTATTTGTCTCTTTGGGACTGGCTTATTTCACTCAACATGATGTGTTCCAGATTCCTCCATCTTGTTGCAAATGACTGGATTTCATTGTTTTTGACTGCTGTATAGTATTCTAAAGAGTCATATCCCATAATTTCTTTATCCAGTCTACTGTTGATGGGCATTTAGGTTGGTTCCAGGTCTTGGCTATTGTGAATTGTGCTGCAATAAACATTAATGTGCAGACCTCTTTTTTGTTTGCCAATTTAAATTCCTTTGGGTAAATTCCAAGGAGTGGGATGGCTGGGTTGAATGGTAGGGTTATCGTTAGGTCTGAGGAATCTCCAGACTGACTTCCATAGAGGCTTAACCAGTTTGCATTCCCACCAACAGTGGGTTAGTGTCCCTTTTTCCCCACATCCTCGCCAGCATCTGTTGTTGGTAGATTTCTGCATGTGAGCCATTCTCACTGGGGTGAGGTGAAACCTCATTGTGGTTTTGATTTGCATTTCCCTTATTGCTAGTGATCTTGAACATTTTTTCATGTGCCTGTTGGCCATTTGGATTTCCTCTTTTGATAAATGTCTATTGAGGTCCTTGGCCCATCTCTTAAGTGGGTTGTTGGTTTTGTTTTTGTGGAGTTTCTTGATCTCTTTGTAGATTCTGGTTATTAACCCTTTATCTGTTGCATAGTTTGCAAATATTTTTTCCCATTCTGTTGGTTGTCTCTTCACTCTCCTGACTGTTTCTTTTGCAGTACAGAAACTTCTCAATTTGATGCAATCCCAATAGTTGATTTTGGCTTTGACTGCCTGTGCCTCCCGGGTCTTTTCCAGAAATTCTTTGCCTGTGCCAATATCTTGAAGGGTTTCTCCAATGTTCTCTAATAACTTGATGGTGTTGGTCATAGATTTAGGTCTTCAATCCATGTTGACTGGATTTTTGTGTAAGGTGTAAGGTAGGGTCTTGCTTCATGCTCTGCATGTGGAAATCCAGTTTTCCCAGCACCATTTATTGAATAGACTGTCCTTGCTCCAGGAATTGGTTTTAGATCCTTGATCAAATATAAGTTGGCTGTAGATGTTTGGGTTGATTTCTGGTGTTTCTATTCTGTTCCATTGGTCTATCCATCTGTTTCTGTACCAGTACCATGCTGTTTTGATTACAACTGCCCTGTAGTATGTCCTGAAATCTGGTATTGTGATGCCTCCAGCTTTGTTTTTGTTGTACAAGATTGCCTTAGCTATTCGAGGTCTCTTGCTTCTCCATATGAATTTCAGCATCATTTTTTCTAGTTCAGAGAAGAATGTCTTGGGTATCTTTATTGGGATTGCATTGAATCTATAAATTGCTTTTGGGAAAATGGACATTTTGATGATGTTGATTCTTCCAATCCATGAGCATGGAAGATTTTTCCATTTTTTGGTATCCTCTTCTATTTCTTTCTTTAAGGTTTTGTAATTCTCATCGTAGAGATCTTTAACATCCATGGTTAAGTTTATTCCAACGTATTTGATTGTTTTTGTAGCTATTGTGAATGGGATTGATCTTAGAAGTTCTTTCTCAGCCATGGCATTGCTTGTGTATACAAAGGCTGTTGATTTTTGTGCATTGATTGTATATCCTTCCACTTTCCCAAACTCCTCTATGTGTTCTAATAGTCTCTTAGCAGAGTTCTTTGGATCCTCTAAGTAAAGAATCATATCATCTGCAAAGAGGGATAGTTTGACTTCTTCCTTCTCAATTTGTATTCCTTTAATTTCTTTTTCTTGTCTGATGGCTCTGGCTAAAACTTCCAGAACTATGTTAAATAGCGGTGGTGAGAGTGGGCACCCCTGTCTGGTGTCAGATCTCAGTGGAAATGCTTCCAACTTTTCCCCATTAAATAGGATGTTGGCCGTGGTTTTTTCATAAATTGCTTTGATTATATTGAGAAATGTTCCTTCTATACCCAATTTGCTTAGAGTTCTCGTCATGAACGGGTGTTGAATTTTATCGAATGCTTTCTCTGCATCTATTGAGATAATCATATGGTTTTTCTTCTGCAGTCTGTTAATGTGGTGAATCACGTTGATTGTTTTGTGCACATTAAACCATCCCTGCATACCAGGGATAAATCCCACTTGGTCTGGGTGGATGATTTTTCTGATGTGTTGTTGTATTCTATTGGCCAGAATTTTATTGAGGATTTTTGCATCTATGTTCATCAGGGATATTGGTCTATAATTTTCTTTCAGTGCTGCATCTTTTTCCAGCTTAGGAATTAAGGTGATGCTGGCTTCATAGAAAGAATTTGGGAGGATTCCCTCTTTTTCGATTGTTCTGAATAGTTTGAGAAGAAATGGAATTAGTTCTTCTTTAAGTGTCTGGTAGAATTCAACAGTGAATCCATCTGGTCCTAGGCTTTTCTTTGTTGGGAGGGCATTTATTACGGTTTCAATTTCTGTTTCAGTTATGGGTCTGTTTAGGTTTTCTATGTCTTCGTGGTTCAATTTTGGTAGATTGCATGTGTCCAGGAATCTATCCATTTCTGATAGATTTTCCTATTTGCTGGAATACAAGTCCTTGTAGTAATTCCTGATGATTCTTTTTTATTTCTGTGGTGTCTGGTGTTATGTTTCCTTTTTCATCTCTGATTTTATTGATTTGGGTCTTTTCTCTTCTTTTTTTAGTTAGTTGGGTCAATGGGGTGTCAATTTTGTTTATTTTTTCCAAAAACCAGCTCTTTGCTTGGCTGATTTTTTGTAATGTTTTTTTTGGATTCAATCCTGTTAATTTCTTCTCTGATTTTAATTATTTCTCTTCTCCTGCTAGATTTGAATCTGGCTCGCTGCAGTTTTTCTAGGTCCTTGAGATGCACTGAAAGCTAATTTTTTAGTACCTTTCCAATTTCTTGACATAGGCTCCTATTGTTATAAACTAGCCTCTCAATACTGCTTTTGCCGTATCCCATAAGTTTTGATATGTTGTGTTGTTATCCTCACTTACTTCCAGAAAGTTTTTGATTTCTCTTTTGATTTCTTGAATGACCCAGTGTTCATTCAGGAGCATGCTGTTCAGTCTCCATGTGTTTGCATACTTTCTAGGGTTTCCTGAGTTGCTAATTTCCAGCTTCCTTCCGCTGTGGTCTGAGAAGCTGCATGGTATGATTCTAATTCTTTTAAATTTGCTGAGACTTGCTTTATGGCCTAGTATGTGCTCAATCCTAGAGAAGGTTCCATGCACTGCTGAGAAGAATATAAAGTCTTCAGATGTAGGATTGAAAGTTCTGTAGATATCTGTTAGATCCATTTGGGCAATAGTGTCGATTAAATCTGCTGTTTCCTTGTTGATCTTATGTCCAGTTGATCTGCCTATTTCTGAGAGTGGAGTATTGAAGTCCCCCAGTACTATTGTATTGGAATCTAAGTCTCCCTTTAAGTCCCTTAACATATCTTTTAAATAGACCAGTGCCCTGTAATTAGGTGCATATACATTTATAATAGTTACATCTTCCTGTTGAATTGAACCCTTAATCATTATATAGTGCCCCTCTTTGTCTCTCTTAACAGTTTTTGTATTAAAGTTTATTTTGTCTGATATTAATATGGCTATACCTGCTTTTTCTTGGTTTCTGTTGGCATGGAATATCTTTTTCCAACCTTTCACTTTCAGTCTGCATGCATCTTTGTTAGAGAGATGTGTTTCTTGTAGGCAACAAATAGGTGGGTTTTGTTCCTTAAGCCAATTATCAAATCGGTGTCTTTTAACTGAAGAGTTATGTCCATTAATGTTTAATGTGACTATTGATACATAATGACTTTGCCCTGCCATTTTCCCAGAGATATTTTCTAGTATATTCTTTGAGCTTTCCATGCTCTTTTATTGGTAGGTGTTCTTCCTTTACCTTCTTTCATATTGATGGCCATGTTTCTGTGTTTCTGAGTGTAGCACATCTTTAAGTATCTTTTGCAGGGCCAGATGAGTGGCTGCAAAGTCTTTCAATTTCTGTTTGCTATGAAAGGTCTTTATTTCACCTTCATTCATAAATGAGAGCTTAGCAGGATATAATATTCTGGGCTGGTAATTTTTCTCTCTTAGCACCTGTGCCATGTCTCGCCATTCCCTCCTAGCCTGTAGTGTTTCTGATGAGAAGTCTGCTGTGAGTCTAATTGGAGATCCTCTGAGAGTAATCTGACATTTCTCTCTTGCACATTTTAGGATCTTTTCTTTATGTTTCACTGCAGCGAGTTTAATTACAACGTGTCGTGGTGAGGATCTCTTTTGGTCATGTTTACTGGGGGTTCTATGAGCTTCCTGTACTAGGATGTCTCTGTCCTTCTCCAAACCCGGAAAGTTCTCTGCTAGTATCTCACTAAAAAGGCCTTCTAATCCTTTCTCTCTCTCCATGCCTTCAGGAACTCCTAGAACTCGAATGTTGTTTTTTTTTTTTTTAATAGTATCCTGTAGATTCCCAACAATATTTTTTAGATTTCTAATTTCCTCTTCTTTTCTTTGGTTTGACTGTATGTTTTCCTGTGCTCTGTCTTCTAAGTCCGATATTCTCTCTTCTGTTTCACTGACTCTGTTTTTCAGACTTTCTTATATGTTTGTCATTTGATCTTTTGAGCTCTTCATTTCATTTTGATTTCTCTTCACTATCACACTTTCCTGTTCTACTAGTTTCTGTGTTTCATTTTGATTCTTCCTTAAAATTTCATTTTCACGAGAGAGATTTTCAATCCTGTCCAATAAGGATTTCTGTAGTTCAAGGATTTGCTTTTGAAAACTTCTAAATGTTTTTATCATAAAATTTTTGAAATCCGTATCTTTCATTTCTTCTATCTCATCATCTTCATAATCTTGGCTTGGGGTGTTTTGTTTATTTGGAGGCATCATAGTGTCATCGTTGATCTTGTTCCCTCGATTTTTGTGTTTGTTGCTTGGCATAGTTAGTTCTTCTTCCCTCACTGTGAGTTTTTTTGTTTGTTTGTTTGTTTGTTTTTTGTTTTTTTTTTTTTTTTCACTATGTCTGTGTTAAGTGGACTGCCTGCTGTGGGATGAGCCTTGAAGACTTGAGATGGGTGTGGCCTGAGAGCTCTGCTTGGTGCTTCCGGGTTACAGGTGTACAAAGGTGACACCCTCAGGTTATGCGTGGTAAATCTCTCTCTATTTATTATTTATTTTATTTTTTATTCAGGAGGTGAGTAATACAGCATGGCTGAGCAGAATTGATGGTATTTAGCTTCTGATCTCTGGCTTCTACCCAAAGAGTCTGTGCCAGTTCAGTTTCTCCTGCGGACTCCCACTGGGTTGCCTAGGCTACTGCATTGTAGCCTTAGCTCTCCCCTTTTATTATGTATATCCCAAGTGGAGCCTGCTCTTTGTTTCTTGCTCGCCTTTGCAAGGTTGGCTGAAAGAGAAACTTGTCTGTACCAGTACCCCCTCCACCTTTTTATTTTTCCTTCTCTCCTGTAGTCAGTCTGGTGAACTTTCCCACTTCAAAGCCTGCTTCCCTCTAGATTCCGTCCGCTGTTTCCCCTCCAATGTCTCCGGTTACTGAGCTCACCTCCCCTTCCAGCGCCGATGTGTGGACTCGGAGCCCTGGGTGTCCCTCCTCTCCCCGCTGGTGTCTGTGTCACATCCACTCCCCTTCCCGCACTGGCGCACAGACCCTGTGGCTCCCGCGGCTGGCTTCCACACAGTGGGCGACCTTGCTCTCCCAGTAGGTCCTCCGAGTCACCGCCACTAGATCCAGAAGAGTTTCCTCTGCATTTTTTTTCCTGATCCTTTTTCTTTGGCTACCGTAACTCCACTTTTATTAAACTAAATTTTCCCAGACTGTTGGTGCACGCCCTCACTATTCTGCCATCTTGGCTCCGCCCCACTTGCAAAGAGTTGAATTTACAATGCTTATTTCCACAGTCACAATGTTGTCCATATTTATTCCTGGTTATTTCAAGTTTCTAAGTGCTGTTTTCCTGGGGATCTTGTCTCATATGTGTACTTTAGGAGTTGAAAAAGAATCTGAAGGATATTTAATGCATATTTTGATGTTCTCATTTTGTAGAGATTTCCTTTCCTAAGTGTCCACCCTCAATTTCACAGCCCTTCAGCTAGCTGTGAACTCTGATACCTGACTCATCAGCGCAATCAGAAAGGCATTGCCCCTTGAGGGCTAAGTCCTGTGTGCCATGCCAATCAGTGATGACATTCTTTGTAATAAGGCTCTGTGTGGTCTATAGGGCACACACCAGTAACTGCTACTCAATAATGCAAGCAATACATTTGGTATAATCCAAAAATATGCTTAATTACATATCTTTGCTAGAATAATTTGAGAATCAGGAAAAATAATAAAAGTATGTACTTACCTGAGCCAAGTATCACAAATGTTAATTTTATTGTAATTTCTGTTAGCGTGTCTCCAACTCCATGACTCCTAAAATTGAATCATTGTAATTACATTATATGTAAAATATTGTCACCTGCCTCTTTCACTTAGAGAGTAGAATTCCTTATGAAATAGTCTCTTATAAGAATAGTCTCATAATATGTCACCAGGTTCATTTGACAATTCCCTATCATTTAAATTAACTTTTCTCTAAGTTTTGTATCTTAATAAATTCTCTGAAACTATTTAGCTTATAAATTGATTTTAATTAAGTATCATTTCACAAGATATATTGGGAGAAGTATAATACTTAGGTAAAAGAATATACGCATATTTATGACTAAAGTAGCAATGTATGTAAATGTCTTTTCACTCTTAAATTTGTACTTTATTTTTTTAAAAATATGGTATTATTGCAATAAGTAATAGAAATTGTTTCAGTATTTATTTTATGTACATATTTTTAAAGATTTATTTATTTATTTGAAAGGCACAGTGACACAAAGAGAAGGGGAGACAGGGGGCGTGAGATCTTCCATCTGTTGGTTTGCTTCCCAAATGGCTGCAATAGCCAGAGCAGGGCCAGGTCAAAGCCAAAAGCCAGGAGCTTCATCTAGGTTTCTCATGTGGGTGCAGGGGCCCAAGCACTTGAATCATCTTCTGCTGCTTACTCAGGCACATTAGCAAGGTGCTGGATTGGGAGTGGAGCAGCTGGGACACAAACTGCACAAACAAGTGGGATGCTGGCATCTCAGGCAGTGGTTTAACCTGATATGCCACAACACCAGACTCAATATTTATATTTTTTAAGATCACTAGGATTTACATTTTCAGATTCATTTAAATAATATAATCTCTTATTTTAATTAAACTTTAATTATCTAACTACGTAGGTGTTAGTATTAATATCATCTATTTGTATGAGATTGTGTAAAACTGGCTTGTGCCGCGGCTCACTAGGTTAATCCTCTGCCTGCATTCTCCAGGTTCTGGTTCTGGTCGGGGCAGCAGATTCTGTCCTGGTTGCTCCTTTTCCAGGCCAGCTCTCTGCTGTGGCCCGGGAGTGCAGTGGAGGATGGCTCAAGTGCTTGAGCCCTGCACCCGCATGGGAGACCAGGAGAAGCACCTGGCTCTTGGCTTTGGATCAGCTCAGTGTGCTGGCCACAGTGGCCATTGGGGGGTGAACCAACAGAAAAGGAAGACCTTTCTCTCTGTCTCTCTCTCACTGTCCACTCTGCCTGTCAAAAAAAAAAAAAAAAAGAAAGAAAAGAAATTGATAATTGAACTGAACCCCTAAAATGCAAGTGCACAAGCATAGAGAGACAGAAAATAGTAAGTGATTTCTGGAAACCGGGGAATATTGTTAGAGGATAAATTTTGAAGTAAAATGTAAATGGAGATGACTATGAATGGGTAGCGGGTTTCCTCTTCATGTGATGATAATGTTCTCAAATTTATTTTGGTGGTTGATAACTCTGTGATTGTGTTAAAAACTACTGAATTTTACAACTTAAATTGGGGGTTTGTACACATTAAATGGGTGAATTATATGACACATACTTATATCTCAATAGAGGTGTTTATAGAAAATAAAATGGAGGCTATGTTAGGTAGTATAGAAGCAAAAGCCCTGGAAGAAATAAAACTTGTCAGATAAAGAATGATTTCCAATGCTGAAAAAGATTTATATTTCCCTTTAAGATTCCCTCCATTTAGAGCTTAGATTAGCCCATTAATAAGGCAGAAGCACCTCTTGGATTTTGCATACTTGGTAAACACTATATTCAAGTCTAATCCACATGTTTAATTGAAGATAAAGTAATTCTGGGTTATTTTGCTGCAGACTTTAAGAGGCTTTTAAGGCAAAACTAATTAAGATTAGTTGCATTATATTTTAAAAAGAAAAAAATGATAAGGGCTTTATGAAACATATTGCTCCTTAGGTGGAGCTAAATTATTCTTCCATAGTATAGAGGAGGGTGGTTATTTGAGCTTTCAGGATTCTATTTCAATACTAATTTTTAACTGAATGTTTGACATAATTCCGTATACTATTTGAGCTTTCCTGGAAGGATACATTTGGAAATATGAACATAGAGAGTGCACTTTGTTTTATTTAGAGTTTTTTTTAAAGATTAGATTGATGATGTCTTTTTAACATGTTAATTTTTCTGCCAAGTGTATTTTAAGGATGACTGCTAAAGTTTCATCTGTGTCATAAATGTGATACTTCCTAGAATATTTCTTCATTACCATGGCTTTGCAGGAAAGCACTTGCCTTAGAATTACTTTTATTTGTGTCTGTTTTTCCCTTTATATTTACAGTTCCTTGTGGTACACTTTAGTTTGATTCATTTTTGTGCTAAGCAATGTCTAGAATATAATAACTACTAGAGATGCTTGCTATATCCCACCTTCCACCAATATATCTCAATGAAACATAAACTACAACAGGATGACCCTCGAACATACGTTTTATGAGAAGTAAATATGTTCAAAGTGTTTCCCAGCTGTCTCTAAGAGATTCCCATGATACTGCACATGCAGTATCAATTTTTTTAGGTTCCTTCACTTCAGTACCTTCATGGTGTAGGCATGTAGTTCAACTGTTAAGCGTTTATGAGTATTTAATTTTAACAGTGTTGTGGGCAGGTAGGTAGACAGGGAGAGGAGCTGAGATCTGACAGTCCCAGCCGAACTGCTGTTGGATAGCTTCAGGTCACTCGTGCAACAGTGAGAGTCATTGATTGATAGCCCCAGCTGACTGCTGGACAGCTCCCATGGACTGCGCAGCAGAGCGGGTTCCTGATTGACAGCTCTGAGTATTCCAGGATTTGACAGTCTCAGCCGACCCACTGTAGGGACATCTAACTTGGCTTGCATGACACTGTATGCACTATCCAAAATTATTTCCTTTTTCGTGTTCCCAAGCCTGCTTTTCTGTGCACCATCTGGATACTCCTTCCAACAGCCACTACAATGACCCCTCACTCCCATTTCCAAATAGCAGAAACCACAAATTTTACAAGACATTTGGTGCAGTAGGTGAGACACTGCTTGCGATGGTTGTTTCCCTTATTGGAGTACCTGCATTGAGGCACTCAGGTTGAATGCTAGCTGCAGGATGTGATACCCCCCACCCTTGACATGTAGGTCATTCTAATGTTATTAAAATAAAATTACTATAGTGACACAGCCATTCACATCATGCAACTGATGCCAAGGCACTTCTGATAACTCTGAACAAAGGTTATACTCAAGCCCCATCGCAAACTCTACCCCCTTTTGAACAGTCAATTGCGCATCACTCCCTATGCCTTTGGGTGGTATAAAGAGAAAGCCAAGCCTTTTCGTTAGGAAGAAGGGGATACTTTTCTTTGTAAGGCTTTTTTTCCCTGCCTTTTTATAGGAGTTTTGCTTGTTTGGGAACTTTCTGTGTTTTGGCTGTTTATTCATATTCATTCATCTCTCTCTCTCTCTCTCTTTCTCTTTCTCCCTTCTTTCCCTCCTCCCCTCTTTCTTTCCTCCCTCTAACAAGCTGGCCTGACTCAGTTCTTTAGTGTGTACCTTTCTTTGCTCTAAATAAATCTTGTTCAGTACACCTGTAGCCCTCCAACTTGAATTATTTCACACACAGGGGAAAGAACTTGGAATGAGCCTCACCTGGGACCATTCAACCCACAACAATAAGGGTAGCTCTCTACCACTGACTGATACAGATTTCACTGTTTAGGCCATGAATGGATAGTCCAGTGAGCATAACTCCCTCCCTAATCACCCACTTCAAGAAAAAGAAAAGGATATTTTGATTTTTAATCAACATTAGTGAGGCATAATCTACATGTAACAAATACTCCTCTCATTTTAAGTGCATAGTTACATAGGTTTGGACAAGTAAATTTATTCAAGTAACTACCACCCCAGTCTTCATTTGCATTACCCCCAGAACATTTACTTGGGCTGTTTGCTGTTAATCTGTCAAATCCTCGCTTCAGATTACGCTGGTTTTCTTTTACTAACTATACAATAGTTCTGCCCGGTCTAGAGTTACATAAACATGGAATAAAACAGGATGGACTATCTGGCTTGACTGCTTTCTCCCTGTTACCAACTTTTTGAGGTTCATCCTATTGCACCTCTCTATAATTTATTCCTTTTTTCTCTGAGAAGTATTCTGCTGAATGATGATTCTAGATTGTACCTGTGTGTTAACATATTTTGGATTATTTCCTATTTTTGACAGCAATATATAAAATTACCATGAAATTATTTCAGAGATTGTTCAAGATTCTGTGTGTTAGGGATGGGTGTTTGGCCTAACAGTTAAGACAGTAGGTAATGTATATCCCACATCAGAGGGTTTGGGATCAATATCCAGCTCTACTCCTGACTCCAGCTTCTTGCTAATGCAGTTGTTGGGAGGCAGCAATGAGATTCAAGTGATTGGGTTGCCACCACCATATAAGACTCAGACTGAGTTTCCAATTTTTGACATCAGTTTTAGCTGGGGACCACTATGGGTATTTGGGGAGTGAAACAGTGGATGAAAGTACGCTCGCATTGTCTCTCTCTCTCTCTCTCTCTCTCTCTCTCTCTCATTCCTCCCTCTTTCTCTCCTTCTGCATCTCAAATAAAATTTAAAAAACCTTTTGTGTGAATATAGGTTTTGAAATCTTTGGGGATAACGATCTAGTTACAGAACAGCTGAGTCATGTAGTATATGCATGTTGAACCATTGAAGTGTTACTACATTAATCTCCAATGTGGGGAGGGTAATTTTAAGATTAGGAAAGTATTTCAAATTTTTGTACCAAAATAAATTTACAATTTAATTCAGTTTTCTATGAGCTTTTTAAGACATCCTCATATAATTCCTTCAGCAATGTATGAGATTTTCTGTTGTCTCACCTTCATTTTAGCAACTGGTGTTTTCAGTCTATAAATTTAGCTTTTTTTGTTGGTGTGTGATATTATTTCTTTGTCAATTAATTTGTATATGTCCAGTGAATAAATAAATAGATTTTGAGAATATTTGCTGTACTTATTAGCCATTTTCATATTTTCTGTTGAGGAATGTCCACTGAAACATTTTGCTCAAATTTTATCAGTTGTCTTACTACTAAATTATAAGAATTCTTTATACCGTGTGGATACAAACTTTTTCACTATCCATATATTGCCAATAACTTTGTTGCAACTTGTGGCTTGAATCTGTACTTTTTGCATACTTCGTGTTCCTTCACTATCAACATTTGACTGCTTTTTTAAAAAATATTTATTTAGGGGCCAGCACTGTGGCTCAGCGAGTTAAAGCCCTGGCCTGAAGAGCCAGCGTCGCATTTGGGTGCCAGTTTGAGTCCCGGCTGCTCATCTTCCAATCCAGCTCTCTGCTATGGCCTGGGAAAGCAGTAGAATATAGCCCAAGTCCTTGGACCCCTGCACCCACATGGGAGACCCGAAGAAGCTCCTGGCTCCTGGCTTAGGATCGGCACAGCTCCGGCCTTTGAGGCTTTCTGGGGAGTGAACAAGCAGATGGAAGACTTCTCTCTCTGTCTCTACCTCTCTCTGCAACTCTGTCTTTCAAATAAATAAAATAAATCTTTAAAATTTAAAAATTATTTTATTTATTTGAAAGACAGAATGATGGGGGCAGGAGGGAAGAGAGCTTCCATCTACTTGTTCACTCCCCAAATGGCTGAAACATCTGGGGCTGTGCCAGGCTGAAATCAAGAGCCAGAAACTTTATGCTGGTCTTCCAACTGGGTGGCAGGGCATCAAGCACTTGGAAAATTATCTATTGCTTTCCTGGATACATTAGTGGGGAGCTGGATTGGAAGTGGAAGAGCAGTGACTCAAACTGGCATTGCATTAAGGGAGGAGGGCATAGCAGATGGCAACTTAATCCACTGTGCTGCAATATCAGCCCTTGTATTTTCTTAAAGATGCCTATTATGAGAAAAATGTTTTATTTTCATGAGGTTAAATTAATTAACCTTTACTTTTATTGCTTGTAATTATTTTCCTTACCTCAAGATTATTAGTACTATTTCTGTTTTTATTCTAAAGTGTTATTTCTTATTTTTATTTTATTTGAAAAAATGCATGCAACAGCCAGGGCTAAGCCAGGCAAAAGCCAGGAGCCTGGAATTCATCAAGGTCTCCCACATGGGTGTTGAGATGCATATACTTGACGCACCACCTGCTGCCTCCCAGTATACACAGAAGCAGGAATCTTAAGTGGAGCTGGAACTCAAATCAGGTGCTGCAGATGGGAAATTAGCATCCAAATCATTTTCTTAACTGCTGCAGCAAACATCTGCCTTAGTGCTATCTGCTTACTTCTTCCATTTATGATTTATTTCAAGTTAATTTCTGTTTGATATGAGTTTGAAGTTGTAGTATTTTTTTTTCATACTTACATAGCTTTCCTAGCATGATTTGTTTAAAGGATATTTCTTTTCCCATTGAATGGTATTACATTTGAAGAAAATCAATTAGTGTATGTAATTGTTTTGAGACTCAATATTCTATGTTATCGATCTCTATATCTGCTCACAACATAATCAAAGTGTTTTGGTTAATGTAATTTTGAAATAAAGTGTCACTATTATGCACTTTTCAACTTCATTCTTTTGTTTCTTTTCAGAAATTTACTAGCTATTTTATGTTCTTTGTTTATCCATATGAATTTAAAATTAATTTACAAATATGCTGTGGTTTCACTCCTTTTGCATACATACCCAGGAGTGGGACTCCTGGGTCAAATAGAAATTTTATTTTTAATTTTTGAGGTATGAACATAATGTTTTATGCAGTGGTTGTACCACTTCACATTTTAACCAATAATTTACAAAGGTTCTACTATCTGCATCTTTGCCAACACTTGCTCTCTTTTTCTTTCTTTCTTTTTTTTTTTTTTTTTTTTGACAGGCAGAGTGGACAGTGAGAGAGAGAGACAGAGAGAAAGGTCTTCCTTTGCCGTTGTTTCACCCTCCAGTGGCCACCGTGGCTGGCACGCTGCGGCCGGTGAACCACGCTGATCTGAAGGCAGGAGCCAGGTGCTTCTCCTGGTCTCCCATGGGGTGCAGGGCCCAAGCACTTGGGCCACCCTCCACTGTACTCCCAGGCCACAGCAGAGAGCTGGCCTGGAAGAGGGGCAACCGGGACAGAATCTGGCGCCCCGACCGGGACTAGAACCTGGTGTGCCGGCGCCGCTAGGTGGAGGATTAGCCTATTGAGCCATGGCACCGGCCCTCTTTTTTGTTTGTTTTTAGTAAAAGCCTTCCTGATATGTATAAGATGATGTCTTACTATGGGTTTGATTAGCATATCCCAGCTGAAAAGTGATGGTGAGCACCATGTCATCCACTTGTCAGACATTTATCTATCTTTGGAGCAGCGTCCTCTAAGCCCTTCTGCCTATTTTTCAATAAAATTATTTTATTTTCTTTATTTTTGTAATTTGGTTATAGAAGTACCTTATATAATTTAGATATCAATCTTCCATGATGTATATGGCTTGAAGATATTTCCTTCTATTCTGTAAATTCCCCTTTTAATGCTGATATTCCTTACTGCATAAAAGCTTTTTCGGTTGATATAATATTTGTCTAACTTTGCTTTTGTTGCTTGTATACCTTTGGTGTCATATCCAAGAAACAACTAAAAAGCCCCATTATGGAATTTTTTGCCTTTTTTTCTTCTAGGAGCTTTAATCTTTATTCCATTTTGAGTTGATTTTGTGTATGGCTATAATAAGGGTTCAGTTTCATTATTTTTACATCTTTTATATTTGTTTATCTTTATAAAAATAACTATTAAGATAACATAGTTTTTAGAATGTATCAAACATAAAACCCAACTACATTCTAAATGTAATAAATCCAAACAAAATTTGGAAAGTTGGAGAATTAAATGTTCACCAGGGAAAAAGGAATGGATGTATTAACATCAAAAAATGTGGAAAGAGGAATACATTATCATACCTGGATGTAATTCAGTGGTGACAACATTTATATATATATATATGCATATATATGTCAAATAACACAACACTCATTTTTACTAGATTGTATATATAATATATTATACATATGTACATATAAACTTCCACCTATGAGAGAAATCATGTGGTTTTTGTCTTTATATGTCTGGCTTACTTCACTTAGCACAATGATTTCCAATTACATTTGTTGCAAATGCTAAGATTTCTTTTTTTGGCTGAATAATGTTACATTGTGCATATATACCATGCTTTCTTTGTCCATTTACCAACTGATGGACATCTAACTTGATTTCTTATTTTTGTATGGTGGCTATGGCAAACAGTGTTGCAATATATATTCACTTCAATCCTTTAGACATATTCTCAGAAGTAGTATAGCTGGGTCACGTGATGGATCTATTTTTTTGTTATTTTAGATAGCTCCATATTATTTTCCATAGTGGCTCTTCTAAAGTCTCACCTACAGTGTATTGGAGTTCCCCTTTTCCCACAATGTTGCCAATACTTTTTACTTTATTTGATAATAGCTACTCTAACTAGAGTGAGATGATACCTCACTGTTTTTATTTGCATTTTCCTGATGACTAGCAACACTATGTGAACATGTGTTCAATGTTCCTTTGTATATCTTGTTTTGAAAAATGTCCATTCAGGTTTTTTGCCCATTTCTTAACTTGTTTGTTTTGTTGTTGAATTTTTTTAGTTCCTTATATATTATTGATATTAATCCCTTATCATATGCATAATTTGTGAAGATATATTCTCTCATTCTGTCAGTTGTCTCCTCACTGTTTATTTTTTGCTTTTATTGTCTGTGGTTTTTAAGTCTTATTTGATAAAACATTACCATACCATTGTCTTAGACTGTTTTCCCCTAGTATTTGCATACATTTTTATACATTTTGCATTGATTTTTATATAGATTGAAGGTAAGGTAGGGATCCTATTTCAAACTTCTGCATGTGGAAATTCAGTTTTCCGGTACCATTTATTGAAGAGACTGTCCTTTCTACAGGGAGATTTTAGCATCTTTGTCCAAGATAAGTTGGTTGCAGATAATGTGGTTTTATTTCTGGGTTTTCTATTCTGTCCCATTGCTCTGAGTGTATATTTTTATGTTAGTATTGAAGTCAAGCCTTTATCCCTGATGTCTTTGATCTCCTCCTTAGCGTTCAGTTCCTATGTAAAGATTAAAGCCATAGCTGAAACCCTGAATTATAAAGACTCAAATTTCTCCTATAGTGACCATACTTCACATCTCAATGTTAGCATCTATTCTGAGAGCTTTACAGGAAATCAAAGGTCCTAATCAAACAAAGTAATATCCAATCTACTCTTGGGCATAGATCGGAACCCATGTTTTCCACCATAAAGGAAATACTCTGGTCCTTATCACTGAACAGAGGAAGACCAACCAGAGGCTCACACATGAGCTGAGTGTGCACTGCTCATCCCCAAAGTTAACGTACAAGATTTACTGCATTTATTCCTTTGTAGGGACCTGGGAATTTAGTATTCACTTCTTGGCTTCTTTCTCTGCAATTTGTAATAAACACCAATTTTTTTCACCACACCTCTGCAAGTGAATTACAGAGAAGTGGACTGCTTTGAGATTCTAAGTCTACAGCAACTCTTCCAATCAGCTTTATGGGTATTCAACAATGGTATCATACTATATTTGTTACAAGAGCACTGTGGTATATTTTGAAATCCAGCATTTTGGTATCTAAAGCCTTGATTTTATTGTGCAAAATTGCTTTGGCTACTCTGGGACTTTTGCATTGCTATATAAATTTTATATCTTTTTTTCTGATTCTGTAAAGAATCTCATTGGTATTTTGAATGGAACGGCATTAAATCTGTAAGTCACTTTGAGAAAAATGGACATTTCGATAATATTATTTCTTCTAATCTGTGAACATGGGAGTTACTCAACTTTTTTTGTGTTTTCTTCTTTTTCTTTCATAAATGTTTGTAATTTTTATTGCAGACATCTTTCACATGCTTGATTAAATTTATCTCAAGTTTTAAATTATTTTTGTATCTATTGTAAATTGGATTGTTCTCACAAGTTCTTTCTCAGTGGGATCATAGTTGATGTATAAAAATAGTATTGATTTTTGTGTGTTTTTTCCTGTGACTTTTATGAATTCACGTTTTAGTTCTAATGGTCTCTTGGTGGAGTCTTTTGGTTTCCTTATTTATAGAATCATGTCATCTCGAAACAGGGGAAAAATTACTTCTTCCTTTCCTATTTTTTCCTATTTGTGTGACTTTTACATATTTCTATTGCTCTGGGTAGAACTTCCAGAACTATAATGAACTGTGAGATTGGATATTCATGTTCAGTTTTAGACCTTAGTGGAAATGCTTTCAGCTATTTTTTTTTTTTTTTTTTTTTTGGACAGGCAGAGTTAGACAGTGAGAGAGAGAGACAGAGAGAAAGGTCTTCCTTTTTCCATTGGTTCACCCCCCAATGGCCGCTGCGGCTGGCACTGCGCAGATCCGAAGCCAGGAGTCAGGTGCTTCCTCCTGGTCTCCCATGCGGGTGCAGGGCCCAAGGACTTGGGCCATCCTCCACTGCCCTCCCGGGCCACAATAGAGAGCTGGACAGGAAGAGGGGCAACCAGGACAAAATCCGGCACCCCGACCAGGACTGGAACCCGAGGTGCTGGTGCCGCAGGCAAAGGATTAGCCTATTGAGCCGCGGCACCAGCCTCAGCTATTTTCTATTCAATATGATGTTGATCATGGGCTTGTCATATGTAACCTTTGTTCTTTTGAGGTGTGCTCCTTATATTTTAACTTTAACAGGTTTTTAATCTTAAGTGGATGCTGTATTTTATCAAATACTGTCTCTGTATCTATGGAGATGATCATGAAATTTTATTTTTTATTTTGCTGATGTGATATGTGATGTTTATTGCTTTGCTTATGTTGAACCACCCCTTCATAGCTGGAGTAAATCCCACTTGGTCATAGTGAATTATATTTTTGCTAGCATTTTTGTTGAGAATTTTTGCATCTGTGTTCATCAGGGTGATTGGTCTTTACTTTTCTTTTTTTGGTTCTTGTGTCCTTGTCTGGTTTGGAGTCAAGGTAATGGTTATATCATAGAATGAGATTGGAAGGGCTGCCTCTTTCAAATTTTTGGACTAGTTTTGCAGTGAGGAAGAATTGCCCAACTGTATTAATTCCTAGTTATTGTCACCACATGACAGAATACTTCAAAGGAGAGACATAGCTGAAATAAAAGAATAGGAGCAGGACAGGGAGAGAGAGAGAGAGAGAGAGAGAGAGAGAGAGAGTCAGAATGTCAGCATTTCCATGAGGAGACATGCACAATGAGGAAAATTTTTCCCACCCCAGTTTGATTGTGTTAGGGCCTCTTGCTCCAGATGGGTAGAGTTATATATTTTTCTTGATTTTATTCCATTGAAAGGCAGTTGAAAGAATGATATTATGATTTAAAGTCCACCATCCTTGGAATATTTGCTGTACCTCGTTGATGTGTCTACTCTTAGGCATACCAAGGATTTCCAGTCACCTTCACAGGCTAGGCTATTAGAGCCTATTCAAAACCTCCTCAATAGTAGACATGTTGGCCTCTCTATCTGCCAGTGAATTTCCTTTGATGATGTGGTGTTTCCTTTTTCATGTATTCTGCAGTTGGAAACAGACACTTCTGGAGGTTCCAAAATTGCCTCAGGGGGAAGTTATCACCCACATACAATCTCCATGGATCTCAGTATATGCTCAGGAGAAAAATTTAGGTCAGGCAGGAGCTCACAAATGCCCTCCCTATGATATAGGCTCCATGGAGCAGCAGCAGTGACATTTTGGTGAAGGCAAGAAATTGTTGGGATCCTCTTACCCTTCTCTCCCATTGAACAAAATGTTCTTTGAGGAAGGCAGGAAACCTTTTCACTCTCAGTCAAGAAAGAAAAACTATTGCAACTGTAGGAAAAGATAAAGGGGAATAAAAGAAACCCAGCCCTGGAACTGGGCATGTTAACATCCAGGACCATCCCATCAGAGACTCATGTCCAGAAGGGGGAATGCTCATACTGTAGCTACAACCTCTGAGACAGCAAATATAAGTTCCAGGTACATTATCTTATTAAATACTCCTGTCACATTTGAAGGATTCATTATGTATGGATTTTCACTTTCTTACCAAAAATGGCCTAATGTAAAGAATCTGGTGTGTGAAAATATAAGGCACCTCATTGAGAATTATATTTTGAGGAAAATAATGAGAAATATTGTAACTATAAACATTTCTCATTCCATCCTTGTCCCTGTGTCTGAGAAAGAAACTGAGAAACAGTAGCATAACATCTTACTGAGCCTTTGTAATGGACATTTCTTAGCCTGTGAAGTCATTATTCTCTCATGCCAGTTGTACTATTGATGATGATGGTGATTAATACCGTTCACCAGATGTTATAGCCTCATCATATAGCCTGGTTTAATTCGCCCTCGCAGTTTCATTGTTCTTTAAGTTCACATGCTCTATATTATTACCATATTAAAAGAGACTTTGTTATTATGAGCATACCATTGGGATTCAACAGGAGTCTTCAGATCATTGAGTTTAGAGATGTTCAATAACAGTATACTTAATGAAATGAGCCAGTCCCCAAAAGACACATACCATGTTTTCCCTGATCTGAAGTAACTAATAGAGTATCTAAAATGCAATGTATTGGAGTGAAATAGAGATTTTTGAGATTCCATGGTTGTTTATAGTCCTTGTCTCATTTATTGTGGGACAGTTTTATTTTTCTTCATACTATTTGTTGAGCTATTTTACTTAATGTAGGGTTATCCTTACTATCATTAGGCTCACTGAAAGTAGATCCTTTGTAAAAAGTAAGAGTGGGAATGGGAAGGGGGAAGGAAGAAGGGTTTGACCATCAGCAGGAGGGAGGGTAGGGTGGGAACTATCACTATGTTCCTAAATCTTTATATATGAAATACATCAAACTTGTATAACTTAAATAAAATTTTTAAAAAATTAAAAAATAATTTCACACCAAAAAACAAACAAATCCAGTTAGTTGTGCCCCTGGTGCTTGGTAATTTAAAAACATCATTATGTGAATTAGAGATGATGATGAAGATGATGATGATGATAACTAAAAAAAGCTAGAATGTAAATTTCTGTCATATTCCTATTGGTTACAACATTTTGCATTTTACAAATGTGCTTCCTGAGATATAGAGGATTTACTTCATAACCTACCGAACATCACACAGCAAATAAGATACTGGATTTCAGGGCTAGTGTTGTAATGCAGCAAGCTAAGCTACAACCTGCAACACTGGTACCCATATCAGAGTCCTGATTGAAGCCCCAGCTGCTCTGATTTGGAACCAGCTCTCTGCTAATGTGCCTGGGAAAGCAGCAGAGGGTGGCCAAGAGCTTAGACCTTTCACCTTGCTTGTAGGAAACCTGGATGGAGCTCCAGGTTCCTGCATGGACATGAATCAGTCTTGGCTTTTGCAGCCTTTGGTAAGTGAACCAGTGGATTCAACATCTCTCTCAACCTCTCTTTTTCTGTCTGTCTGTGTTTATGTGTTTGAATCTCCTCTGAAAACAAATAAATATATCTTTAAAAATGATTCTGGATTTCACATATAGCTGGATTCTTAGATTCTTCTTTTTTTTTTTTTTTTCCCATTGCAGAGTGTGGTTGCTCATATAACTAAAAAAGAGTAAAAGAGTGACATTGATTTTTTTTTATTTGGCTTTATGTTATATTTCAGAATGCTCTGGAGTATTTCATTAAAAGCTATAGGTTGTGGGGTGTCATTATACTCCTTCTCCTCTAGGTCTATTTAATCACAATTGCTCTTGGTGTAAAACAGAGTATATATTTTTACAAGCAACTCTAGATAATTCCTGTGCACAATCAATGTGAGAGCCACCACAGTATCTGCCTTCGTGATTACTGCTCACCAGTACTTCATTAGTGAATGTGTTGGGCAGAAGATTTGCAAGAGTTTTTGAGACTCTGCACTGCTCCCTTGGGTATGGAAAGCATTTCTCAGAATGGATTTTAAGTTTCACTCACCTTCAAGCCACCACAGGGAATTTCTTAATTCTGGCTGGAAAGCTCAGATGTTTCTCATCAGTGTGTTTGGTATCTGACACCCTGTGTTACCTTTTAGTTTCAGACATGCTAAAAGGATGTCAAACATCTACTCGCTTAGCAACTTTCAAAGTCACAGTATAATAAAATTAACTATAATCCCTATGCTGCATATTACATCTCTAGAACTTACTCATCCTTCATATGTGAAAATTTCTACTCTTCAATTAAATGTCTTCACCTCCTACCTGTCCCTGATAAACACTATTATACTTTCTACCTTTAAATTTTTGACATTTTGACATTCTTAGATTTCACACATAAATGAGATCATGCAATAGTAGTCTCTCTGCATATGGCTTACTTCTCTTGGTATATTGTCATCAAATTTATCCATATTGTTGCAAATGGCAGGGCTTCTTTCCTTTATTAAGTTTGAATAATATTCCACATTCCTTATGTACTGCAATTTATATATATACATATACATATATACACCATAATTTCTTTATACATTTGTCCATCAATTAATGGACAATTAGACTGTTTCTACATCTCACTATTGTGAAGCATGCTGCAATGACATGTAGAGCACTCATATCTAATTAATAGATTTTATTTCCTATAGATATATGCCCAGAAGAGTAATTTTTATATAATATGATAGTTCCATTTATAAATTTTGAGAAAGTGCCATGCACTTTTCTGTAATAGCTGTGACAATTTACATTGCCACCAATAGTGTACAAATTTCCCTTTTCCCTACATTCTTTCTAACACTTTTTAACTTTTGTCTTTGTTTTTTGCAATTGCCAGCATAACCAGCATGAGGGGATATCCCATTGTGAACTGAATTTTCATTTACCTGATTAGTGATACTGAACATTTTTCGTACATTTATAGGATAATGAATGACTATTCTTTTAAGTCATTATGTTTGCTGTAAATTTTAATAATATAAAATATAATAGTACCTGGAATTTTCAATAGAGTTTATCGAGTTCCTTTATCTGAGAATGAAATAACTGTAAATTTTAAAATTTTTCTATTACTTCCACAACAAATTATCACAAATTTCGTGACTTAATATAAATTTATCTTTTTAGTTCTGAAGGTCAAACGTCAGAAATAGGTCTCATTGAACTATGAGGCAAAGCTATGCTCCTCTCTGAAAGCACTAGCAGAGAATCTATTTTGTTACCTTTTCTAGCTCCCAGAGGGCATCTACCCTCCATGGCCTGCAGTACCTCCTCCATCTTCAAAGCCAAAATAGGGTTTTCAGGTCTTTCATTACATCATCTGAACACTGACATTGCTGTTTTTCTCTTCGTTTAAGAACCTAATTGACTACATTTGAGCCCACCCAGAAACCCAGAATAATCTCTCCCTCTTGGAGTCAACTGAATAGCAATCTTAATTTCATCTGTTCCTTTAATTATTATTTGTAAGGTACTGTCACAGGTCCCACGACTGCAATGTGGATATCTTCGAATGGACGTTATTCTCTGTACCAGGTAATGTGTGTGTGTGTGTGTGTGTGTGTGAAAGAGAGAGAGAGAGAGAGAGAATTTTGCAGAAACTAATCTCAGTAAAATATTAACTGTACTTTATTTTAAAATATGAGTTAGGTGTTTACTTGTAAGCAGATTTTCCCCACAAGAATGAATGTTTGAAAAAATGAAGGGCTTGACAGTCCATGAATTATTTTGATTGCTTATATGTACAAAGTTCTGTCACACTGTGAAATGTCCTATTTATTAAAAATTGTGGTGGGAGAACTTATAATGATCATCATTTCTTAAATTTTATCAGTCTTCACTGTCAAAAATGCTTTCTCCTATGTTATCGCATTCAGTTACAGTGACACCTGTAAAATTTTAGTCATTGCAGGTTGCCTGTCTTCTACTTTGACATTTCATTTAATGCTTCTCATTTGTGCAAGTGTACCTCTTTGTTACCAATGATTGGGCAGTACATGCTACGTACTTATGTTAATGTGTTTACTAATCATAAATGTATATTGAGTAAATCATTCTTAATTATTGATCTACAGATAAAGAATAACTAGTAATAGTTGAGATAATCATATCAGAGCATGCCCTTCTGATTTCTATCTTAGTATTAGAACTGAACGTATATATAGTGATCAAGGACAGCTGAAGTTTAAAAAAGAAAATTTTATCAAATAATATGACTTTTATGAAAAAAATTGTGTCAAACATAAATTTGCTCAAACTAAGTGATGCTTAGCTACGTGATGTATTTGTTATATGGAATAGTTTTGTATCTTATGTTAGTTGACTTATACACATACAAATATCTATGTATGTGCATGAGTGAATGAATGTATATTAATTTCTGTATTGAGATGTTCAGTTTCTTAAGGGTCACATGCAGGTACATTTTTAGTAAATGCCACCAAATCTGAAATATAGAGTTAACAAATTTTTAACAGGAACACAAAGGGAATTTTTAACAGGAACACAAAGGGAATGCTTTTTTCTGATCCTTTTCAATCACTCTATTAAAGTATGATTGGCATAGAAAAAGCCATACATACTTCATCTATACCTCTTCATAAGTTTGAGAATAGGGATAAGTATATACTTATAACACGATCAACAAAATGCAACATTTTTAAAGAATTTTCCTGTTACATATTATTTAAAATAAAATCCTTCCATATAAAGGCATAACGATGTTTTTAATTATGTCCTTTCTCATTAAAAATCAAACATCTTTATTATAATTTATGTATTCTAGTGTTCCTTCTTCCTTTTACTATACGATTCTGGCAGTTCAGACTTTCAAAAGTTTAATGGCTATGTTATTATTATAACATCCAGATATCACAAAAGTTTATGGATGCCCATTCACATTTGATTTTCCTACCAAGGTATTTTAATGCCTAGTGGTAAGGAGAATATGTAAACCACAGTCTTCCAGTGGTCTCATATGCCATTGCTTTCATAGCTTTCTTTTCTTCGTAATATTAAGATGAAAATTGTAGAATCATTGGACAAATGAAGAGAAATAAGGCCTAGAGTATAAATTGAACTTTCTAGTCACTAGTGCTTTAACAATGCGCAAATCGTAGAGCCTTTCTGATCCTCAATTTCCATAACTGTAAGTTATAGAGACTAGCTCCTTATGTGCTAGCAATATTTGAAGAAAAATACATATAAAAGAGGATAATAGGGGCCAGCACTATGGTGCAGCGGGTTAAAGCCCTGGCCTGAAGCACCTGCATCCCACATGGGTGCCATTCTAGTCCCAGCTGCTCCACTTCTGATCCAGCTCTCTGCTGTGGCCTGGGAAAAGCAGTGCAAGATGGCCCAAGTCCTAGGGCCCCTGCACCCACATGGGAGTCCCAGAAGAAGCTCCTGGCTCCTGGCTTCGAATTGGCGCAGCTCTGGCCTTTGCAGCCATCTGGGGAGTGAACCAGCAGATGGGAGACCTCTCTCTCTGTTTCTACCTCTCTCTGTAACCCTGTATTTCAAATAAATAAAATAAATATTTAAACAATAAAAACGAAAAAGAATAATAGATACCAATTTACTCATCTTTTGCATTTAAGGAATAAAAACTAGAAAACGTTGAATTTCTGGTAATTGTCATCAATTACCTTTCTTTCCATTTATCTGTAGGGATAATCTATAAACTGTATTTTGTGTAGGTGATTTCTGTGTATATCTTAATTTCATTATAAGTCCATGAACTCTTAATGTATTATTTTTTCATATTACAATTTATACAATTCAATTCATCAGAATTTATTCCAAAATTTTATTGCTACAATGTGTAAATAACCATTTTTGCCCATTGTGTTTCCCTGTGAACATGTGTATGGGTCTTGAAAGAAAATATCATAATGAGTGGAATTCATGGGTCATAAGGTATCTTGCAACTGTAGAAGTTGCCAGGTTTCTTTCTGTATTGGTTGCAGCAACTTATACTCCCAGTACAACTGAACTCCTACTATTCTGCAGGCTCACTGATTTTTGGTTTAGAAATGTAAAATGACAGCTCAATGTATTATTTTGGATTTTTGAAAGTTTTTGGCAGATTTACTAAAGTCTCATTGACTTACAATGAATTGAACATATTTGTAGGGTACAACATAATAAAAATGTTGACATATGCCCTCCCAAATTCTCTTACAAACTTGTGAAATAGTCACCATGATCAAAATAATGAAGATATTCCTTATCTCCAAACATTAAATATGCCCCATTGTATGCCCACCCTCCTTATTTCTCTGTCCCCAAACATTCACTTCTCTGTTTAACATCATTATAGATTAATTAGCATTTTCAAAGTTTTATTTAATTGGGATAGGCATTTTTTTTTTTATTTTTTGGTCCGACTTCTTTCACACAGTCTCATGATATTTTGGAATTCATTCATGTTATAGGGTGTTTAAATAGTTCATACTCTTTTTTTTTTTTTAATTACTGAAAGGTGTCCTACTTAATAGATAGTCGTAAATTTGTCCATTCACCTATAGAAATTTGTTTGATATATTCACTTTTTGGCCATTTAAAATTTTTTCTGTTAATATTTTAAGTCTTTGTTCATTTCCTTGGGTAAACTCTTAGAAGTGAAGTGGTGAGTCATAAGATAGGTTATATTTTACTTTGCTCTCTAAAGGAATTTTGCTACTTCACAGTGCAACCTTGACTGAATGAAGTTTTAAAGGGTCTGTGTATATCTTGATACAAGTTCTCTATCAAATATGTGGTTTTCAGATATTTTTCTTAGTGTTTGACTTGTACTTTCTCATTTAACAGTGATTTTCAGAGAACTGATTTTTTTTTTATTTTTGGTGAATTCAAATCCCTTTGTGCTTTTGTGGATCACACTGTCCATGTCAGAGCTAAAAATGAAAATTCTAAAACAAACTACAAAAATTTTCTTATACATTTTCTTCTAGAAATTGCATGGTTCTACATTTTAAATTTAGCTCCTTGGTGCATTTTATTTTAAGGGATTGAAGTTATTTTGTCTTTGATTTATTAAAATACAGATACTCAATAGATACTATAACACTATTCTTGGACTTTTTTTTATTCATCCAATTATCTTTTCAATTTTATAAGAAATTAGGTGTCCATATACGTGGGTCTTTTCTGGACTCTATTTTGATAGTTGTATTTGTCTATTTTTAGATCTATATCAAATTAACTTTATTATTAAAGCTTGTCCAAATTACAATCAGAAAGTGATGGTGTAACTTTATTTTTCAGGGCTTTTTTTTTTTTTTTTCTAAATGAGATCCTTTGCATTTCTTTATGGATTGATAATGAATGTCAATTACTTCTAAAGAAAACTCAAGTAGAATAATCCTGCTGATACTTCCACATAGATTGGTGATATTTTGGATTAAATATTTGGTCTTCATCACTGTTTCTTAGCTACTAAAATCCTTGAACTCTCCAAAGAGATTAAGGGAGTCTTCTGTATAATGATGACCAGTTTTCAGGGGACTTCTAAATATATGAAAGTTGTCACAACCAAAATGGAGTTACCTAAGTCAAGCCCTAGTAAAAAGTAAATAAAGCTAGAAGACTATGAAGAAAGAGAGCTCATACATATGTGCTTGATAAAAAAAACTACCACAAAAGTTTCTACAGGAACCATAACCTTGTATAAAGCCACTGAAATACTACGTCAAAGATGTTTGCCCAAAAAAACTGACTGTCCAACCTTGAACTAACATGGCCTTTGTTATTGATAGTTGAACCCCATTATTATTAATTCTGTGGTTAAGAATTATTTATTTAAAAAATTTATGTAATCCTCCTCATTTTGCATTTAGAAGTTTTCCTTGACTCTGCCCCTATTGAATTTTCCATTGTTTTCACAAGCTTCCATGCTTATTCTCAAATGAATATTCTCATTTTCTAGAGAGTCTCCCACTGTGTTATTAAAAATTTGCTTGTAGTTTCAGGTTATGGACTTCTCACCAGAAATATTAAGGCATGATTAGAGAGTTGGGGCTTTCAACCCTACTCCTAAACTCAAGAGTAGAAAGAGGGGCTGAAGGTTGACTTGATCACGGGTAAACAGTGGCAAAAGATTTAATCAGTCATACCTACATAATGAATTATGCATATAATCCTGAAAGGTCTTGGTTTAGAGTGCTTGCAGATTGCTGAATACATGGAGGTACTTGAAGTAGGTTGGGGGTATGCACTGAGAGGGCATGAGGCTTTGTATCCTTGTCCTATATTTTGCCGTATGCATTGCTTCCATCTGATTGTCCATCTATTTCCATTTTAATATCATTTATAATAGGTAGGTAAATGGAAATAAAGTTCTCTAAGTTCTGTGATCTCTTTTAACAAATTAATTAATGGAACCCAAAGAAAGTCAAAGGAACCAGGGTATAGCCAGGTGATCAGGAGCACAAATTATAATTTAGGATTTGCAGTTGGCATCAGCCCTTTACCTGTAGTCTGTGACACTATCTCCAGTAATTTAGTGTCAGAATTGATTAAAGCACACCCAGTTGATGCCCACTGGATAATCCAGTGGCAGAAGTTTGTGATTGTAGATTGTGACTGTAAAAATACATCATTATTTTGACCCCCATTTTTATGAGGAATGCATTGAATATATAAATAACTTTTAAGACAACTATTAGAAGTTTTCAAGAATCCTCTATCATTAGAGTCACACAGTATATTCTTAATTCCTCTACCAATGGGTTGCAAGAATGTGCACAAAGGGTCGTCTACCAAGGAAATTTGCAAGTACTTAATAATCCAGTATTTTTACAGGGTTTTTACTGGGTATCAGAGTAGTCACATAATGCCAGTTTTTCAGGTAACAAAGATCCAGATCCTCAGAAGGAAAGTTGGTACTCACATAAATCACAATGCTTTCACAAACTGCCTGGAAAACCTGGTACAGAATAGTTTGCATATATAGACATGTAAAGCATTCTTATCAGAACATTCTGAGAGCTCAGTTCCCACGAGTCAGCCAAGGGTCAGTCATGAAAATACACTGTTCATACAAAATGGTAACACAAAAGACAGAAAGAAGCCAGGAGCCAGGGGCTTCTTCTGGGTCTCTCACATGTATAGTTAAATTAATTAACTGCTATTTGCTCTTTTTCTTTTCTTTTGTTTATGACTTATTTTTAATTGATTGACTATTAACGATTCCATTGTTTCACTATTTTGTCATTAATATTAGATAATTTTTGTTAGTGAATCTTCTAAGGATCACATAGCTTTAACTTTTCCTAATGTCTTTTAACATCTTTAGTCATATTCCAATTGATATTATACCCTTTCTTAGTAGTTCTCAATCTAGTGATATTGATTCCCCATTACTGAGGTAAGACTCTTACATTTACTCTGCCAAATGCCCCATGAATCCTAGAGTTTCCATTCTGGCCAGCTGCAACATTCACAAATCACACCTGTGTTGAGTGCTGGGTATCACTACTTCTAATATTTTTGTATTAGTATTTCTTAGCCTCATATATTTTTCCTTATATGTGTGCACTGATCAGTTTACAACTAAATCTGTAAGGTAGGTTCTCTAAGATTTCTGGAAATTTGTGTACAGCTTTCTGCATGGAGTCTAGCTATACTGGTCTTTCTATAATCTCAGCAAACCCTTCATATCCCTCTTGGTGTATTAGTTTTCCATTGTTAATTAGCAAATTACCACAAACTTAATGGCTTCTGCCAGCACTGATTGACCACCTTACAGTTCTGTCAGAAGTCCAGCATGGTGCATAAGGATGCTAAAACCAAGAAGTCAGCCTTTCTGGATGCTCTATAGGAGGTTCCACTTCATTGACTTTTCCAGTCTCTAGTAGATGCCAAAATTCCTTGGTTTGTATTCCTTTCATTCATCTTCAAAGATAATAAAACTGCTTCTCCCTGACGATTTTTCCACAGTCTTCACTTCCTCTATCTTTGAACTGGTATAAAGTTCCTTTGGATTTGTTGTTCGTTTAGCATAAACAGAAATTTATTTTGGAACACTTCTGGAGGCTGCAAGTCCAAGATCAAAGTGCCAGTTTGGTTGAGTTCTGTGAGTGTGTCTTCTTGGTTTGTAGATATTCCTGGTTTCTCAGTGTATGCCTGTGTGCTAACATGGGAGAGGGAGAGTTCTCGTGTTTCTCCTTTTAAGGATGCTAATCCTATCAGAATCTTATCCTTACGATGCCATTTAGTCTTTTTTAAAGATTTATTTTATTTGTTTATTTGAAAGTCAGAGCTACACAGAGAGGAGAGGAAGAGAGAGAGAGAGAGAAGTGGAAGTTCATGGAAGTTCATGGAAGTAAAATAAAGATGCTTTCTGTGTCAATCTTTTTTTTTTTTTTTTTAATTTTATTTGACAGGTAGAGTTAGACAGAGAGAGAGACAGAGAGAAAGGTCTTCCTTCCGTTGGTTCACCCTCCAATGGCCACTACGGCCGGCGCTGCACCAATCGGAAGCCAGGAGCCAGGTGCTTCCTCCTGGTCTCCCATGCAGGTGCAGGGCCCAAGCACTTGGGCCATCCTCCACTGCCCTCCCGGGCCACAGCAGAGAGCTGGACTGGAAGAGGAGCAACCGGGATTAGAACCTGGCACCCATATGGGATGCCGGTGCCGCAAGAGGAGGATTACCAAGTGAGCCACGGCACCACCCCTATGTGTCAATCTTGAATAATTTAGGGATACTAACATAGCATATAACAACAACACTTCTTTATATAAAATATTTACCCAACATATATGCCCAAGTATATTGAACACACAAACACACACAAACACAAATACATGTTCCTTTCTCTGTCAGTTTCCATATTATCCTTTTTTCCAAGTGTCTTTGTTGGAAAACATGATCATTCAGTTTGCCACAAAAAGTCATCCTTTATATGGAATCTCTCTCATTACCTGCTTAAATCTGAGGACGTGTTTTACCAGAAGATAAGAATATTGAGGCTTTATTTGCTTACATCTCTTGCTCTTTAGATGATAGCCCTCATCTCAATTCCATGTTACTTCACACATTGTCCTATTATTACCTCAGAGTAGCTTCTGAGACACAAGGCCAATACCATATCTAGAAATTTATACCTAAAATATTTGGCTCCTTTACCTGTTATTCTAAATTTTTCATTCCATTTTGTTTTCCCCAGAAATATCTTTTACAGATATCTCTTAGGTTTCCATACTGGTTTTTTTTTTCACACTTGCAAAAGATTTTAGGCAGTGCTGAACCAAAGGCCTCAGACATCAGATTATCCTTTTTGATATATAGAACAACTCCTCAAAAATTGTTTAGAGGAGTTGCTGTGGAACTCCTCAAACTGGTTTCACTTGCATTATGTGCAGAAAGTCAATCGCTGACATTAGGATGTGGAGGAAGGGAGGAGTCTATTTTATTGCACATAGCAAAGAGTTGGGCAAGTATCTCTCAATTCCTGGGCTCCCAGTTGTTTAGAAGTGAAGGTTTCTTACATTACTTTTAGAGGTGAATTTAAGTTTGATGAAAGGTGCATGTTCAATGCATGCCCAGACTGCTGGTTTGTCTGTGGTGTTCATGGCCTTCCTTGGTTGTTCAGTGATTCTGTGTTCTTTATGATGGAAAAGCAGGCTTCATTCAGTCTGGAAGTATGGGTAGTTAACTTTCTGCCCTTTACTTGGATTTCCCCAGAAACAAAATCCCTTGATAGAATACTTGTCATCAAGTCATTAACTACATGAGAGCTTTGTACAGCAAGTTGCACCGCTGCCTCAATTCAGTGGGGTAATTTTAGTGAGTGATTAATTATCAATCACAAAAGAAGGCTAAGGATGCCTTAAGCTTGGGGTAGGAGGCTAGGAGACTGGGTCCTGGTGATATCTTGCATTTACATTTGAGGAACTTGTACAAGGGTACATTTAGCTTCCTTCTCATCTGTTTAACTTGAAAAACTAGGATATCCTTTACACTAGTGAAAGCATAGTGTACCTTTTCTGGAATGACCTTCCAAAGATAATCTAACTGAAAATAAAACTGTGAATTTGATTTTAAATTCTTGTCCCTTAATTTGTCTTACATGAGTTCTTAGTTCTGGAAGATGATTTGCTTTTCATTTTACATTAGAGTTAGCTGTGACTCAGAGAGAATTAGGCTTAATTACAGATGTCTTGAAACCTGGAATTGTGAGACTCCAGCTTTGTTCCTTTTCTTATTTTATTTTGTGACAGGCAAAGTGGACAGTGAAAGAGAGAGAGATAGAGAGAAAGGTCTTCCTTTCAGATCAGCACCGCGCTGATCTGATGGCAGGAGCCAGGCACTTATCCTGGTCTCCCATGCGGGTGCAGGGCCCAAGCACTTGGGCCATCCTCCACTGCCCTCCCGGGCCACAGTAGAGAGCTGGCCTGGAAGAGGGGCAACCGGGACAGAATCTGGCGCCCCAACCGGGACTAGAACCTGGTGTGCTGGTGCCGCAAGGCGGAGGATTAGCTTAGTGAGCCACGGCGCCAGTCCAGCTTTGTTCTTACAGTGCACAATTTCTTTGGCTATTCAAAGGTTCTTTTTATTTTCACATGAATTTTACAGTTTTTTTCCCTAATTCTATAAAAAATGTCATTGCATTTTGTTGAAGGTTGCACTGAATCTATAAATCACTTTGGGTAATAAGGTTATTTTAGCAACATTAATTCTTCCAGTCTATGAACGTGAGAGCTGTTTCCACTTTTTTCTGATTCTTGCACACTTTCTTTCAAAAACCCTTTATAATTTTCTTAGGGTCTTTCACATGCTTTGTTAAATTTATTCCAAGATATTTAATTTGTCTTGGAGCTGTTATGAACGAGATGGCTCTAATACTTTCTTTCTCATTGACTTCACTATTGGTGTATGAAGATGCTACTGATTTTTAGGTGTGAGTTTTGTATCCTGCCACTTCAAATAATTTGTTTATCAGATCTAATTGTCTCTTGGTGGAGTCATTTGGTTACCCTCTATATAGAATCATTTCATTTGCGAAAAGAAGCATGAGTTATTTCTTCCTTATATATATTTTTCTTGTACTTCTCATGTCTAACTTCTCTGGCTAAAACTTCCAGCACTATATTGACTAAGAGCAGTGATAGTACACATTTTTCAAGGAAGTCTATTTTTTTTAATTTTATTTAAGTTTCACAAGTTTCATGTGTTTCATATATACTGATTTAGGAACATAGTGATACTTTCCTCTCTACCCTCCCTTCCACCTACAAGCCAACCCTTCTTCACAAGGAAGTCTTATAAGACTTCAAATTTGAAATGGGTTTGAATTCAAGAAATTTGTTGAAAAGGTATAAATCTTTTAACATGCAGGCAAAGTGGCTTTTAGGAGCAAAATGTATATGACTGAAGTCAATGCTAAGCACCGCAAATATGACTGAGTTTTTGAGGTATAAGAAACTATGGGCTGGCGCCGCAGCTCACTAGGCTAATCCTCCGCCTTGTGGCACCAGCACACCAGGTTCTAGTCCCGGTTGCCCCTCTTCCAGGCCAGCTCTCTGCTGTGGCCAGGGAGTGCAGTGGAGGATGGCCCAAGTACTTGGGCCCTGCACCCCGTGGGAGACCAGAATAAGTACCTGGCTCCTGCCATTGGAACAGCACGGTGCGCTGGCTGCGGCAGCCATTGGAGGGTGAACTAACTGCAAAGGAAGACCTTTCTCTCTGTCTCTCTCTCTCACTGTCCACTCTGCCTGTCAAAAAAAAAAAAAAAAAAAAGAGAGAGACTATGAGAAACTACTGGATGTTGAGATTTTAAAAATGATTTTGGTGCTAACTTGTTGATCTTAATGATGTTGGACTAAGGAATTTGGACTCACATTCATTGGAAAATCTTCTGAGCTTCTTTGGACAAAGAGTCACAAAACACAGTCTCCAAATTAGCATATTAATTCAGTCAACATTCCTGGGTTGAACAATTAAGGGCTGGATGTTAGGAGACTGTTCATAAGTGTGTTTCAGGGTGAGCAGTTAGTGCCAGTGTTTAAGACACCAGTTTAGATGCCTGCATCTCATAATAGAGTGCCTGGGTTGGAGTTTCAGCTATTCTCCAGATTCCTGCTTCCTGCTTATGCATATCTTGAGGGAAGCAGGTGATAGCTCAAGTCCCTGGGTCCCTGCAACCACATGGGAGATCAGATTGAGTTGGTGTCTTCTGCCTTTAGTCTGGCCTAGCCACAGCTGTTGACAACACTTGAGGAGTGAACCAACAAATGGAAGATCTATTTCTGTCTCTGTCTCTCTCTGTCTCTACCTTCCAAATAAATATATTTAAAAACATTTTTTTTTTTTTTGGACAGGCAGAGTGGATAGTGAGAGAGACAGAGAGAAAGGTCTTCCTTTTCTGTTGGTTCACCCTCCAATGGCCGCCACGGCCGGCGCGCTGGGGCCGGTGCACTGTACAGATCTGAAGCCAGGAGCCAGGTGCTTCCCCTGGTTTCCCATGCGGGTACAGGGCCCAAGAACCTGGGTCATCCTCCACTGCACTCCTGGGCCACAGCAGAGAGATGGCCTGGAAGAGGGGCAACTGGGACAGAATATGGCGCCCCGACCTGGACTAGAACCTGGTGTGCCGGCCCCGCAGGAGGAGGATTAGCCTAGTGAGCCGTGGCGCTGGCCTAAAAAATTTTTAAGAACATTAAAAAAGAGTCCACTGGATAGATATGAACTTAAGTAGGTTAGTAGCAGCTGAAATTGAAAACTCATTATACACAAATCCAGTAGCACAGAAATGAAAACACTAAGCAAGTTCTCATGAGTATTAAAACAAAAATTTATTAAGATGCTTTTTGGTATTATGGAATAATTAGAGCAAGGGTGGTGTTTATAATCAACATAGTATATAATCAAAGAGCTTTTTGGGTAATTTTCAACCTCTTTAGTTACTTTCTCTAATTATATTCTCTCTCTAGGAAATGAAAAGTGACTATTTTTTGTTTGTTTATTTAGCTTAAAGCTTTTCATCCTACTAATTTTAAACTCTCAGAGGATAGTTTAAAATAACACTAATCAACATGAAAGTCACACTTTCAATAGACAGTCAAAGTGAGGACCCAGAATGTTGAAGTAGAATTCAAGGGTGAGGATCTTTTCTGCTTCTTCTACTAAATTGGCAGTGCCTCAAGCAAATAGTTTTGCTCTTTCTGCCCTTGTTCTATAAAGTAAGTATAGTCATAAATGTATCCTGACCTTGATATTTGGGAGTTTTGGAAAATAACTAATTCCTGTAGGAATATCTCTACTTTATAAGAATTACATTTTTTCCTCCATATTAAGGAATGAACAATAAATTAATAGTGTCTCATGCTATTATGATAGGTTGATTTGAATTGGGTTATCTTTGTACAAACTTCACAAAAAAAAAAAAAGAAAAGGAAAGGAAAATCAAGCAAAGCAAGTAAAAACAATTGTCACATAAAGTAAGACCCAGAACATCTGCATTAATTTTGACACTGGGCAAAATTTGTCGTTGTAGTGTTCCTATCATGAATTTACACCCTCTACATTGGAAGGAACCTAAAAGCAATCCAGAACTACCATCTCTTTCCTTCACAGCATTCTTCCGAAAAGGACAGCTAGACTTAGCTCAAGACATTAAATTTAAGAGGAGAGCTCAAGTTTTTTTATTTTTTTTCCTCCAAGTCTTCAATTCTGCCTCTGAAACACAAATAGGAAGTTATTTACATAACAACATTTTAACTCCCCTAAGCTTCCATTTTTCCTTGGTGGCTCTACCCCTCAAAGTCAAAGAATAAGTTTAATTAATCTTATAAATATAAAGGCTTTCAAGTCATTAAAGGCATATTTTAATGTTCCCTGCCATTTTGCTCATTATACACCTGACATTGTTTCTAAACTCTCTGGTAACTATGTTTTATATCCAAAGAATATTTATTGTTTGGTATGAAATATAGGTATTCTAGTGCTAGCCTTTATTTTCATTATAGCCTGGAACATGTCTTGAATGTACTCTTGGCACCAAGTAATGTAAGTTTATTGCAAGGTAAAGATTACATTAAGATAATTTGCATACATATATACTATTTTAATATGGTTCTTTCCTTCTGGATATGAAGTTCACTGTTTCTCTGTGTTTTCTATCACCTCAGAATGATGCTAATTTGATGTATCTACCTTTTGGGGCCTATTTGATTTTGCAGCAAGTGTGTACTGAATATCTCTTTTACAAATCTTCCAAGGCATCTCATTTCGGTATAACATTTCCTGTTCTTTTGATGTTTGTTCTGTACACTTCTGTGGCCTTGGAAGTCATTGAAGGTCCTTATGTACTCCTCTGTAATTGTGAAATATCTCCAAATCTGATCACGAGCAGAATACATGGAGATTGCATAAAATATAAGGGAAAATCATAGAAGCTTTTTTTGTTGTTGTTATCATCTCTTCTCCCTTGAGCCAACAATACACTCTCTGTCTTCTATCCACCCATATGCATACTTTCCCCAAGAGGCACATGAATTTTGACAACTATAAAGAAGTAATCATGCTATGGTTTGAATATGGCTTGACAGTGTCCCCTAAGGGGTCATGTGTTGGAACCTCTATCCTTGGTATGTTCATGGGAGAGAGTGCAGTGGTAGAGCTGAGTGGGAAGTAGTTCATTGGGATTTCTGCCATCAGAATGGATTAATGTTAGTCCATTAGAGGGAGTTCATTTTTGTGTAATTTAGCTATTATGAAAGAATAAGTTTGGGGTCCAGCACTGTGGTGTAGTAGGCTAACCCTGAGGCACCAGCATCCTAAATGGGCACCAGATCGATCATGTCCCAGCTGATCTTCCTCTGATCCAACTCTGTGTTTATGGCCTGAGAAAGCAGTGGAAGATGACCCAAGTGCTTAAGCCCTTGCACTAGTGTGGGAAATCCAGAAAAAGCTCCTGACTCCTGGCTTCAAATCAGCTCAGTTCCAGCCATTGTGGCTATTTGGGGAGTGAACTAATGGATAGAAGGACCTTTCTCTCTCTCTCTCTCTCCCTCTCTCTCTCAAATAAATAAATAAATAAAATCTTAAAAAACAAAGCAACACATACAAAAATGCTTCTTTGTGTAGCAGAGATTTAAAAAAAGCGTTAGTTTGGGGGCCAAAATTGTGGAGCAGCAGGGGGAAGCTGCAGCCTGTGATGTTGGCATCCCATATCAGAGTTCTGGCTTGAGTCCCAGCTGCTCCACTTCCCATCTAGCTACCTACTAATGTGCTTGGGAAAGGAGTGGATGATGGCCCAAGTATCTGGGTCCCTGCTACCCATATGGGAGACCTGGTTGGAGTTCTAGGCCCTAGACTTTGGCTTGGTCAATCCCTGTACACCATGGCCATTTTGGGAGTGACCCAGTGGATGGAAGATCTCCCTGTCTCTGTGTGGTTTTGCCATTCTTCCACTCAAATAAATTATGTAAATCTCTTTTTAAAAAGAGTTAGTCTGATCCTTGAATGCATATGACTTCCTGTAACACCATGTGATCCCTCATGTATGATTCCATCATGGTTAAATCTGCCATAATGCTACCTCTAAAGAAGAGAAGGTATAGTCAACATGCTCCTGAATCTCCAGAACTCTGGGTTAAATAAACTTTACTTTACAAGTACCAGATTCATAGTTTTTTCTTATAACAAGAGAAAATGGACTAACATGTCTTGTCTATTTTAGAGGCTTTACTTGCACATTCCCTGTAGCAAAGAATCAAAATCTTCACTCTCATGCCTTATTCCATATTGACCAATTATTTGGTTGCTGATTTTATTACAATTCTAAGCCTGCAATTCAATGTTCTCTAATGAAATGAGAGTGGACATCATAGATATTGCTTTCTGGACACAAGAGCTCCTCTATGCCCTTTTCCTTTCCTTCAACTAGAAAAATAATTACAATGACTAGGGAGGTTGTTCAAAACACAGGGGAAATTAGCAAAACACAAATCAATCTAGGTCTCAAATGAACATGAAGAACAGAATTCTCTTTCCCTTGACATTGAACTAATACTTTAAAATATTATAAAAGCGAGGAAATGTTCCATGGTATTGAAATCATTATACTCCAACTAGGGTATGCACACTTATGACAATGCCAAACCTGAGTGCTAGTCCTCTAGATCATAGTTACTTCAATGCACATCACCATAGCAAAACTACCAATCATGAAACTACAGCATTCTGTAATTGTTGACTTTTCTTTATAATGTTGTGGAAAAATTATCATAAACACCTGGTCTGGAAGGGAACATCACTGGATTTTTAAATATTTAAAGCACCAGAATCTTGCTTCAAATGTCATTAAACTGAGTTTTGAATAAATAATGCCAAAGGTTAAGCATTCATGGTTAGAGTAGTAGTAGGGTGAGCATGTAGGGCAGGGAGTAGTCCAGAATAAGTGAACGGGTTCTATCTTTCAATTGCCCCCTGTGCAATTTCCCCTGAGGCATTTTCATAAACTCTCTAGGTTTCCCAAGAATCCTGTTTACAGCACACTTACATATGAATTAACTGAGAGACTGAGTTTTATGAGGCAAACTGAATTGATTGTGTATCATGCTTGAATGATTCTGCCTTTGTGCTATTTCATCTACATTTTATCCTCCTCCTGGGATGCTTTCCACCCTCTATAATTCTAACCACAGACCAAAGTCTATATCAATGAAGGCTGTATCAGTTTTCTGTGCTTCCATAACAAGTGGCCACAACTTAGGGGCTTGAAGCAAGGCAGACATTTTTATCGTACTGTTCTGTGGATTTGAAATCTGAATGAGTTCAACTAAGTCCTTTGCTTTGAAATCGCTAATTGCCAATCTACTTGAAAGCTCATTCAAGTGGTTGGTAGAATTCATTTTCTTGCAGTAGGAAGTGTGGTGGAATGAGAAGGCTGTGCCAAGATGGCCACTGGCAAGCAAGTGTCAGTTACTTAGGAATGGCTTCGGAACCCACCTGGCAAAAGAGCCTGCCTGGCAACAGGTTGTCATTGGTTAGGGCATAAACCGCCCCTTGACCGGATTGGCTGCCTCGGCTATATAAGCTGCTGTACGAACTGAAATAAACGAGTCTGCAAGCTGCTCACCTCTAGCCCACTTTCACCAGAATCCTGGTGTCTGTGTGGTGACTCAGCGCCTCCTGCCCTCATCGTGCTCCTCTTCTCAGAACAAATCCACCTCAACAAGGAAGGACTGATGTCTTCACTTCCTTTATGCTTGTCAGCTCAATGCTCATCTTTAGTCCTACATGCTACCTGCATTCAAGATTTTCAGAGGCCTCTTCAACAGTGGCCTATTGCATCACAACACTGACCCCGGGAATGCTGATTTAAAAAGTTGAATAACCGAAAGTCACATAGTAAATATATAAATAGGTAAATCCAAGGCTACAACAGGTCTCTTATCTCAGCCTTTCCTCTTCAGTAACACATTATGTCTCAATATATTATGTACTTGGCTCTTTTATTTCAAGCTTGTCTGTGTAAACAGAATATTTTTTCTGCATATACAAATATTGAACACAACACCATAAAGTTTACTTTCTTAGATAAGGAGAGAGATAAAATGTTATAGGTAACATGGATTTGTTAGCACTTTTCTTTTTGAGAGCCCCCAATCCTTATGCTATACTCAAGAATTAAGGACACTTTATAGACTTTTTAATACTTCTTAACTTTCAAATATTTATTTTATTTATTTGAAGGGCAGAATTACAGAAAGAGAGAGGCAGAGAGAGAGAGAATCTTTCATCTGCTGGTTTACTTCCCAAAGGCTGCAACAGCTAGAGCCGGGCCAATCCAAAGTCAGGAGCCAGGAGCTTCTTCCAGGTGTCCCACATAGATGCAAAGACCCAAGTAGTTGGGCCAGCCTCTGCTGCTTTCCCAGGCACATTAGTAGGGAGCTGGATCAGAAGTGGAGCACCTGGGACTCAAACCAGCAACCTGAAGGGATACCAGCATAACAGGCAGCAGCTTTATCCACTATACCACACCATTGATCCCTCTTTATATATATATATATATATATATATATATATATTTGACAGGCAGAGTTAGACAGTGAGAGAGAGAGACAGAGAGAAAGGTCTTCCTTCCATTGGTTCACCCCCGAAATGGCAGCTTCAGCCGGCGCTCCGAAGCCAGGAACCAAGTGCTTCCTCCTGGTCTCCCATGCGGGTGCAGGGCCCAAGCACTTGGGCCATCCTCCACTGCACTCCCAGGCCACAGCAGAGAGCTGGACTGGAAGAGGAGGAACCGGGACAGAATCCAGCGCCCCAACCGGGACTAGAACCTGGAATGCCGGTGCCGCAGGTGGAGGATTAGCCTAGTGAGCCGCGGCACCAGCCCCTCTTTATACTTCTAAAGCAACATTTTCTTTCAGTGAAAGAAGAAGCTGTAGATTTATATAATAGCTTTAAAAATATTGATTTACTTGTAATCTGTGCTGAGAAATCTGGAACTGTCTCCCACTGCATACTTCAGGAGCAATCACATTCAAGTGCCAACAAACTCCAATATGTTTCTTACATGTCATTGTAATTTATGAACCTGCCTTTGGCCACCCTATTTTCCACGCTGTCTTTATCCTAAGGGATTTTTTCTTTTCATTTTCGTTGCCCTTCTGCTGAGATCCAATTTGTACATTTTAGAAGAGAAGGGAATTTCTCATTTTGGTGGAGTGATTCTGCTCACGTGTGTACTTGATGTTGTAAACATTTCAAATCCATTACAAGTTGGCCTTCTGGGATGGAATAAAATGGGGTATGGAGATGCGGGGAGCACACAAGTACAAACCAAATCCTTGCTATCTTTTCTTGGCACAGAAATCCTGTCTGGTATCATTCCATATTAGTGACAACAGCACAGTGCTATCCTAAACCTGGAAGTACATTCAGAAGATATGAATGCATGCATTGGCTGCGCAGCCCCCTTCATTGTTGACCTTAGGATAATTACAGAGTTTCTCAGCTTGAGTTCTCTTAGTCACAGAGGGTAAAATGTATGCCTTATTTATTTGGGGTTATTTGAAAATTATATGAAGTTTGTGTGGTTTTAAAAATAATACAAATTATTAACCTAGAGTAGTAAATCAATCCATTTCAAGTGTACATAATTATATCATCATCTTTTTAATCATCATCTCTATTTCTCCAGAAAAGGTTGGCCATAAGATCAAATAAATAGCAGGTTAGCCAAAGCCAAAAGGTTAGAATTCAATAGGCTCTGGTTCCAATTAGATTTAATAACTTCCTACTGCTGCCCAAATCAGACAGTTTACTGCCAATAGATGTGCCTCTTAATTAGGATTTCCCCACATTTTCTCAGGCTGAAGTGGAGAGCTTTCAGGAACTTTTAATCACTTCTCCAAGAATATATTAATTTTTAAAAGTGCATTCAAATTTTAACTGTCACTGTTGCTAGCATTCACTTCTACTGATTAATTTGTCTATGTATTTTGCCTCTGAGTTTACCCTGATGATGATACAAAACCATGTGTGTACAGCTATTCACCAATGGGAATTAAGAGGCAATGTTAGTAAGTATTGCCTTGATCCAGGGCAGGTAATCAATAAGAGCAGGACAAATCTCAGGCTGGTCTTTTCTCAATTTCTATATCCTTAGTACACATATTTCAAACATTTATAATGATGAGACTTAGCTATAATGATGTCTGTGTTTAAGGATAGCAATCCTTCTTTTATCAAAAGAAAAAAAAGCAATAGCAAAACAATGGAAAAACAATCTTCCTGAAAGGATTTACTTCAAAATCATCCAATTTTCATAGTGACAGGCCATTGAATATGGGGCAGATGGGAAGTTGGTTAAAAGTGGAGACACCTTGCCAATGAATTGATCTTTGATAGTTTGACTATGAGTAGATAGAATTTTTATATAGTCTTTCTACATTTTATAGGCTAAAAATAAATTCTAAATAAATCTATTTTATAATAAAAGGTAAAGATGCCCAAAAATTTATATTGGCATTATTGTAAGGTATAAATATTTGATCTCAAGATAGCCTGTGACTACTTATCAACATGAGAATGCTTTTAGCATTTTTTTTTTCAATTTGAGAAGCAGAGAGAGAGAGAGAGAGAGAGAGAGAGAAAGATCATTCACTGGTATACTCCCCCAAGTGCCTCAAACAGCTGAAACTGGACTGAACTAAGGAAATGTAATTCAGCTCTACCACAGCTCTACTCATTTACTTGAACTGTCACCTGCTGCCTACCAGAGTAAGGATTTTATCACTTTTAAATTGCACCTAAGGGGCTGACGCTGTGACGGAGCAGGTTGACGCCCTGGCCTAAAGCACTGGCAGCCCATATAGGAGCCGGTTTGAGTCCCGGTTGCTTCACTTCCCATACAACTTTCTGCTATGGCCTGGGAGAGCAGTGGAGGATGGCCCAATTTCCTGGGCCCCTGCACCCACATGGGAGACCCTGAAGAAGCTCCTGGCTTCTGGCTTCGTTGCAGCTCCAGCTGTTGCGTCCAGCTGGGGAGTGAACCAGCAGATGGAAGACCTCTCCTCTCTCTGTGTGGCTCTGATTTTCAAATAAATAAATAAATCTTTAAATAAATAAATAAAAATAGCACCTAAATGGGAGAGCCAGTTAATTTTTGATAGATTTGATAAATTATAAAAAAGATCATGTATATAAGTAAAAACTTAGAACTTGGCTTCTAACTATATATCTGTATCATTCAGCTTACAAATATTTTTGATCTATGGCCTACCTTTGTCTTGATATATGTATGTAGAAGTAACATTCTACTTCTAGGGCCCATCTTCCTGAGGGCTACTAAGTGATGGCTATTTGGACAATTTGCAGTTCATTTTTTTTTTTTTCTTGACAGGCAGAGTTAGACAGTGAGAGAGAGAGAGAAAGCTCTTCCTTTTTCCATTGGTTCATCCCCCAAATGGCAGCCATGGCTGGCCCACTGGCCAGCACGCTGCGCCGATCTGAAACCAGGAGCTAGGTGCTTCCTCCTGGTCTCCCATGCTGGTGCAGGGCCCAAGCACTTGGGCCATCCTCCACTGCACTCCCAGGCCACAGCAGAGAGCTGGACTGGAAGAGGAGCAATCGGGACAGAATCTGGCACCCCAACCAGGACTAGAACCTGGGGTGCCAGTGACGCAGGCGGAGGATTAGCCTGCTGAGCCCCAGCGCTGGCCCCAATTTGCAGTTCAGAAAATTAGGATGTAATTTAAGCTACTAATCGATCAAAATGCCTTAGGACTGAATTCAGGGTTTAGAAATTTAATAACATCTTGTGTTTATTTTAAGACTGTAAGAAAAAAGGGCATAGAAAGAGAAGAGACAGGATACAAACTTTCATCTAGAAAAAAAAATTAAAGATTTTATTTATTTATCTGAGTTACAGACAGTGAGAGCTAGAGACAGAGAGAAAGGTCTTCCATCTGTTGGTTCACTCCCCAAATGGCCGCAATGACCAGAGCTGAGCCCATCTGAAGCAAGGAGCCAGGAGCCTCCACTGGGTCTCCCACCACGGTGCAGGGACCCAAGCTCTTGAGCCATCCTCTACTACTTTCCAAGGCCACAGAAGAGAGCTGGATTTGAAGTGGAGCAGCCGGGACTCAAACTTGTGCCCATATGGGATGCCAGGACCAAAAGTGGAGGAATAACCCACTGCGCCACAGAGCCACCCCACCAGACCAAATTTATTCAAAGAAAATAAATCTGAAGAGGTGCATGACCAATTCAGTGTGCGCACAGACTGAACACATGGCAGAGGCCCAGATTTCAGGGGCTGGGCTTTTTTATTTTAGGTGAGCTAGAGAGGGAGGGATAGAGTGAACAAAGGACAGTGTTCTTAAGTCACTGGCTTCTCAGGTGGAGGGGGAGAAGGGAAGGGTGGGAGTAGAAAATTTAAGGGGAGGCTCCATACCTCCTTCGTTAATGAGAACTTGGAGTGAGGAAAACTGACCCTGAAAGAGGAAAAAATTCTGGCCGTAAGAGACCTATGACCATTTGCCATTAGTCTGCTATTAGTCGCAGAGAATTTGGAGATTAAAGGTGACAAATTATGGCCATCTTGAGCCATTGTCTAATTCAAATTGAGGCCAAATCTTAGTACAGAGATGAATTAGTTGCTTCCACATTATCTCTCCTTTTAGGCCCAGCTTCAGGAGTCTTTTAAGAGGCAGGCCAGAGGGGAGTCAAGTGAAATGTGAGGAATTTTGGAATCCATGTATTAAGCAAAATAAGACCTGAGGGAAGAGAGTCCTTTCACAGGGCACCCTTGGAAAAGAATCACCCCAACTGAGAACCTTTTTCCATTGGCTCACCCCCCAAATGGCCGCCATGGCTGGCCCACTGTGGCAAGCACACTGCACTGATCTGAAGCCAGGAGCTAGGTGCTTCTCCTGGTCTCCCATGCTGGTGCAGGGCCCAAGCACCTGGGCCATCCTCCACTGCACTCCCGGGCCACAGCAGAGAGCTGGCCTGGAAGAGGGGCAACCGGGACAGAATCTGAGTCTCAGAATTTCCTGAGTCCTCTAAGAGGAGAGAGCGAGAATCCCCAGGCTTAGACCAGCATCCCAGTTCTAAGCTGCGGTGGATGAGCAATTTCCCTGAGTGAGGAAAATCAAATGAACACCCCAGGACCTAATAGGGAAGATGAAATAGTCACTACCATAGCCCCAGCACATTTGGGTTGACAGAGACCTCTCTTACCAAACTGTTGGGTTGAAAATGAGATCCGATGCTGGATGCAATGATGAGATCTTGCAAAGGGCTCTGGCTGTAAATTCATAGGGAAGAGAGAAAATGCAAGTGGGGATGAGTGAGAAAATGAGTGACTAAGGCAGTTCTCAACTCTTCTGGGGGGTTTTGGAGAAGTATCTCCCAGGCCTGTCTGGGTCACTCCAAGGATGACAGCTGGGGGATGCCTGGAAGTTACACACACACCTCTCCCTGGCTGAGCAGAAGCCAGGTTGAAATGAAAGTAAAAAGGGAGATAGACTCTTGGATACTCTCTTGGTCTGTTGGGGTCTGATCTTCACCTGGAGAATCCTGAGCTCCCCCAGAAAATGGCCCCCACCAGAGGTTATTTTCAGTCCCTTGCATCCACCGTCTCTTGAAAGGAAAATGGAGATGATAGGAAGGAGCAAGTAAGAGGTGGCAGGGATTCCATGTCATGGGGATGGAACAGCTAGGGGCTCCACCTGGTAGTGCAAGTAGCCAATGAGTGCCAGACACTCAACGGTCGCTTCGTGGTCCTCACCCCAGTTGACACAGAGAAGGTATAAGTTTGGAAGGAGAGAGTTTGGAAGATAGGGGAAGGGAGTCACAGCTCTTACCCAGAGGCTGGATCCTCCACTCCCCTGCTCATATGGGGCATTAACTGTACAGAAAAGGATACAGAGACCGAGAGGAGACAGGATACAAACTCACAGCCAGACCAAATTTGTTCAAAGGAAATAAATGCCAGAGGTGCATGAGCAACTGCCAGTGAACACACAGGCTGAACACATGGCAGAGGGCCCAGACCCCGGGGGCTGGGCTTTTTTATCGTAGGTGGACTGTGGGTGGGGGTGGGGGTAGTAGGTGGAGGTGAATTCCTTCATACAGGATACAGGTTCTTCCAGTTTGGCCCTCCAGCTTCCAAGCCTGGGAAAGAATGCAGGGGGTGGAGTAGGGAATAAAACAGTGTGAGGCTGAATTGGGATTCAAGGACAAGGGATAAATTCCAATTTTATCTGTCTTTTGGACAATGAGCTAGAATGGCTGAGTCTTATGTCCTTGTTCCATCAAAGTCTACATTTGTTTTTGTAAGAATGGTATGGCATCCTAAGAACATATGTTTAACTAGATGCAATTTATTTATTGAATAGCTATTGGGAACTTTAATAGATATTGTTTCACAATCTCTGTTTCAAAGTCACATTAATCCATGTTTTTCTATGTGCTTCCCTCTAACTTTCACATAATTTTTGTAGGATGTTTGATGACAATCAAATGTTTCATGCTATAACACATTCTCAAATTAAAGAATAAGCAGAATTGAAAGTCTCATTCCTCAGGATAAATATGAAATTTTGGCACTTAGTAATATTAACAGAGTACATAAATTGCCTTGGGAGACAGTATCCCCAAAGGAAGGCTTAAATACAGCTAACATGCTAGGTATTACACAACTCAGAGAAAAATATTCTATATAATTATGAAATGCTATCACAAATACACATATAATAAACATCATTAATTTGGCATTAATATCAACATTTTAACCTGAATTTAGTTAGAAATAACTTAAAAAAATTTTTTTAGTTAGTTGAAAGGCAGAGTTACAGAGATGCAGAGACAGAGGCAGAGGCAGACAGAGAGAGAAAGGTCTTCCATCTACTGGTTCATTACCCTGATGGCCTCAATGGCCAAAGCTGCACTGATCTGAAGCCAGGAGCCAGGAGTTTCTTATGGGTCTCCCAGTTGGGTGCAGGGGCCCAAGAACTTGGGTCATTGTCCACTGCTTTCCCAGGCTATAGCAGAGAGCTGGATTCAAGTGGAGCAGCCAGGACTCGAACTGGTGCCCACATGGGATGCTGGCACTGGAGATGTGCTGACCCCAGAAATAACTTTTTAAAAGTAAAACGAACAAGTTCATAATTTTATGTGAGAAATTGTATATGCTTAGTCATTCCTTTCTGAAGGCATAGCAATATATTGATATGCGGTGTCAAATAGATGAGGGTGTATGGTTAGTTTCTGATATTTTTGAAAATAAAAGTGTTGAGAATATTTGAAGCTAGTTCACTCACCATATAGTGAAAAATATTTATAAACTGTAAATTCATGATTTCTGTCATAAAAATTAAACATAGTCTTTAGTGCCTCATAGAATCTGAGGTAGAAGGCCAGCTATTATGTATTCCAGCTTTAGAAGCTGACTCCGGAACTGAAGGCAGCATCCAACAAACATGAATCTTAGGCAAAATTCTGGAAATGTTTACTGATAAGGCAATCTACGGAGCAGTTTTCCATCAGAAGAGCTCTAGCATAACTGAGTTATTACTGGGAATTGAGAGAATAGGCTATGGATCCTCAAAATAAAGTTCTGTAGATGAGTTTCCAAGCTGTCATGCCTGATAAAAAGAGAAAACCATCCTGGGACAAAAAATGAAAAGCAAAGTGCAGAGGACTCTTGCAAAGAAGCAGCTGCCCAGAAGCTTCATGTGGCTCGTGCATTATTCGATCCATGAATGCATGTATCTATTCAGAATGCAGAGTGCAATGGAGGTAAATCTCTGGTATTGATTACATTGGGCTTAAAGTAGAAAGCAAGGAAAAAGCTGTACCTCCGCAATGAAGAGGAGGAGGAGGAAGAGAGGAAGAAGAAGAAAAAGGGAAAGAGGAAGCAAAACAAGAACAGATACAAGAAAGAAGAGGAGAGGAAAGGAGAGGAGAGAAGAGGAGAGGAGAGAAGAGAAGAGGAGAGAAGAGAAGAGGAGAGAAGAGGAGAGAGGGGAGGGGAGGGGAGGAGAGTAGAGGAGAGGAGAGAAGGAGAGGGGAGGGGAGAGAGGGGAGGGGAGGAGAGGAGAGGAGAGGAGAGAAGGGGAGGGGAGGGGAGAGAGGGGAGGGGAGGAGAGGAGAGGAGAGGAGGGGAAGGGAGAGAGGGGATGGGAGGAGAGGGGAGAGAGGGGAGGGGAGGAGAGGAGAGGAGAGGAGAGGAGAGGAGAGAAGGGGAGGGGAGGGGAGAGAGGGGAGGGGAAGAGAGGAGAGGAGAGGAGGGGAGGGGAGGGGAGGGGAGAGAGGGGAGGGGAAGAGAGGAGAGGAGAGGAGAGGAGAGGAGAGGGGAGAGGGGGGGAGGAGAGGGGAGGAGAGGAGAGGAGAGGAGAGGGGGGAGGGGAGGGAGGGAGGGGAGGAGAGGAGAGGAGATGCAATCCAGATTCAATACAGGTTATAAAATGATTACCAAGCTCTTTTTCTCCTCAATTTAAAATTAGGATATCCATAATTAATAATGAAATAAATATTTTAATTGAAATGAGATAATCTGTTGAGTATAGCCTTCCATTTCCTGGAAATCTGGTGGTTGGCTTATGTATACCTAGGGGACAGAACTAGCTATATGTAGAATTTAGTTTAGTATGCAGGAGAGCCTTCTAAGATTTTAGTTGTCTGACACAGTAATGAGTTACAGTGGAGCTGTGAGACTACTGCCATAAGAGCTCTGTGAATTAACAGAATTACTTTGTGGAGCATTCTTAGTGTCGTTGCTACAATAGATATAATCTACTGGAGAAAAATCATGAAAAACATGTAGAATTATACATTGTATTTTAAAACCAGGTCCCAATGCTCAGTGCTGTCAGTGACTTCAAAATTGAGGGAAATGGATCGATATTCAATTTCATAAATAGAATGTAATACCTTGGTGGGAAAGCATATACATCAGAAACTTTCCCATGAATAAAGTGTTACGATAGGGAACCAAATCTTGGAAAGCCAAAGCGCGAGAAAGATTCTGGGAGACAACAACTGGATTAAAGAAAACTTCACTGAGACAACTAATACACTAAATATTGCCAGGCCATTCTGGGTTCACTGGCCTCTCCCATTATAACCAAGGACTAAATATATAGCTGAACAATACCACCCTACAAATTAACTGCCTCTTGAAATGAAATACAGGGCCATTCTTTGTGATAGGAAGCCAAATTATTCCTTCTGTGTTTCCAACTGTAAAATTTTGAAAAAAGGACAATGATTTGGCTGACATTTTAAAATAACTTTGAAACATTTCAAATAAATCAAACCTCTCTATGATTTTGTTAAATAAATCGCATGTGATACGGGCAATGTATCCAAATTTTCAGATTTAAGAGAGAGAGGTGACTGTTTGTAGCAAGCTTCTTTGATCAAGACTCACAGTGCAGAACCATATGTCATTTTAATTTCTTCAAAATCGCACACAGATTTCATTTTCTTTTTTATTAAAGTATTTAATTAACCATAATTATAGTTATTTACTGGGTACAGTGTCACATTTCTTTTTTCTTTGTACTCCTAGAAGTATTTTTTCAAGATTTAGCCATTTTTAATATTTTTCCTTACTCATATGTAATTATTATATACGTATACACACCATTTATATATATATATATATATTATATCACATTTATTTATCCAGTCATCAGTTCATGAGCATCTCAGTTGATTCCACATATCCACTATTGTGAGTTGGGCTGCTACAAATATGGGAGTGCAGGTATCTCGTTTATATGCAGACTTTATTTGGTTTGGAAATATTCCAGGATTTCTAATAGGTGGATCATTTGGTAGATGCATTTTTAGTTTTTTATTATTATTATTATTTGACAGAGTTTACAGACAGCGAGCAAGAGAGAAACAGAGAGAAAGGTCTTCCTTCCATTGGTTCACTCTCCAAATGGCCACAACAGCCGGAGCTATGTTGATCCGAAGCCAGCAGCCAGGAGTCTCCTCCTGGTCTCCCATGCGCATGCAGGGCCCAAGCACTTGGGCCATCCTCCACTGCACTCCCGGGCCACAACAGAGAGCTGGACTGGAAGAGGAGCAGCTGGGACTAGAACCCGGCACCCATATGGGATGCCGGCACCGCAGGTAGAAGATTAACCTAGTGAGCCACAGAGCCAGCCCCCATTTTTAGTTTTTTGAAGACTCTCCACACTGGTTTCTCCCTACTGTACTAACTTGCATTCCCATCAACAGTGTGTTAGGGTACACTTTTCTCCACAATCGTGCCAAGATCTGTTCCTTCTTTTATTTTTGGATAATTGCCATTCTAAGTGGAGTAAAATGATAACTCATTGTGGTTTTTATTTGCATTTCCCTGCTGGCTAGTGATCATGAGATGTTTCTTTTTTTCCCCACGTGTCTGTTGGCCATTTGTATTTCTTTCTTTGAAAAATATTCATGTATTTCCTTTAATCATTTCTTAACTGGATTGTTTGTTTTGTTGTTATTAAATTTCATGAGCTCCTTATATATCATGTGTCAGTTTAAAAATTAGCCACAGGAGCTGGAAGTTCAGGAGTAAGGGGAACTTGAGAAAGAATCCCAATCCAATGTTCCATCTACTGTCTAATTTAACCATAGAACCCTGATAAACTGATGACAGATTTCAACCTGCAATGATGTAGGGTCTACATACATTAAAGCAGTAGTTCAGCATCTATGATATGTTTGTGTTTTTGAAGCTTTAATAAAATTTTTCTGGACATTTCCCCAATTGCCTAATTTTAGAATTAGACCCAGTTCTAATTAGACCCAATGTCTCTTCCACATGTGAGCCTTTCAATCGTCTTTCTTCAGTAAGAATCTTCAGTCCATTCTTAATCTTGTATTCTGAAGATTTACATACTTCTTGCCACCCTGTAGATTACCTCAGTAGGACCTTTTCTGATTTTTAATGTCCCACTAAAAGAGGGCTAGTAATAACTTAAGTTTTCTCTCTGACCACTGTGGAATAAGTCTGTCCTACTCAGAATGTTCTAGAAGTCTGAGTTCTAAGAAAATGGCTATATCTCATCTGAAGCAGAATTGATGAGTTGGAGTCACCAGATCACTTAGCATTGTCCTCCTCTTGGCATGTAGTTAGATCCTGTTTCTCAATCTCCTGTGCAGTTAGAGTGGGACATGCACTGAGTTCTGACCAGTGGAACAGGAAGTAAAGTCATAGACCTCTCACTGCTTAGTCTGACCAGAAACTGTTGAAACCATTTTCAGGAGACTCTTGGTGTTATCTCTCTCCCGTATCACCCCACCACCCACCTCCTTCCTCATCTCCTGCCTTATTGGGAAGTGTATCCAGTTCAGTACTCAGAATGCCAAAGGAGTAAAAGCAATAATAAATTGATTGAATTTAAATTCCTGAATAAAATCTTGGAGAAGAGACTCTCCAGATGTCTGCCTACCAGCATTAGACTATTATAGGAGTGAGAAATATAATATTTTGAATAAAGCCACTGAGAAGTTGAATATGGTTGTGAAATTTGAACTCAGATAATTTCAGTAAAGTTCCCACCTTAATGGTGCAGTAACACAGTTCCCACCTACATGATACAGTAACAATAACTAGAGAAATAATTATAGCAGTATTTCATGTGATACATTAATCAACAAACTTTCTTCCCTTTACCTCTATTCGTTGGATATATCTAGAGATAAGAAAAAAAACTATACTTACATTCCAAATGCTAAATAGAGGATGTTAACATTCTGGATGCCATGACACAATTTTCAGTATTACAATTTGGGTCAGCTCTCACTAAAAGCTGTTAAATTCCCAAGTCATAATCAAACCAGTCAGCAGTTATCATGATCACAGTACCAAAATAGCAATGTCTCCTAGGGTCTCAAAAAATTGTCCCATCTCCACCCACTTTACCTAGCTGCCCTTCAGCTCTATGTCATTGTTTAAATAGAACTTATTATTATCCTGAAGCTTCCTTTAAAGCTTTTCACATATTTCAGCAAAGTGTCTTTTGTGCCAGACACCTGTGGCATTAATGTTTTGTTTTGTACTCATTGGTTATAGGACGCCTTGCGCAACATAATCTGGTAAGATCAACATTCTGTGTGACAGGTATTGTCAGTTATAAGAAGTAGTGAGGTAAATTTATCACTTGGATCTACACTTTAAATTACATGGCTAACAGATTTTGAGTAGCAATATATCATAGCATACCCCAGAAAACTCACAGAACTGAGAGTATCTTTTTCTGTACCCTTTTTCCTAAGAATGAAAATAAAACAAGATTTGTATTTGCTGTATTTTCTTTGAATAAATTACTTTTGCATTACTGTTATATGTAAGAACACGAAGTAGATCTTATCTAAATGTAACCAAAATGATGAACTTGTCACTGATATATACATATTTGCATTTGTGTGTATATATGTATACATGCAAGTATGCACATATAGGAGGCAATCAGAATGGCTGGGCCAAGGTAAGTACTTGTAACAAGTGATTGCAACCAAATTGTATGACTTTGAATAAATTTATGATGTGCCACACTCTCTTGGGGGGATGGAGGATTAATTTCAGTTAACATACAAGTTCAGCAGGTGCCAGATCTCATCCACCTCATTAGTAATATCTCCTGTATCTCATATAATTCTAGCAGTCTCAAGAATGCCTCTGTCCCATATTCAAGAAAAAAGTGTTTAACCCATTCAGGTAGTAGTCTGACTTTGATGGGTTAGTACTAAAATCAAGGCCCTCTAAGGTCTCCAGTAGTATGTCAGATTACACTCAGCAACTTATCATCCAGGTATCTCTTCTCTCTGTTATTCCCCTTGGAGTGCATATTTCAGATAATTACAATGTTCACTGTAATAAAATCACCATAATTGATGCTCCCACTTTCATCCCACATCTAACACCATGACACCTCCAAAATTTCTACAATGGATCAAAGAAGTGCATGGCACCCAAGTTTCATGGCCAAATCAGTCCCTTTTGGATATTCAAATAAATTCCACTCCAGGCACCACCCTCTATGCTTTCAATTCATATAAAGGGATGGCCTTGAACCTTGTTGAGTACAGTTGTCTCTTGAGCATGCCCACACTCCTTCTTAAATATGAACTTTCACTTTGCATATAAATAAATATCATTTCTCTAATGACTTTTACCTATTTCTCGTCCTCAAATTCATTCTTATGTCAGAAGGAAGAACCTGGGCTGAACCAACCCATGACAAAAGAAGAATCTTGGGGACATGAATCATGGAAATCTTGGTTGAGGTGGTAAAATGCCATACAGGAAAGATAGCTTGCTTCTAGACTGGGGAGATCTTCCTCAAACTCAAAAGGCAGTTGGACTTCATTCTATCAGATGTGGTGAGAAATAAAGTTTTGAGAAAATAAATCATGCACTCAAACCTATATTTCACAAAGAGATGTGCTTGCATAACTACTCTCCTTGGAAAACACTTAGATATTGCTAAGCAAACTAAGTAGGTGATTAGAGAGAAAAATTTGCAAGCATGTGCATCTGATTCCAAAAATTGTAGGCTGCTATAGTAGCCCAACGTTAGACACAAAACCATTCAAAATTATAATAATGGCAATGGAAATTTAAAAAGTTGTGGCACTTCAGAGGTAACACTGTCAGCATTAGAGGATCAATACAATTTTGGCTAAATGTGAATAGGAATGGCTAAAGATAGATAGTGGTTTAGTGGATATTGTTGGTGTTCTGCCCAAATTCCCTCTGATCCCTTTACCAGTTTTCTGTGCACTTTTCCTGAGCACCCATGTGCTATTGTACTCTCTTATCTCTTTGCAGGACAGCAGGGAGCTCTAAATAACCGGAAACTGATGTTCCTGTAGGGTGGCTTTTGAATAACAGACTGGTATGAGAATAGAAAAGTTCAGCTTTCTATGCCTGGAACTGGGACAACCACCGAAAGATAATTTATCACATAGAGCTCCTAGGTGGGAACAAGTTAAGGGTGATACACTGGTTAATACTGCATTTTTCTTGATTCTACCCTTTCCCTGACTTGCATCTCTCACTCCTTGACTTTTAGTTTTCTGAGATTTCTTCTCTGATAAATCACTTACACATAGAATCCTTATCACAGTGCCTGTTTCTCGGGTACTCAGAAAGAGAGGGATTAAGAGAGGGATTTTGTGGTGGAAGGATTTGATCAGATTAATTCAGATATGGAAAATAAGGTCTATCCCTCTGATTCACTTTAATTACAACTCCAAAGAACATCTCCTATTGACATATTTTACTTTATTGGGAGCAAATTTTCTCCTGTTGGAACTTGAAGTAAAAAATAAAAAGCAAAGGTATCATCAGAAGTACTGTGCTGAAATTTTGGATGGAAAGTGGATGAAATAGGGAAAATTATGACAACAGAAGACCACACCCAAAGGGAATTAGATTCTGACTCAGTGTCATCCTTTATTCTATCACTACATTGTCCTAAGAATCTCAGTTTCCTCCATCGTGAAATGTCATGACGCATCACTCTGCTGCTTAAATATAGTTCTTGAACACTCCCACAGGAGACTGACTCTGTAGCCTGAGGGTGAGATATGAGCACCTGATCTTTTAACAAGTGTTTATTGACTGTTGATAGCCTGAAGGAATTGGAAGCCAGTGGTTGCCAATGTAGGGCCCCTAGTCTAACAGCATTAGCATCACCAAGATCTTGTTGGAATTAAATTTTTTCAGCTCTTCAACTGGCCTAGTGAATGAGAAACTTGGGAGAGTGGAGGAGGACTACAATGTTTAACTTAATAAGCCTTCCTGATAATTACAAAGAAATAATAAATCTTGATTTAATTAACTGATTAGTTTAATGGTGCATCTAAATTGTCTTTATTTATAAAAGAAGTTTAATAAATGTGAACTTTTCATGTGGTAAGAACTTATTCTAGTAGCATGAACGATTGGGGCTTTGGCAATAGTCAGATCTGGACGCCCAACTTGGTTTTTCGACATTATATTTATGTTCTTGCAGAACAATCTCTCTGCAATTTGCAATTTCAAAATCTAAAAAATGGGCTAACTACACAGACAAATAAAATGTAGCAATATATTCACCAACTTAACTTAGTGTCTAAGCCATGGTAAGTACTCAGTAAATGATAGTTTCCTTTGCCATTATTAAAAAATACATTTTAGTCACTTTGAATACCTACACTTTGCAGTATTTCACATTATTTTTAGTCTTCTGAAAGACCCTACCTATGTAGAACTGTAAGTCATAAAAGTATATTGTTTATATCAGGCATGACAATAAACTATTATTTTAAATGGAAAAATTAATATATACATGTATTAATAGTACTTGATTTCAGGAATGGAATTTCAAACTGAACTAAGGAGAATATTTTTCAGAGAACTAGAAGAAACTTTTTTTCTACAATAAATAACCAAGATTTATTCATTGACTGCACTGATGAACATAGGAAAATCCATGCATCTAATATGAAAATATATATAAGAAGATCCAGGTCTTAGCTACTGTGAATTGAGTTGCAATAAACATTAATGTGCAGACTGCTTTTTTGTTTGCCAATTTAATTTCCTTTGGGTAAATTCCAAGGAGTGGGATGGCTGGGTCGAATGGTAGGGTTATCTTCAGGTCTCTGAGGAATCTCCAGACTGACTTCCATAGTGGCTTAACCAGTTTGCATTCCCACCAACAGTGGGTTAGTGTCCCTTTTTCCCCACATCCTCTCCAGCATCTATTGTTGGTAGATTTCTGAATGTGAGCCATTCAAACTGGGGTGAGGTGGAACCTCATTGTGGTTTTGATTTGCATTTCCCTGATTGCTAGTGATCTTGAACATTTTTTCATGTGTCTGTTGGCCCTTTGGATTTCCTCTTTTGAAATATGTCTATTGAGGTCCTTGGCCCATCTCTTAAGTGGGTTATTTGTTTTGATCTTGTGGAGTTTCTTGATTCCTTTGTAGATTCTCGTTATCAACCCTTTATCAGTTGCATAGTTGGCAAATATATTTTCCCATTCTGTCGGTTGTCTCTTCACTTTCCTGACTGTTTCTTTTGCAGTACAGAAACTTCTCAATTTGATTCAATCCCAATATTTGATTTTGGCTTTGACTGCCTGTGCTTCTGGGTGTTTTCCAAGAAGTCATTGCTGGTACCTATATCTTGCAGGGTTTCTCCATTGACCTGAAACCAACCCAAATGCCCATCAACAGTAGACTGGATAAAGAAATTATGGGACATGTACTCTATAGAATACTATACAGCAGTCAAAAACAATGAAATCCGGTCATTGGCAGCAAGATGGAGGAATCTGGAAAACATCATGCTGAGTGAAATAAGCCAGTCCCAAAGGGACAAATCTCATATGTTCTCCCTGATCAGTGACAACTAACTGAGCACCTAAAAGGAAACTATTGAAGTGAAATGGACACTATCAGAAACAGTGACTTGATCAGCCCTTGTCCTGACTGTCGAGGAACAACTTAATACTTTATCCCTGTTAGTATTTTTTTGTTCTAGTACCACTGGTTGAACTCTGTAATTAACATACAAATATTCTTAGGTGTTTAACTTTAACTGAAAAGTGATCCCTGTTAAATATAAGAGTAGGAATAAGAGAGGGAGGAGATGTACAATTTGGGAAATGCTCAGTCGGACTTGCCACAAATGGTGGAGTTAGAAACATGCCAGGGAATTCCAATTCAATACCATCAAGGTGGCATGTACCAATGCCATCTCACGAGTCCCAGTGATCAATTTCTGTTCACAATTGATCACACTGATAGGTCTAAGAGTCAAAGGTATTACACAAACAAGACTAGTGTCTGCTAATACTAACTGATAGAATCAAAAAGGGAGAGAATGATCCAACATGGGAAGTGGGATACACAGCAGACTCACAGAATTGCAGATGTCCTAAACAGCACTCTGGCTTCAGAATCAGCCCTTAAGGCATTCGGATCTGGCTGAAAAGCCCATGAGAGTATTTTAGGCATGGAAAGCCAAGACACTCTGGCAAAAAAAAAAAAAAAAAAAAAAAAAAAAAAAAAAAAAAAAAAAAAAAAAAAAAAACACAACAACAACAACTAAATGAAAGATCTCTGTGAGTGAGATCCCAGTTGAAAGAATAGGGCCATCAAAGAAGGAGGTACATTTCTCTGAAGGGAGGAGAGAACTTCCACTTTGACTATGACCTTGTCTGAATAAGATCGAAGTCAGTGAACTCAAAAGGCTTCCATAGCCTTGGCAACTCATGACTAGAGCCTAGGGAGATTTCTGATGCCATAAACAAGAGTGTCAAATTGTTAAGTCAATAACAGGAGTCACTGTGTACTTACTCCTCATGTGGGATCTGTCCTTAATATGTTGTCCAATGTGAAGTAATGCTATAACTAGTACTGAAACAGTGTTTTACACTTTGTGTTTCTGTGTGGGTGCAAACTGATGAAATCTTTACTTAATATATACTAAATCAATCTTCTGAATATAAAGAGAATTGAAAATGAATCTTGATGTGAATGGAATAGAAGAGGGAGCGGGAGATGGGAGGGTGCGAGTGGGAGGGAAGTTATGGGGGGGGGAAGCCATTGTAATCCATAAACTGTACTTTGGAAATTTATATTAACTAAATAAAAGATAAAAAAATAAATAAAGTTACTGTCAAAAAAAAGAAAATATATATAAGAGGATACACAGTTCAAAATGTCAGGACAAAGCCAGGATCCTGGAACTCCATCCAGGTCTCCCACATGGGTGAAAGGAGTCCAAGCATTTAGGTCATCTTCTGCTGCCTTCCTAGGTGCATTAGCAAGGATCTAGATCTGAAGTAGAGCAACCAGGACTCAAATCGATGCCCATATAGGATAGAAGATACGTTTACAAGCAATATAGTAATTCTTTAAATATTCAACACAATTGGAATATTAGTTTCAAATAATATTATAGGTGTCTGAAGTTCAAGTGACACTCAGGAGGATGAAGGAAGAAAGGAAAACCACCAATGTGCTGACATAAAAAATTATTTACTGTGAATTATTATACTATTATAGAAACTCTGTATTGGATGAGATGTAATAACTGGTGAGTCTTAGCAGTTTAATTTCATGCCTTTCTAAGGCCTCTGGAGGAATACAGATTAGTTTATCCTTCCTTCAAATGGGCCTAATTGTCATCATCATCTTCTTCTTCTGCTTCTTTTTCTGCTATTACTGCTGCTGCTGCTGCTTCTCCTTCTCCTCCTTCTCTCCTTCACCTTCCTCTCTGAGAGGCAGAGAGACAGAGTTAAAGATACACACACACACACACACACACACAGAGAGAGAGAGAGACAGAGACAAAGACAGAGACAGAGAGAAAACACTTCCTTCTGCTTGTTCATTCCCCAAATGCTTGAAATGGCTAAGACTAAGCCAGGATGAAGCTGAGAACTGGGAACACAATATAGGTTCCCATACGGGTGGCAAGGGCCTGACCTACTTGAGCCATATTGTTGCCTCCCAGGGTACCCATTAGCAAGGTACACATTGCTGGGAAAAGAGCCAGGACATGAAAGCTGACACTCTTAGTTGGTATGCAACATCTTAGCCACTAGGCCAAATGTCTGTTCCTGTCCTATTATTTGATTGCATGTATCTACCAATTAATTTTAAAATTATCTTGCAACTTTTGGATTCAAGCTATCTCATTTTATCCATTCTATTATTAGCAAATTTTGTCTATTAATTCATTATTCCTTTATGATCTGGGAAATTAAGACTTTCAGTATTACATAGAGAGAAGTGAAATATTTCTACATAATATTTCAGGATTGTCTCCTAACTATAGTGCACACACTTTGGAAAAAATTTTTCCCATTGGATTTAGCTAGGTTTTAAATATATATACCCTCCTAAGTATTTTGATTCTGTTTGATTCATACTATTAGTCTAGAACCTAACATAATGGCTTACACAAAACAGGCAATAAACAAACATGATTTTGTAACAAAAATGAATTTTGTATTAAGTGATTGTGCTCATGTGTGTGGCCATGACAATAACTTTTTTTTTTTTTAATAATCATAGACCTCAATAATTTTGGACCAAGTTTCCATTCACATTAGAAAATAATAGTCATGGGTTAGTAGTGTTGTGGAGCAGAGGTAAAGCTGCCATCTGTAATCCCAGAATCCCATATGTTGCAAGTTCGTGTCCCAGGTGCTCCACTTCCAATCCAGCTCTCTGTTGATGCAGCAGAAGATGGACTAAGTGCTTGGGCCCCTGCTACCCGTGTGGGAAACCTGGGTGCAGCTCCTGGCTCCTGGCTTTAGCCTGGCCCAGTCCTGGCTGTTATAACAATGTGGAGAGTGAGTGAGCAGATGGAAGATCTCTCTCTCTCCCTTCCTCTCTCTCTCTCAGTAACTCTGGCTTTCAAATAAATGAGTCTTTAAAACAGAAAAATAAAATAGTCATTAAATCTTAGTTCCAGCTCTATCACGTTTTAAACTCTGTGTTCACATACATCTCATAGCCTGATGTTCAAAAGTCACTATGTAATCAGGTCATCATCTCCAATATCTCTCGTCACATTTGTCTCTTGAACCCATTCCCTTTAGATTTTAAAAAACCTATATGAAAGATCTCTGCAAGTGAGATCCCAGTGGAAAGAACAGGTCATCAAAGAAGGAGGTATCTTTCTCTGAAGGGAGGAGAGAACTTCCACTTTGACTATGACCTTGTCTAAATAAGATCAGAGTTGGCGAACTCAAAAGGCCTCCATAGCCTTGGCAACTCATGACAAGAGCTTAGGGTGATTACTGACACCATAAACAAGAGTGTCAAATTGTTAAGTCAACAACAGGAGTTGCTGTGCACTTACTCCTCATGTAGGATCTCTGTCCTAAATGTGCTGTACATTGTGATTTAATGCTATAACTAGTACTGAAACAGTATTTTACACTTTGTGTTTCTATGTGGGTGCAAACTGTTGAAATCTTTGCTTAATATATGCTAAATTGATCTTCCGTATATAAAGAAAATTGAAAATGAATCTTAATGTGAGTGGAAGGGGAAAGGGAACGGGAGATGGGAGGGTTGCGGATGGGAGGGAAGTTATGGGCGGTGGGGAAAGCTATTGTAATCCATAAGCTGTACTTTGGAAATTTATATTCATTAAATAAAACTTAAAAAAAAATTTCTCTCACAATGCAACTATTCTTGTCATGGTTTCCACCAGCACCTATGTTGTAAATAAATAATCTTCATAAAATTACATATAGCTAAACATTTGAAATAGTCATCCTCTTTATGAAATAATTTCTTCCATTGGCTGGGCCTGGCTCTTTATGAGTCTCATTACATTAACACTGTTCTTTTTTGTTTCCTCTCCCTATTTCTTCCTGGCCACATTAATTCTATTTCTAAAATCATTTCCTCGGTGGTCTCACATGTATGCCATCCATATCTTGAGGACTTCCTAATTTTTAAGTTTAGCCTGGGTCTGTTTCCTAAACTCTACTCTGTTATATCCAACTGTGTGTTTGACCTCTCCATATGGTTGTTCAAAAGGCATCTCATAACTGATATTTCTTTTTTTTAACTTTTATTTAATGAATATAAATTTCCAGTTTGAGTACTAGTTATAGCATTAAATCACAATGTACAGCACATTAAGGACAGAGATCCTACACTAGTAGTAAGTGCACAGTGAGTCCTATTGTTGACTTAACAAATTGACACTCTTGTTTATGGTGTCAGTAATCACCCTAGGCTCCTGTCATGAGTTGCCAAGGCTATGGAAGCCTTTTGAGTTCACCAACTCTCATAACTGATATTTCTAAAGATAAACTTCTGATTCCTCTACCCATCCAACTGCAATTCTCTCAATCTTTTCACTTCAAAAATCCATAAATTTGAAGATGTTCTTGACTCCTTTCTTTCTTTCTTGTCACCTGACATCAAATCCATAAGCAGTCATCTTATCACTGTCTTGAAAATACATTTGAAATTTCACTACTTCTTATCACATCTGCTACTAACACTTACATGCAGTTCATCATAAAATGTCAGCTAGAATATAGCGAAGGCCTCTTTTTAAAAAAAATAATGTTGTTATTTATTGATTCATTTATTTATTTGAAAGTTAGAATGATGGAGAGACAGAGACAGACAGAGATCTTCATCTTCCAACTGCTGGAATACTGCCCAAATGTCCAGTCAAGTTTTGGAGAGGATAAATGCAGGAGCCGGGAACTCCATCCAGGTTTCACACATTGGTCTCAGGGACACAAGTACTTGGGCCACCTTCTGTTGCTTCCCTGGCCATAAACAGGAAGCTGGATAGGAAGCAGAGTATCTGGGAATGAAATTGGCATTTTTATGGAGATTAGCATCGCAAGCAGTGGCTTCAGCCAATGGGCCACAACTTCTGTCCCTGCAATGTTATCTTAACAAGTTGATCTGTGGTCTATTCTTGTAAAGTGCTTCAGATAAAATTTCTTTCAAAAGTTATACATTGATGCCCTAAACTCCTATGTGATCATATTTGGAGATGGCCTTTGGGGAGTAATTAAGATTAGATGAGGTTGTGGAGGTGGGGATTTCCTTATGTGATCGCTGAGTGAGGGCATAACATCATGGTGGTCCCTGTGAGCCAGAAAAAAAATCCTTATCCTTATCAGAACTTCCCCTTGATGGATTCCAAATCCAGAACTAGATGAAGCGAATTTCTGTTGTATGATGGGGGTATATAGCACCTCTATGTATTCTTTCTTACTGTTTAACAGTTAAGAAAATTCCTTGTCTTCTGAAAGAGACTCTTGGAATTTACCTTAAATTCAAGGTAAATGCAAACAAATTTCAGTTTTTGAAAAAAAAAAAAATCAAAAGCCAATACAAACAACAGCAAAAAGGAAAGCCCCTCAAATGGCCATCAGTTCTTGGCTGGATGCTATCCTAATCTTTGGTCCATATCACTTATTACTCTCCCTTCTGCACTAGCAACATCAGCTCAGCTAGTCCCAGTGTTAGCATGTGTTCCCTCTGCCTGCAACACTTTTCTTTGGAGGTTCCTCATTTCTGGTTTCTACTCAGATTTCACCTGTATGAAATTGTAACTTCTTTCAATATTTCCTAAGCCCTATATCCTTCTTTCTTTATCCATGTTACATTGATTATAACCACATAGCATATATTTTTATAGATTTCTTATATTACCCCTAATTATTAGGTGAGAAAATTCTTGAGAGAAATCAATATGTCATTTTATTAATTGCTGCATCTTCATTACCTGGAAGAATATCTGGCACTCAGAATATATTTGATGAGTGAATGATGGTTAGATCTGATTCCAGTTCTGAATCACTCCCTAAGTAATATTTACATCATTCTTCAGAAACTGAGATCAATTGTAAGTAATTACTTAAAACATGAGAATACTCCAGCAGGTGACTCTAACCTGGAACAGATTGCCTGGCACAGCTATTTTTAAATGATTATCCTTAGACATATTTACTTCGCTTTTTGAGTGTTGGTTCCCCATCCAGAAAGAAAATAAAATTCCCTACTTCTCAGGTTCAGTATTGAAATAAAATGATTAAGTAGTTGTAAACTGCTCAATTTAATGTCTACCACATTATAGAAGCTTCATAAAATTACTTCATGCCTCCACTTTGTCAACCAGGGATTAAATCAAGTACTTTGAAACAAACACAATCTGGAAACCCAGTGCAAATATTACTAAGTATCAGCAATATTTATGGTAGCTTCTTTAACGAGAATTGTGAAAAAAGAATATAAAATGGAGTATATTCTTAGTACAAGAACTTTTAATGTTGCAAATAAAAAGACCTACAATTTTCACTAAATTAAACCAACCTGGAAAGATATCCTGGAATGAAAGTATAAGTTTGGAGTCAATGACTTTGCTTTGAATCATAGTTTCATTAATTACTTGCTTGATTACTCTGTATACTAATTTTTGGGTACTTCTCTATAAATTATATTTGTTAATAATAATGCAAATGGCCAAGTTGAAATATTAAATGAAGATGAACTTTTGGAAGGTTTTTGTAAATTGTAAAGCTGTCTATAATGTTAGTTGTATTCATGAGAAATATTGGTTGCTCTTTCCATTGTATTCTCCCGGCATTTCTTGATGTTTTTATTAGCACTTATCTCACATGATCACACTGTCTGCAGAAGTCCCATCAGTGAGGCGAGGGCAGGAATTGTTTCATTCATTTTACTTTTATTGTACCTATTTAATAAATGTTGAAAGAAAGTATAGATAAAGAAAATGAATACATGGCTATAATTGAGGAAAACGTATAATGGAGAGAATAATAAATGTCAACTTACACAGAAGAATAGAAACGGAAAAGACTACTCAGGGGTGGTATATTCAAGCTAAGTCTTGAAAGTCAAATTGGAGTTTGACAGGCAAAGGATAAAAGAATATTATAGGCACAATAAAGTTTCTTCAGCTGGACTCAAAGGACAGGTTTCTAGGGACTCATAAACTGATTATATAATTTTATGTGTTTATGCATTGTCTCCCAAGGTTAGGAACCATAGTTCCATCAAAGTCTCAAAGTTGTCAGTGTCACTATAAAACGTTAAAAGCCGCTGTGATTGAGAGAAGATGAACAGAAATAAAAAGTGGGACAACGAACAACCAGAGCATGATTAGGGAGTGACAAATGTGTTAAAATTGGATTGTGCTCACTCCGCATTTCAAAATCAGGAATTTAATTTTGTTTCTGAAAAATAAGTACTAGAATTCTCTTATGCTTTTTTTTTTTTTTTTTTGACAGGCAGAGTGGACAGTGAGAGAGAGACAGAGAGAAAGGTCTTCCTTTTACCGTTTGTTCACCCTCCAAAGGCCAACCCGACCAGCACACTGCGGCTGGCGCACCGCGCTGATCCGATGGCAGGAGCCAGGTGCTTCTCCTGGTCTCCCATGGGGTGCAGGGCCCAAGCACTTGGGCCATCCTCCACAGCACTCCCTGGCCACAGCAGAGAGCTGGCCTGGAAGAGGGGCAACCAGGACAGAATCCGGCGCCCCGACCGGGACCAGAACCCGGTGTGCCGGCGCCACAAGGCGGAGGATTAGCCTAGTGAGCCGCAGCGCCAGCCCTCTTATGCTTTTAAACTCAATACTAACTAGCTTTTACAAATGCAAACGCCAGATCTGTTATTAAATAGCATTTAAATACAGTCTTGAGGGAAAGAAGATCAAAACCCAGTTATTCATTCAAACTGTCAGTTTTATTGATTCAGAGCAACTCTTTGAAGTCTACTTGATTCTCTGATTCTCACTTATTCTTAAACAGCAGGATTTTAGTCTTTGATTGTTTCCAACTGAGTCCTGGCCTCGTTCCCTATAGTAGAGAACAGCTGGTTGCCTAGGGTAAGCCCAGCACTAAATGCCAAACTAAAGATGGGACATAGAACACAGTGTCTGGAGAACTAGTCAGAATCTCATTTTAACAGAGTCAAAACTGTTCCTGTAGTTGTAGATGGCAGTGATTACCATGTTGATTGCAATTCAGAACAGCTTTGCTTTGTATTTGTTTGTGTGTTTTATTTTTCTTTCAGCCAAACACCACCTATATTTCCTCTGTATGTAATCCATTAAACGACTGAAAAATTATGTAATCCACTATAAATCTCATAAAGAGGGGTATGCTGTCTTGTCAAAACAGCCTTTTTCATGGAAGGATGTTTCCAGAGAGCAGTCTGCTGAGTCATCTGCCAGACACATTAGATTCCTTATAGAACCTTGGGTGACCATCTCAGCAATGGCATTTTAGGCAAATTGAGGTTTGCATTTTCAGAAATGATTTCATACATTGGAATGTACCGTTCCCTTGTTTGGCATAGTAAGAGAGAAGCTTCACTTTTCACTTAATATAGGCACCAACTAGAAAAACAAGTCTAATGCCTTTTTAAAAATATTCTGTTTATTTATTTGAAAGGCAGAAGGAGAGAGAGAGGCAGAGAGAGAGAGAGAGAGAGAGAGAGAGAGGCACAAAGAGAAGGAGAGACAGAGAAAAAGAGAGAGACAGATCTTCCATCTGTTGCTTCACTCCCCAAATGGTTGCAAAGGCCATGCCTGCGCCAGGTTGGTGCCAGGAGCCAGGAAGTCCATCTGCAACTCTAATAAGATAAGCGATGCCCCTTTGAAGCAGCAACTTCACCTGCTGTACCCCAATGCCAGCCCCTACCTACTCCTTTCTATTAGATGAATGCAAACACATAGTATTACTATAGAAAGAAGGGAGAAATACAATAAACCAAGGAAGGATAATCCCACCCATTTGGATAGAAATTTGCAGTTTACGAAGTTTTTTCTCATGGTGTGACATACTGGAAATAGAATCAAATTCGGATTTAGAGAACTCTGTGTTTGATTAGTGGATCTAGAACTTTAGTAAGGCAATGCAATCATTTAGTCTGGAAACCTCAGTGTTATCTCCTTATAAGAGAACCATCTCTCTGCCATATCTACCTTCTAGCATTTTATGGAAGATTGATTGGAGTTAGATGAGACAGGGAAAGTGAAATTATTGGTAAAATCTGAGAGCTCTAATGAGGATAATCATCATCACCATCACTTCCTTCAAGTTTCAATAGGGAGTATGATTTCTCATTTAATAAAAATGGAAGTCAAGTAAGAGCATTGCATTTTTATTTTCTCATGATAAGTAAATGTTAAATATGCAAATACAATTTTCATGTATTCTGTTTTAAGTGGCAATATTAGAGGAAGTAAGATGAAGCATCATATTCAGTAAGATAGTTCCTTGAGAAGATATATTAGCAAAATGTGGAAACATTTGAGTGCAAAAATTATGCAGGGGTAAACCATCTGAGTTACAGGAAACTTATAAAAGAGAACTATCAAGAAAGTGGAGAAAACAATTTGTAATTTGCAAGTATATTTTAATGATCAGGGAGTCAGTTTGAAAAAGAACTCTGACTGTCAAGACTTGTGAGGGATAAGCTCATAGTTTTAATAACTGTTTAGACATATTTATTGTTTGAATAAAATACTTATTAGTAAGAATGTCAAGGAATGAGGAAGAATAAACAGAAGTGAAATGTTGATTTATAAGGTTATGAAGAAATATTATATAGTTGAAAAAGAATCCAAAATTTGGAAACAAAGCATAGGGTGATTGCATGTCTTTCCTTTGTAATAATAGGACATTGGCCAACAGGACCTGCTAGGAATTCTTTAACTTTTAGTTGCACATTCTGAGGCATTTGTATTTTTTAATTCATATTTTTAAATAATGTATGCATACAAATCATTTCTGTCCTGTCAAATAGATAATACAAAAGATAATATTTTGCTGACCTAAAGGAGTCCAATGCAACAAAATAACTACAGTATGAATTTCCCAAAAGACTACATAAGTTACTTTTCTTCCAATGCCCTTTGAACCATGATATTGATTCTGCTATTCATGACTTAAAAACAATCTGTAACTTGATTCACTATATATTTGTTAGAGAAACATTCAAAATTTTTAAATTATTGACATTTAACTATTTATACTTAACAGTATATGTATATTTTTCCAAGAGTGAAAGGGAAAAACTTTTGAGAATTATATACGCATTTAATATAATTTTCCATTTATATTGCATTGAATTATCATTTTGTTCACCCTAGTATCAATGTATTGCTGTTAGTAAGCAGTAGCATTATTCAGAATGTCCTACTGAGTGAAGTAAGGAAAAAAAGAGTTGTTAAATTTTGATTACATTGTATATTGAACATTATAAAAGATATCTAAATCAGAAAATAAATTAATTTTTAATAAATTAAGAATTAGTAAAGCCTACAACTTCTCTTCTCAAATCCCAAATTATGCAATACTAAAAATATGAAAACTAATTTTTAAAAATGAGGGAAATCCCTGAATTGAAAGAGTGTTGGTTCTCAAGAAAGAGTGGACATTACAGCTAAATTCTGAAGACATTCAAGAGATGGAATTCCTTCTTTCTTGGGAACCTCCATCTTATCTTTTAAGACTTCTAGTTGATTCATCAAGGCCCATAGCATCATGGAGGCACATCTGCTTTATTCAAACTCTAAGGATTTAAATGTTGGGGAAATTCTATGACGGCAGATTAGGGAATGGCATACTGAGATAGGATAGGGATAAATAATAAAAAAAAAAGTATGAGACGTGCACTCTCAGGGGAGGATTAGAAAAAAATCACTCTAAATTCTACAAAAGGAAGAGGAACACCATGGGCCTGTGTGATAGTTGCAGACACACAGCATGAACATGGACACAACAAATGATGAGCAGCCAAGATCCAGAATGGCCAGCAGCTTCAAGATGGAGGTGATACCAGACTGCAACAACCCATGGTGATATAGCCTGAGGGAGAGCTTGGCATGAGTCTGGACTGGAACCCTAGGGTCTGTGGTCACTAGCAGTTACCCACAGACCCAGTGGAAGCAAAAGGGGCACGTTTATCTCACCTCATCTTCCCCATAATGGCACCAGCTGCCTGGCTGAGAAAAGGTGGGTGCCATTTTGGACTTGGGTGGCAACTTAGAAGCCTTTGTGTCCATCTACAGCAACTGGCTGAGACATGACACCATCTTAACAGTACTGGTAGAAAATGGGTGGGGGGCAACTTTCTGCCAGTGCCTCTTGTGTATGCATGTGATCTAGAAAATTTTGCATCCCCACTGACTTTGCGACTGGCTGGGAGGATTGACAGGTGGCTGGGTATCCATGTAGGATTATAAGGTGGCCCTTGCCTTCCAAAATACCACATGCTCTAGGGCTCAATCCACCTAGGCAGAGTTGACTCTGGGAACATCTGCCTCTCTGTTGACTGGACAGGCTGGCAGTGCATTCAGCAACTACGGGAGCCTTGTGTGCTGAGACCTTGGGGACTTGCTAGCTACATGAGATGGTGAAGGGTATAGCTGGATCTCTGGGAAGTCACTGGATGGGGCTCCACATGATCTGAGCTCCTTGTTTGCATGGAGAGGGTCATTGCAGCAGGAACCATGCTATGGTGAGGACTGTGCAGATCATTTGTGTGGTTCATATGGCAGTGGATGACTGTTTAACTCACCAGGAGCTAACATCCAGGCATTGCTAAGCTTGGAGGATAAGAGGTGATCACATCAACAGAGATGACCATTCCCACTCCTTTTGTTAATCAGAAGAAATCTATCATGTCAGACTTGGATGTTACCTTGGATATTCGCCCCACCCTGGAGCACTGAACAGAGCTCCCTGGCCACACCCAACACAACTTCTTGGTGTTCACTGAAAATGTAGACATTCCACCCAGCTACAGATGCACAGTTCAAAGATAAAAGTCATCAGAGGAAAAAAACCAACAACTCCACAAATGCCTAAAAATAAATGCAGAAATTCAAGAAACAAGAATAAGAAAGTCACTCCAAAGAACACAATATTTCAATGTTAGAATGTGAAGATGAAAACATTGATTAAATCCTGGAAACGGAATTCAAAATTTAATCATAGGATTACTCAAAAGCAATCAGAAGTGAATCCATGAACTAAAGAAAACAATACATAACATGAATTATTTTTTTCCATGAAATTAAGATTTTTGAAGTGAAACCAAAGTGAAGTACTAGATATGAAGAATTCAACAGATAAATAAAAATGCTGTGAAAAACCATAACACCAGGTTTGGTGAAGCAGAAAAAAGAATATCCAAGCTAGAAGATAAATCTTTGGAAATTTTACCATCAGATTAAAAAAAAGAAGAAGAAATTAGAAAACTTAAAAACAGTGATAGAGATTCATGGGATATTATCAAATCACTCAACCTATGTATCTTAGCATTTCCTGAAGGTGTGGAAAGAGAAAAAGGGCCAGAAGGATTATTAAGTAAATAATTACAGAAAACTTACCCAGTTTAGAGAAAGAAAGGGAAATCCAAGTACAAGAAGCACACAGAACTCCTAATAGGCATGACCAGGAAAGATCTTCACCACAACACATTGTAGTCAAATTTTCAAAAGTAAAACATAAAGAAAAGATTCCAAAATGTGCACAAGGGAAACACTAGATTTCTTTCAGAGGATGTCCATTTAGACGCACAGGTGATTTCGCCTCAGAAACCCTACAGTCTAGAAGAGAATGGCACGACATGGTTCAAGTCTAAAGAGAAAAAAAAAAACCTGTCAATCCAGAATACTGTACCCTGGAAAGACCTCATTTATGAATAAAGGTAAGATGAAGATTTTCCATAACCAAGAGAAATGGAAAGAATTTTTCACCACTTATCTAGTCTTATGAAAAATGCTTAAGGATGTGCTATACACAGAAAGACAGAATCAGAGTCATCATTATGAAAGAAGGTGAAGGCAGAAAATCCTCCAGTATAATCACAAAAGAAATCCAAAGAAAACAATAGGAATATTTATAGAAAAATTGTAGGGGCAAATTGTTACTTATTAATAGTTATCTTGAACATAAATGGTCTCAACTCAGCCATTAAAAGATACAGACTGGCTGAATGGATTAAAAAATAAACCCATCTACTTGCTGCCTACAAGAAATACATTCCACAACAAAGATACACACAGACTGAAAGTGAAAGAACAGAAAAGAATATTCCATGAAATGGAAAGCAAAAAAGGGCAGCTTTAGCTTTCCTATTATCAGTCAAAATATATTTCAACACAAAAACTGTTAAAAGAGACAGAGAAGAGCACTATGTAATGATGAAGGGATAAATTCAACAAGAAAGTGTGAGTATAATAAATGTATATGGCTGTCACCACCGTAGCTCAATAGGCTAATCCTCCACCTGTGGCACTGGCACCCCGAGTTCTAGTCCCGGTTGGTGTGCCGGATTCTGCCCCAGTTGCTCCTCTTCCAGTTCAGCTCTCTGCTATGGCCTGGGAGTGCAGTGAAGGATGGCCCAAGTCCTTGGGTCCTGCACCCGCATGGGAGACCAGGAGAAGCACCTGGCTCCTGGCTTCGGATCAGCGTGGTGCACTGGCCGCAGCAGCCACTGGGGGGTGAACCAACGGTAAAAGGAAGACCTTTCTCTCTGTCTCTCTCTCTCACTGTCCACTCTTCCTGTCAAAATAAATAAATAAATAAGTAAATAAATAAATAAATGTATATGTACCCAATTACAGGGCACTTGGTTATTTAAAAGAAATATTAATGGATCTTAAAGGAGACATAGACTCCGATACAATAGTAACAGGGAACGTCAACACACCATTTTCATCAATGGACAGACACACTAGACAGAGAATCAACAGGGAAACAACAAAGCTAATCAATGCTAAGGACCAAATGGAGCTAAATGATATCCACCAAAATTTTTACCTGACAGTTTCAGAATACACATTCTTTTTATCAATGCATGGAACTTTCTCTAGCATAGACAATATGCTAGGCCTTAAAGCAAGTCTCAGCAAATTCAAAAAAATCAAAATTATATCATGCATCTTCTCTGTGCACATAGAATGAAGTTGGAAATCAACAACTCAAGAATATCTAGTTCAAGGCCGGCGCCGCGGCTCAATAGGCTAATCCTCCGCCTAGCGGCGCCGGCACACCGGGTTCTAGTCCCGGTCGGGGCGCCGGATTCTGTCCCGGTTGCCCCTCTTCCAGGCCAGCCCTCTGCTGTGGCCAGGGAGTGCAGTGGAGGATGGCCGAGGTGCTTGGGCCCTGCACCCCATGGGAGACCAGGAAAAAAGCACCTGGCTCCTGGCTCCTGCCATCGGATCAGCGCGGTGCGCCGGCCGCAGCGCGCCGGCCGCGGCGGCCATTGGAGGGTGAACCAACGGCAAAGGAAGACCTTTCTCTCTGTCTCTCTCTCTCACTGTCCACTCTGCCTGTCAAAAAAAAAAAAAAAAAAAAAAAGAATATCTAGTTCATATGCAAACACATGGAGTCTTAACAACATTTCTGAATGAACAATGGGGCATAGAAAATATCAAACAAAAAGTGAAAAAAATTCTGGAAACAAATGAAGATAACAATATCGCATACCAAAACCTGTGGGATACAGCAAAAGCAGTGTTAAGAGGGATGTTTATAGAAATTAGTGCCTACATTAAAAAAAAATTGGAAAGGTACCAAATAAATGAGCTATTGGTGCATATCAAGGACTTAAAAAAAAACAGCAACAAACCAAACCACACATAAAGATAGTAGGAGATATAAATAATTGAAATAAGAGAAGAAATAAGAAAATTTAATTAAAAAAAACAGTGTAAAAGTTCAGTGAAATTAAGAGCTGGTATTCTGAAAAAAGTAAACAAAATTGATACACCATTGACCCAAGTAACCAAAAAAAGAGGGAGAAAACCCAAATCAATAAAATCAGACATGAAAAAGGAAATAAATCAACAGATAACAAAGAAATAAAAATAATCATCAGGAATTACTACAAAGAGCTATATTCCAACAAATTGGGAAAACTAGAAGAAATGGATAGATTTCTGGACACATGCAAACTACCAAAATTGAGCCATGAACAGAAAACCTAAACAGACTAATAAACAACAGAGATTTAATCTGTAATAAGGACACTCCCAACATAAAAAACCCAGGACAAGATAGTTTCACTGCGGAATTCTGAAGACATTTAAAGAACTAATTCTAATTCTTCTCAAGCTATTTAAAACAGTTGAAAGCTTGCATCACCAGAATTCATAAACCAGAAATATATACAACAGAAAAAAAAGAACTATAGACCAATATCCCTTATGACCATATATGCAAAAATACTCAACAAAGTATTAGCTAATCAAATCCAACAACACATCAGAAAGATCATTGACCAAGAGAAATGGAATTTATCTCTACTATGCAGGGATGGTTCAGCATTCACAAATCAATAAATCTGATATATCGCATTAACAAACCATAGGACAAAAACCATATGATTATCTCTATAGATGCAGAGAAAGCATTTGATAAAATACAACATCCCTTCATGATGAAAATTTTAAGCAAATTGAATATAGAAGAAACATTTCTCAACACAATCAAGTCAATTTATGATAAGACTATGACAAGCATCCTATTGAATAGGGGAAAACAGAAAGAAATTTCCCTAATATCCAGAACCAGAGAAGGATACCAACTCTCAACATTGCTGTTTAATATAGTACTGGGAGTCTTAGCCAGAGCCATTAGGCAAGAAAAAGAAATCAATGGGATACAAATTGGAAAAGAAGATGTCCCTATTTGCAGATGACATGATTCTATGTACAGAGGATCCAAAAGACTCTATTGAGAGAATATTGGAAAACATAAAAGTTTGTTAAAGTGGCAGGATACAAAATTAATACACAAAAATCAATAGCCTTTGTATCCACAGATATCCATGACTGCAAAAGAACTTTTAAGATAAATCCCACTCACAATAGCTACTAAAAGAATTAAATACTTTGGAGTAAATTTAACCAAATATGTCAAAGATTTCTATAGTGAAAATTATAAAACATTAAAGATGAAAACACTGAAAAATGAAAAAGTCTTCCAAGTTCATGGATTGAAAGAATCAATATCATCAAAATGTCCATACTACCCAAAGCAATTTATAGATTCAATGAAATCCCAATCAAAATACCAATGAAATTTTTATTCTTCTCAGATCTTGAAAAAATGATCCAAAATTTCATATGGAAACACAAAAGATCCCAAATAGCTAAAGTGAACTTACACAAAAAAACAAATCTGAAGGCATCATGATAGCAGATTTTAATACATACTACAGGGCAGTTACCAAAACAGGCTGCTATTGGCACAAAAACAGAAATTTAGACAAATGGAACAGAATAGAAACTCCAGTAATCAATTTATGCATCTACAAGGAACATATCCTTGACAAGGGAGCTAAAATCAATTGGTGGAACAAGGGCAGTCTCTTCAACAAATGGCTCTGAAAAACTGGATCTCTATCTGCAGAATTATGAAACCAGTCCATATACCTTATAAAAGAATCCACTCAAAATGGATCAAAGACCTAAATCTATGACCTGATACCATCAAATTTCTAGAGAACATGAGAGAAATTCTGCAGGACATTGGAATAGGCGAAAACTTCTTTGGAAAATACCTCAGAAGCACAAGCAATCAAAGCCAAAATTGACAAATGGGATTATATCAAGCTGAGAAGCTTCTGCACTGCAAAAGAAACACTCAGAAAAGAGAAGAGGTAACTGACAGAATGGAAGAAAATATTTAAAACTATACAACTTATGAAGGGTTAATTTCCAGAATTTATAAAGAGATCAAGAAATTCAAAAACAACAACAAAAAAGAATCCAGTTACGAAATGGGCAAAGCACTTGAGCAGCCATTTTTATAAGAGCAGAAATTCAAAAGGCCAACGAACACTTGAGAGCATGCTTAGGATTACTAGCCATCAGGGAAATGCGAATCAAAACCATGATGAGGTATCACCTCACTTAAGTTAGCATGGCTCTCATACAGAAATCAACAAACAACAAATGCAGGCAAGGATGTGGGGGAAAAGGGATCCTAATCTACTGTTCGTGGGAATGTAAACTGGTGCAGCCACTGTGCAAGACAATATGAAGATACCTCAGGGCCATGTCTGAGAGGACCCTCACACTTGTTAGTTTTATCACCAAAAGCCCTATCAGGTCTTCACAGTGAAAAGAGTAATCCAATATCTTTATATTCTTGCAGTGTTAGAAAGAAAGCCAGAGTTTCCTTTTCTTTCTTTTCTTATGTTTTAAACACTTATATGTTTATTTGAAAGGCAGAGAGACAGAGAGGAGAGAGAGAGTAAGAGAGTGAGAGTGAAAGAGAGACAGGGGAAGGAATCCTCCCACTTCTTGTTCATTTCCCAAATGGCCATAAAGGCCAGGACTGATCTAGGTTAATGCTAGGAGTCAGGGGCTCTACTCAGGTCTCCCACAGGCTTGGAAGTAACACAAGCACTTCAGTCATCATCTGTTGCCTCCCAGAATGTACAGTCAGGAGCTGTATAAGCAGCAGTGTAACCAGGACATGAACAAATACTCCAGTATGTGATGATGGCATCGTAGGCAGTGGCTTACACTGCTGGGTTACAATACAGGCCCAGTGACTCTAAATATGCACAGAGTGATATTTTCTTACCATTTATTACTGTGGGGGTAGGCATTGTTATGCAGTGGGTTGAGCAGCCACTTGGGATGCTGGCATCCATATCAGAGTGCCTGGCTTCAGAGTCCTGCCTCTACCTACCATCTGGCTTCCTGCTAAGGTGCACTCTGGGAGGAAGCAAATGTTAGCTCAAATACTGTGGTCCCTACCACTCACATAGGAGACTGGTTGGAGTTTCTGGCTCTTGACTTTGGCTCAGCTCAGCCCCAGGTTTGTAGGTATTTGAGGGATGAACCAACAATTTGAAGATCTTTCTTGCATGCATGTGCATATATACACACTCTTTCTCTCTCTCAGTCTCTCTGCCTTTCACATAAACAAAAATAAATAAATTTTTGAAAAGCAAATAATTAATACTCTTAGAGAAACTATTTTATTAAAGTGAAACTGCAGGAATTTGAAAGAGCCTAACTGACCTGGTAAAAGGGTACTACCCAATCCCAGGCATCTCCAGACTTCCTGTGTCTATAGAGGGTAAGGAAAACAAAACCAAACAATACCGAGATGGCTCTTATGAAGGTCATAACTCCAGGAACAGGCTTGCTCAAAGACCAAGCCTAATAATAGGGCCATAGAATCCTTCCTCTTCCTGCCATACCTCCCCATCATATCAATGGGACTGCTGTATATAAACAGGAATACAACAGAAAGAACCCTGTGTTTCAAAAGATATTAAAGAACTTTAGGGAAACCCAAAACCACAGGGAAGACAAAAACAAGAACACCAGAGGAGAATTTAGCCTCACACACAGAGCTCCAACAAAAGTAAACAAAGCTCACCCCTAGCCAGAAAAATAAAATACTTCACAATGAAAACATATTTTCCTCAATGATTTTTACTTGGTATATCAGGTTTTGGCTTGTAACAAAAAAACTATAAGATATACAAAATTAATAGCAGTCAGAAAAATCACAGCTTGAAAAAACCTAGTAAGCATTGGAATCAGGCTCTGGGATGACTGATGTTGCAATTATAGCACTAGGATTTTTTTTTATTGAAGTAAAACTGACAAATAAAAAGTATATACGTTTATTGCATACAACTTGATGATTTGATGTACTTATACATACTGAAATGATTAACATAATCAAATTGAAACATTGATCACTTCACATAGTCACTTTTTTTTTTTTTTTAATGTTCATCATATATAAGATCACTCTTGCACTCTTGTGCCGGCACTGCAGCTCACTAGGCTAATCCTCCGCCTAGCGGCGCCGGCACACCGGGTTCTAGTCCCGGTTGGGGCGCCGGATTCTGTCCCGGTTGCCCCTCTTCCAGGCCAGCTCTCTGCTGTGGCCAGGGAGTGCAGTGGAGGATGGCCCAAGTGCTTGGGCCCTGCACCCCATGGGAGACCAGGATAAGTACCTTGCTCCTGGCTTCAAATCAGCAGGTGCGCCGGCTGCAGCGCACCGGCCGCGACGGCCATTGGAAGGTAAACTAACTGCAAAGGAAGACCTTTCTCTCTGTCTCTCTCTCTCACTGTCCACTCTGCCTGTCAAAAAAAAAAAAAATCACTCTTGTAAAGTTCAAGTACATACCACACTATTCACTATAGCCAGCATATTACACATTAGATTTAACTGAAAGTTTATCCCTTTTGATCAATATTTAACCATTTTCTTACAACCTTAACCCCCTCAATCACCATTACACTCTCTGTTTCTTTGATTCTTTTTTGTGTTCCAAATATAAATTAGAGCATTCAACATTTGTATTTATGTGTGTGATTTATTTCACTTAGTGTAATATCCTCCAGATTCATCAAGGTTATTACAGATGGCAGGATTTCCTTCTTATGGCTTAACAATATTCCATGTTGTGTGTCTGTCTATGTGTCATATATAGAATTCTCTCATGTATAAAGACACTTACATTGTTTTCTTTGTTACTGTGAACAATACTACAATGAGCATCAGAGCTGTTCCCCAAGAAATGCTAGTTGAAACACTAATGAAGTACAATTTTATACATGTCACTTAAGTAATAGAGTGATATTACTATAAAATAGTTGCAAATACTGATGTACCCTTTATGGGTTAAAACTGAGAAAAACTGCTAAGAGTGATATCAGATAATGCACTTACTGCCTACAAAGACAGGACATTTCACAATGGCAGGAAATAATAACTCAATCTATATGAAGCTACAGTTTCTGCATTTGTGCTGGCCTTGAAAGTAAATAAGTAAAAGAATGCGAGACCAAATTGAAATCCAGAGAAAGGAGCAAACTGGAGCATGCATCAGCCTCACACTGCCTCCAGACTGCCAAGTTTGTTGCTGTGAGCATGTAGCTGACCAAGGAGTCAGAGTTGAAGGAGACAGTAAGGGAGGGGAAAAGAAGGACATCTGCCAGAAGAGCTATGGACTTGCAGCTGTGCTCAAACAACAAAGAGACTGCAGATCCACTACAAAGTGTGAGAACTGCAACAGTATCCATGTCCATCCGGGTCTTTTGGAGAACAAAATAATACAGCTTCTGTAGTTCTTGCTTTACCAAATCAAGCAATTATTTTCTGTGTCCCACATTAAGCCAGAATTATACAGGAAAAGAAATTCTGGAAAATACAATTATGGCTCACCATAGATGATTCATACAAAGTAAGCACAGGCTACCAATTGTCGAGTTGGCATCTTTAAAAAAATATGTATTTATTATTATTATTATTTGACAAGTAGAGTTATAGACAGTGAGAGAGAGAGAGACAGAGAGAAAGGTCTCTCTTCTGTTGGTTCACTCCCCTAATGGCCGCCACAGCCATCACTGCGCCAATCTGAAGCCAGGAGCCAAGTGCTTCCTCCTTGTCTCCCATATGGGTGCAAGGGCCCAAGCACTTGGGCCATCCTCCACTGCCCTCCTGGGCCACAGCAGAGACCTGGACTGGAAGAGGAGCAGCCAGGACTAGAACCCAGCGCCCATAGGGGATGCTGGTGCTGCAGACGGAGGACTAACCAAGTGAGCCTTGTTGCCGGCCCCTACACATATCTTTTAAATAGAGTTACATTCTCCTACCAGGCATGTGTCTTGGTTGAAGCATTTATATTTCCTCTGATGAAGCTTCTTTCCTTTGAAAACTAAATAGATGCACTGACATAAAAAATCAAGCTCAATCGGACTTGCCCCAAATGGTAGGGTTAGAAACGTGCCAGGGGGTTTCAATTCAATCCCATCAAGGTGGCATGTACCAATGCCATCTCACTAGTCCAAGTGATCAATTTCAGTTCACAAATTGATCATAATGATAGGTCTAAGAGTCAAAGGGATCACATAAACAAGACTAGTGTCTGCTAATACTAACTGATATAATTAAGAAGGAGAGAACAATCCAACATGGGAAGCAGGATACACAGCAGACTCATAGAATGGCAGATGTCCTAAGCAGCACTCTGGCCTCAGAATCAGCTCTTAATGGATTCGGATCTGGCTGAAGAGCCCATGAGAGTATTTTAGGCAAGGAAAGCCAAGACACTTGGGAAAAAAAAAAAAAAAAAAAAAACCTAAATGAAAGATCTCCATGAGTGAGATCCCAGTGGAAAGAATGGGCCATCAAAGAAGGAGGTACATTTCTCTGAAGGGAGGAGAGGACTTCCACTTTGGCCATGACCTTGTCTAAATAAGATTGGAGTTGGCAAACTCAAAAGGCTTCCATAGACTTGGCAACTCATGACTAGAGCCTAGGGAGATTTCTGACGCCATAAACAAGAGTGTCAAATTGTTAAGTCAACAAAGGAGTCACTGTGCACTTACTCCTCATGTAAGATCTCTGTCCTTAATGTGTTGTACAATCGAAGCAATGCTATAACTAGTACTGAAACAGTATTTTACACTTTGTGTTTCGGTGTGGGTGCAAACTGTTGAAATCTTTACTAAATATATATACTAAACTGATCTTCTGTATATAAAGATAATTGAAAATGAATCTTGATGCAAATGGAATGGGAGAGGGAGTGGGAGATGGGAGGGTGCGAGTGGGAGGGAAGTTATGGATGAGAAAAGCCATTGTAAATCCATAAACTGTACTTTGGAAATTTATATTTATTAAATAAAAGTTAAAAAAAGAAATAATAATAAAATTTTATGTCTTGCAAGAATTGTAGTCAGTATAACCAACTCATTTCTCCCCTTGGTTATCAGATCCATGAATCCTGGGTTTGGCAGAAATGCAAATATTGAATTCTAATTTAAACCATTTGCTACATCTTGGAAGATATGGCCTCATGCCTTTGAAAGTGGTATCACCTATCTGGGTCCATAACTGAATTTTCAGAAGGCCAGTCCAATGTTGTGTTAGGTCACAAGATTCCAGACTGAAGGTTACCCTTTCTTTATATCATCCAGAGGCATAGGTGGTAATATCCAAAGTGCAGTTCATTTGAATATTCAAAAACAGTTGGATTTGGGGACAGCCTCAGGAATCACCCATTTCTGAGCCTTTTTTGGAAACATGGAGGTGTCATTGACACCAGGTGCCTGATGGGAGTCGGGGTGCCCGCAAGGGTAATTTTATTATAATGATCATAGGGGAGGAGGACACATCCTGCAGCCATTTTGGATATTTCCCGCTAGTACTGGTTCCATATTTGCAATATTATGGAATCTTCAGTTTGCATCACAAAGAAAACTGAAGAGGAAGGAGAAGGGCTTTGTGGTGCAAGTAAAGTAAGCCTACACGATGCACAGAAAATTAGGCCTGGATTGTGCACAGAAAGGGAAGGGCATTGGCATGGTGCACTTGCCATGTGGACTGGAACAGGCTCTCCCATGGCTGGTCTGCTGCAGTTGTCACATTGTTGGTGGGCCCTGGTTGTCAAACCATGGAATGTCCGGAACTGTCTATAAATGGTCCCTGCAGGTCAGCTTGGGCTATTAGTCAGCAGCCACTACTGTCCCTCAGGTTACCAGGGAGCTGTCCAACATTGGTTTGACCATGCTGTCAGCCCTCAGCTCCTTTCTCCAGCCACCTACATTCCCACAATACCTCTGCCAAGGCCTTTTTCAGATGCCTCTGCCATGACCATCTTAGAGATAGACCTGGAAGATTCTTCTCCATTCTGATTCAGTATTCAGTACTTTTCCATTCTCAGGGATTTTCCTTCTCTCTGCTCTCCCCACCTGGTCCATAAAACAGCAGGAGCCTTTTGTACAGAACTGCATCGGCAGTGAGATAATTCTCCCATCTGCAATTACATATCTGACCTTCATTCAGTGCCATCCCGGGAAGAAAAGTGGAACACCAAGGAAACTAGTCCCTTTTTTTCTATTTAATCTCTTGTTTATACACTGCAGTAAGTGATTACAGGCTTGACTGTTATTTTAATTTTGGTTTTATTTTAATGGAACACTTCAACATCTGGCAGCTCAGCTCTTTCCAGCTCAACTCTTGGCATATATTACTTAGCAAAAGAAACCAGTCTTGAAAGGTTACATGTATGCTATATGATTCAAACTAAATGACACCTTAAAAAAGAAAAACTACAGGCTTTAAAATATCAGTGATTGCCAAGGGTTCACAGTGAGAGTGTGAGTAAGTGGAGTTTAGGAGATATTTAGGACAGTGAAACTCTTCTGTAAAGTACTGTAAATGTGGACACATGATATTATACATTTGTCAAAACCATAGAAGAATATAATGCAAAGTTTAATGAAACTGTGGACATTAGTTGATAATATATTAAAATATTGGTGTATCACTTTTGACAAATGTAGCACTCTAATGCAAGATGTTAACAATAAGGTAAACTCTGGGAGGGGGTACGAAGTTGGAAAGTATATTGGAACTCTGAACCATTGCCTTATTTTTCTTTAAATCTGTGAAATTAAAGTCCAACAATTAAAGAGAATTATGCTTAGTGGGAAAATTTTCCATAATAATTGTCCTATAGGGATCCCCTGGTTGGTCATGTTGGATAGAATGCCAGGCCCGCATTTATTTTTCTTTAGTTATTAGTCACAGATAATTCTCCTTGAAACTATAGATATAGGTTAAATGGGACGGGTATGTGGCATGAAAATGAGCCATGAACATCTCTATTATTTATTCATGCTGCTTATTTAAAATTATCCTACCAACATCACTTCTCCATTTCTTTTAAAGGTTTCTTTTCTTTTCGTTTTAAATCTTATTAATTTTTATCTATTTGAGAGGTGGATTTACAGACAGTGAGAGGGAGAAACAGAGAGAGAGGTCTTCCATCCGCTGGTTCACTATCCAAATAGCTGCAATGGCTGGAGCTGAACCGATCCAAAGCCAGGAGCCAGAAACTTAAGTTTCTAAGTTTCCCACAAAAGTGCAGGGGCCCAAGCACTTGGGCCATCTTCTACTGCTTTCCCAGGTCATAGCTGAGAGCTGGATTGGAAGAGAAGCAACTGGAACTAGAACCAGTACCCATATGAGATGCTGGTGCTGCAGGAAGAAGATTGACCTATTGTGCCATGGCCCCAAGGTTTATTTTCTTACTTGTAAATTAGAGTTACACAGAGAGAAGAAGAGACCAACAGAGAGACAGCAAGATAGACACACACACACACACACACACACACACAGAGAGAGAGAGAGAGAGAGAGAGACCTTCCATCTGCCAGTTTACTCCCCAAATAGCCTCAATGGCTGGAGCTGGGCAGGCTAAAGCCAAGAGCCCTGAGCTTCAGCAGGGACTTTCTCATGGGTGTGGGGACTCAGGTACTTGGGCCATCCTCTACTACCTTTGCAGGCACATTACCAGGGAGCTAGATTAGAAGTGGAGCAGGCAGGTTTCAAACTGGCACCCATATAGGATGCCAGTGTCATAGGTGGCAGCTTTACCTACAACATCACAATGCCAACCCCAGCTTCTCTATCATGGAATACCACTGAGAACATTCAACTTGATGACATGGTATGTCACACAATACCCAATTTATACAGAGTACTACAGGTTGCATGGTAACATGTTGGCTCTTGATTAAGCATCCGTCTCTAGGGAGACCCAGTAGCAAGTCAAAAACTTTTTAAAGATGTTTTACAAATGGAGAATAGTTATCTGTAGAGCACTGTGTAACTTCTCCAAATCCTGAGTCTGTGCTAAGGCAGAGTCAGGCAAAAGCAGACTGGGCCTACCAAAGGTCTTTCTCCTGTTCTTAACTCTCCTGAACACCGGAAATTTTTGAAATCATTGTTTGTTTCAAAGTGTGAATAACATTCTCCCTGCTCCCATATAAGATAACTTGTGACTCCAGAATCCAAAGGTCACTAGGGGTGGTAGCTTTTCCTTTGAGACCCAATGCAGGAACTTGTCCTTCACCTTAAGCGATAGCTTAACATGCTCCAGATCCCTCCAAATTTTATCAAGGCCCAGGGCACCTAAATTTTTGTGGGATTTATTTCCAAGTAGTCAATCAGTCTTCTGGTTTCCGGAGAGACTGTGTCACCTCAGGAACTCAACTTTGGTATTTGTTGTTGACAAGCTGAGTATTCAGGGGCAGAGGTGGCTGGACATGCACTGGAAGTGAGACCCTTGGTTGTACCCACGTGGAATCTATGTCTATTAGTGTGGTCACTCTGTCCATGTGAGCATCATGTCAATACTGTCAGAGTTAATCAGTGACTCTTCAGTGGTGATGGTTAACAGGTGGTTTGAATAGTGTGCTCTTTGTGTTCACTTCCTTAAGTTTATCCACATGCCTCTGCCCCAGTCTCCTCTCCTTGTCACTGCTCCAGTTCTTTTTCTTCCAGGTTTCTGACCAAGTGTCCACTGACCATGCCCATGAATGTGTATGTGTGCGTGAGTATGTGTGTGTCTGTGTGTGGATGGGTGTGTGTGTGTGTACACACACTCACTTCAATCCATGTTTCCTTTTATACAAACTAATAACCAGGTGAATAACAAGGTGCCATGCATGTAACTCTGCCCTTGGGGAACAGCCATCAATTTTAACTGTACCTGTGTACTGATTTAAAGCATCTAGAAACCAAATGCTAGTGTTTTCCTTCTTTTGACTTGGTCTCACCACACAGCTACTGAAGTCTGACAAATATGGATGCTGTTTTGTTTGGAAATATTTACGTTTATGTTTTTTCTTCTGTGAGATATTCTGGCTTTCAGATTGGTGAATATGGTGTTTATGGAATAACTACTTTGCTTTTACCATAACATCATCACTTCTGACCTTCAGAAGCAATTTACCTGATGTAAATAAGATAGTGCTTGTATTATTATTATTTCATTGCTATTTTGTAGAAGTATATTTCCCAGAAGTCATTATAAAAGAAAGACGGAAATGTTGGGGCTTAGCTGGCTTATTATTTATAATGAAAGAAATCAGTACAAGTGAAGATTTCATAAGGCTAGAATCATTATTAATTCTTATGTTCATATGTTCTGTGAACTCTTTTGGAGATTTAGTGTATACGGCTCTTTTACAATGTAAAACATATGTAGTACCTGACTTTCTTCCTCATCAGTTTAATAATCAAATATGAATAACTATTCAAGAAAATTCTTCATCTATCACTCTAGACAAGTGGTCAGTTTATCGCTAGAATTTCTACTTTACCAACTTGCAGCATAGGCACTTGGACATAGTTTATATATTTATAATATCATTATATAAATCAATTGCACAATGAATAAAATCCAGAAATCAAATACAGAGAATATTTTCCAAATTGTCATTTAGCTCTGTCACTGATTTATTTTAGATAAATAAATATTTATATACATATAGTTTCCTCTCAAATATCATAATTACTCTCTATTGTGTTCTTAGAATATTAATGATACAGAAAAAGTATTTTGCCTTGAGTTTTTAATCACATCACTTAGAAAAGTCTCATGGAAAGTCATCTATTCAATTATATGTTCAAATGTGAATTTATTCAATAAAATGTGTTCAAGTGAAATGGGTACTGGGGAGGCAGAGAAAAGGAAATTAAAGTTTTTGCTTTCAAGAAGTTCAAGCTAGATGTGAAGTTATATAAACAGATTAACAGCACAAAACAGTGTGTTAAGTACTTTGTGATAAATACCACACTGCCAGATTTGTCTCCTAACCTTATTCCACTCATTTATTGATTTTGATGTAGTAGCATCCATGCTGGTCTTTGAACAAATTAAGTTTGTTCTCACCTAGGAGCTGTACCATGGAACTGATAACCCAAAATACAAAACTGCCATAGCTAAGACATTATAGAACATAATGATTTTTGAGAAAAATGAGTCGTCCCATAGCTGAGAAAGTAACCAGATGAAAGCTGAAATTCTGTTTTATGTAACTGAAAGAGTTTGGAATTTAGAATTTCAAGATATTGTGTTTTAGTTTTGGGCAAGCTGATTCTTAAGCTTTAGTTTTCCAGTCCATAAACTGAGCTCATTTTCTTTCGTCATCTGTAAATTCTCAACAAGGCACACTAAATAATTCCCTACAATCTCTTCTGAAACATGTTCAATTTCTTGAGAGTTAATTTCAGGGACTCACTATTGGAGTAGCTGATTAAGGCAACAAACTGAAATGAGAGTGATAATCAAGCCTTTAAGCACTAACTGCAATTGCATAAGTTTCTAAAATCCTGAGAGAGCAACCCTGTTTCACCCTCTCTTGGATGGGAACATTGATTCAAGATCAGGTGGATCAGTGCAGCAGGATGGGTTGACTCAATGCTGATGGAACCTCAAAAAAAAAAAAAAATAGACACTTGTAGATAGATATATGAACACTGGGATTTTTGAGGACAAGAGAAAAAGGATAGATGGGCAAAGGTACTGATTACAAAATCAGAGTGGATAAATGTCTTCAAAGTGTAGAGTGCTTTAGAAGACCTCTACAAAGGTTTCAGATAAACAGTCCTAGGAATGAAGATACGTGAGCTAGAAATAAAAACAGTGATGCACATGTTAAACCATGTGGAGAGGGGAGTGAGTCTTCGATCGCAAGGCCTGATGGAGACTTCAGTGCAATAGTTGGGCACCAACTCAGATATGTGGAAGGCAGGTTATCTCCATAAGACCTGTCAAAGTAAAGGCTTTGCACTTGACTTTGGTTAGGCATCAAAAGTCACACTGAGCCGGCGCTGCGGCTCACTAGGCTAATCCTCCGCCTTGCGGCGCCGGCACACCGGGTTCTAGTCCCGGTCGGGGTGCCGGATTCTGTCCTGGTTGCCCCTTTTCCAGGCCAGCTCTCTACTGTGGCCAGGGAGTGCTGTGGAGGATGGCTCAAGTGCTTGGGCCCTGCACCCGCATGGGACCAGGAGGAAGCACCTGGCTCCTGCCTTCGGATCAGCGTGATGTGCTGGCCGCAGCGCAGTGGCCATTGGAGGGTGAACCAACGGCAAAAGGAAGACCTTTCTCTCTGTCTTTCTCTCTCATTGTCCACTCTGGCTGTCAAAAAAAAAAAAAAAAAAAAAAAGTCACACTGAGCTTCTTAATTAGGAGCCAGAAGCTTCAGCTCATGTGAGATAATAGAGACATTTCTCCTCAGGATTGAGAACATGCATAATGCAATCTCATTATTAGTGATTCTACCTTCTTGCTAAAATTTAGCATAACTCTCAAATCAATATTAAGGCACTTTCACGGTCATTTGCACACAAGTGCAGTTACCCAACAGGCATCTTCCCGGCTGAGGCAGAACAAGACCACCACCCACTTTCTGGTTTTGGCTGTCATATACTATAGAAATATGAATTTCCATTTCATGTTATATTTACCAGCACATTTTTTATATTGTACTTTTGTAGGGATGATTTTCCATTTAAAAGGAGCCCTAAACTTGTCCTAAAGTACTTACTACCTAAAGCAAAGAAGATTATGATGTACATTATGGAGAAAATATATTTATCAGATGAACTACAATCAGGCATGGGTTATAATGCTGAAGGCTATGAAATCAGTATTAATAAACTAACAATATGAATTAAATGAATTAAATAGAAGTACACATAAAGCAATTAATTGATTGATAAAAATATGATCTGAGGTTCACAGAAAGCTACTTTGTATGTCTCTATGAGCAATAGTTCAATATTTGCCAATTCAGTGTTTGGAGTGATTTTATAGAACATTAAATATTGTGAATAGTAAGAGTTGAATGTATCTGTACAGTCAATAGATTTTTATCATAATTGAAGATACTCTCAAATCTTTTAAAAAATACTAGAAATGGAAAGTATGTTATATATTGCATTGTTTTTGGTTCTTTCCAATCCATTCCTTCTTTTACTAATAGAATTCCATCTTCTCCTTGATGTTTTTTCTCTTCTTATGACTCTTTACACTGACTAGAGGAACATTAGATAAGAAAAAGAGGGTTGAGATTATTTATTTGTTCCAGCTATACTGTTATGCAGGACTATTTATTCCTGTAATGTAGACTCTACAGCAGGTACTGGTCACTGTCCTTATGTGAGCCTGCTTCTTCTCTTTGATTTTGGAACTCAATATTATTGGTAATTCGTTGAACTTTATGTCGTTTACAATAGAAGATGTATTGATGCAGAAACTGGCAATGAAGAGTGAGTTGCAAGTAGAAAACTTTCTAGGAAATATTAAGTGCTTATAAGTGGTATTCCGGGATAAAACAGTGTAAGTAATGTCTCTTTTGCTTATTCCGCAGAAGTCTACCACATTGTATTATACAAAGACAACATAAGCTATTATGTAAATAATCACCTGTGGCCTCTGAGGCTGAAAGTTTGCTGAAAATTGAGACCAGAAGCCCTTGAAGTCCATATTATGGAAGAATTGAAAGGAAATAATAAGTTTATTGCATAATTTATTAATGCTTACTCTGAGACATCTGTGTGTCACAAATAGATTCATTCTCCCAGTAAGTTCATAAAAATATTGCTACATTTATCTTGTTTTTAAATATGTTGGTTTTTATTTTTAAATATGTATTTATTTCTTTGAAAGTTTTAAAATATATATTTATTTGAAATAATTATTATTTGAAATAAATAAATTTTTAGATATTTATTTGTTTGTTTGAAAGTCAAAATTATAGAGGAGAGGGAGAGACAGGAGAGAATCAATTTTCCTTCTGCTGGTTCACTTCCTAGAGGACCACAACAGTTGGGGTTGTGTCAGGGTGAAGTCAAGATCCAGGAGCTTTTTCAGGGTCTCCTTCATAGGAGCGGGGCCTCATATACTCAGGCCATCCTACGTGTTTTCCCCAGACCATTAGCAGAGAGCTGGATTGGAAGTGTAGCAGCCAAGACATGAACCAGCACCCATATATGGTGCTGGCATTGCAAACACCAGCATTACCCATTATGCCACAATGCCAGTCCCTTGTATATATTTTATATAGCTACTATTGCTATTCAATTTGTATATAATTAGAGTTCCAATTTTAGTTTCCTTTTTCCTTATATAGGTACTTACCTATATAAGGAAATATATACCTTTACTGAATATATACCTTTACTGAAATATTCTTGCTTTTCTGTTTCACAGCAATTTTGGTTCTGATATAAATTAAGTTTCAACATATGTCTGAGATTTTTGTAATCTGTCATCTATTGTACTGGCATAAATTTTTATTCCTGGTTTTCAAATCATTCTTTTCTCTTTTTATTCCTTTGTTTGATTGATTTAATATTTTGAATGATTCCACCATTTTTCTCTGTCACTTACAAATTTTACATATATTTCCATTCTCAGAAATTATGTTAGATTGAGGCCAGTGCTGTGGCTTAGCCGGTAAAGCTGCCGCCTGCAGTGCCAGCATCCCATATGGGATTGCATCCTGGCTGCTCCACTTCTGATCCAGCTCTCTGCTATGGCCTGGGAAAGCAGTAGAAGATGGCCCTAGGCCTTGGGCCCCTGCACATGCGTGGGAGACCCGGAGAAAGCTCCTGGCTCCTGACTTTGGATTGTTGCAGCTCCAGCCATTGCGGCCAATTGGGGAGTGGACCAATGGATGGAAGATTTCTCTCTCTCTCTCCCTCTCTGCTCTCTCCCTCTCTCTGTGTGTGACTCTGATTTTCAAATAAATAAATAAATTTTTAAAAACAAATAATGTTGCATTTTTAAAAGGATACTTATTTTTACTTATTTGAAAGTCAAATTTACAGAGAGAGATCTTCCATCCACTTATTCACTCCCCAGATGGTACAAGCTAGGGCTGGGCCAGACCAAATCTAGGAGCTTCATCTGGGTCTCCCACGTGAGTACAGAGGTTCAACACTTAAGCCATCATCCACTGTTTTTCCAAGGTCATTAGTAATGAGCTGGATCAGTAATGGAACAGCAGGCACACAAACCAGAACCCATATAGGATGCAGGCATCTACAGCCATCAGCTATATGCATTATACCTCAACACTGACCCCATATGTTGGATATTTTAAAATGGGTAATAAAATTCCAAATTTAATTATTATTATCTTTGTCTTTTCATACAAAAGTGTATGACTATTACAAGGATTTAGTGCTAATTATAGCCTTTCTAACTTAAATGCTACTATTGCCATGTACTTTAGTTTTATCTAAAAAAAAAACCACTATTAATTTTGATGTTGTAATTACTTTACATTATCATTGTTTGCTTTCATGTTCCTGCATGCTTATCATTTTTTTTTGCTTTACATTTCTTTTTGAAACTTAAACTTCATTTCTGTGAACTCATTCTTGTATTTATAAGAACAGTCTTTGGTGAATGTCGCTTAATCAAAAGTATCAGTGTATTTTCGTTTTGTCTTCATTCATGAGTATACATTTGTATATATATTGATATTTTTAAATTTTGAAATTATACTTTTTTTTTAATTTGAGAGAGAGGGAGAATTTTCATTTTCTATTTCACTCCCCAAATGGCTGCATGAACTTCACCAGGCTGAAGGCAAGAAAGCAAGAGCCAGCCAGCGCCACTGCTCACTTGGCTAATCCTCCACCTGTGGTGCTGGCACCCTGGGGTTCTAGTCCTGGTTGGGGCGCCGGATTCTGTCCTGCTTGCTCCTCTTCCTGTCCAGCTCTCTGCTGTGGCCCGGGAAGGCAGTGGAGGATGGCCCAAGTGCTTGGGCCCTGCACCTGCATGGGAGACCAGGAGGAAGTACCTGGCTCCTAGCGGCCATTTGCAGGGTGAACCAACGGAAAGGAAGATCTTTCTCTTTCTCTCTTTCTTTCTCTCTCTCTCTCTGTCTAAATCTACCTGTAGAAAGAAAGAAAGAAAGAAAGAAAGAAAGAAAGAAAGAAAGAAAGAAAGAAAGAAAGAAAGAAAGAAAGGAAGGAAGGAAGGAAGGAAGGAAGGAAGGAAGGAAGGAAGGAAGGAAGGAAGGAAGGAAGAAAGAAAGAAAAAAGAAAGAAAGAAAGAAAGAAAGAAAGAAAGAAAGAAAGAAAGAAAGAAAGAAAGAAAGAAAGAAAGAAAGAAAGAAAGAAAGGCAAGATCTCATCCAAGTCTCCTACATGTTTGGTAGGAACTCCAGTACTTGAGCCATAGTCTACTGCTTCCTAGGCGAATTAGCAAGGAGCTGGATTGGAAGTAGAATAGTCAGGCCTGAAACCAGCTCTATGTAGCAGGATGCGGGGATTACAAGCAGCAGCTTAACCTGTTTTATCCTAACATGGGCTCGGGTGGACGTTATTTAATGATTGTATAGTAGGTGATTCTATTTTAGCTTTAAAAAACTATATTTATGCCCAGATAGTTGTTTATTGTATAAGAGAAACATTGATAGGTTGGTAAATAAGGAGAAAGAGTGAAACATTTGTCATTGTGCTTTATATATAAAGATAGTATCTAAATAAGTAGAGAGGTTGACTCTTTTGTTATGCCAATCAACTGTCTACTTATCCAAACTACTGAAAGTGAGTGGGGCCACAAAATATCCATATCTATACAAACAGTATAGTTGTGTCCCAACAAATTAAAGTTGTTTGCTGTTATCCACAGGGGACGCTTCCAAGATCCCCACATTCCTGAAGCAATGCATAGCATTTAAGACTATGTATACTTTGCTTTTTCCTACATGAATATTAAAATGATGAAGTTTAACATAAATTAGACACAGGAAGAGATTAATAATAGTAGCTAGCAAAATAGAACAGTTATAAGTTAGAGAAAGTTGTTTAAACATATTTATTAATTTGTAGCATTTTCCATTTAATATATTTGGACCACTATTGAATATAAGTAACTGAAATTGAAGAAAGCAAAACTGCAGGTAAGGGCATTATTGTGTCATAAATTGTGTGATTCAAAACTACAGAAATGTTTCATTTCATAGGCATAGAGGATAGAAGCCCAAAAACGAAATTGCCAGCAGGGTCACCCTTCTTCCACAAGTTGAGAACAGTTTTTGATGGCTCCTGGTGGTGGTAGCATAGCTCCAATCTCTGCCTCCATTTCACATTGTTTTCTTTGTTCTATATGTCTGTCTCCTATTCTTGTAAGGATGCCAGTGATGGGATTTAGGGCCCATCAAGTTTAATGTGACCTCATCTTAATTATAACTGCAAAGACACTATTTCAAAATGAGATCACATCCTGAGACTCCAAGAATGAGCATGGAGGTACTAATCAGCCCACTATGGACACTAATGGATGATAACATGAGTTCCTCACCTTAGGTGATCTACATAGCATCAATGCTAACAGTCCCATCTGCAAGTACCAACGGAAATCTTCAAGTCATCATTATAACTCTAATCCCCCACCAGTTTCTTAATATGGCTCCAGTATTCATAGGGATTACCCAACTAGCTTTCTGATTTCATTGTGAACAAACATTTGTCTTACTGGAATAGAATTTTTTTGTGGATTGACATTCTCTCCCTAACATATTTTACTCTTAGTGGAGCTACTGAATATCTCATGAACAATTGTAATATTCCACACAACTTTTACTAAAAATTTCATGTTAAGGGTAATGACAGAATGTGGACACATGCTGTAAGAATTCACTAATCTTGATAACAATCCTTTTGGAAATAGCTCTGTTTATAATGCAGTGTGGTATTCGATTTGAATTTGAGTTAAAGTAGTAGGCAAAAGACTATGTTTTTCATGTTTAAAGTAGTGTTTACTATGTAAAATATGCTTAGTCAGTAATCAACATGAGTGGCTTTTTCTGTTGTAGCCTTGCTACAGGAATCGTAGGATCCATGAGTGGAGGTTTGTACAGTTTTGTTCACATTTGCACTTAATAATTTCACATTTCTGTGATTTTGTGCTTCACTGATTTAGATCCAATGATAGGGTAACTCTTCTCTGGGATCCATACTACTAGATACACTAAATAAGAATTCAAGACTACCACATGTATATTTTATGGAGAAATATATAAATGGGAATTTTTTTAAAAAATTACTTGGGATGACTATGAAGAATTGATTATTGCTGTAAAATGAGGGCAAGTAAGGATGAGCATAAAACCTGTCTAATCGCCAATGTGACTTTTTTCTGTAATTTTTAGGGCAAAATTTAATAGAAACTGCTATATATTTACAACATGTGAACCTCGTAATGTGCTTCAGAGGGGAGGCAAATAATTCTGACTAATTAAAGGAATTTTGGAAGGGGTTATGAGAAACACCAGTTCTATCCTCATGATCGATTATAGAAAGAAAAACTATATTTTTTACCTTTGTTTGCTTTTTCAAACTTATTACATATTTTAAATTAATATTCTTTTTCCCATCGTAGTGTGTGCATATGAAGGTGAGCAATAGGCTTACCATTGTTTTAGCATCATGATTCCATTGTGGTGAAATCAGGAAAAGAATGGTCATTTTGATGTGAATCAGCAGTTTTAGCAAAAATAATAAATCTTAAAATTTTTTTTCTTTGAAGAAAATGTGAGTTTTCAGAAAAACATTATGTGGTTTTATTTTGTTGAGCAGGGAAAACTTCTGGGAACATATGCTAATTGAACAGATTTTATAGATTTTGGCTAGGAAGAATGATTAGACAAATTCTGTTAAATTTGGCTTGCCTCATGTCCATTTACCTTTCTTCAATTAATACTACTTTGATTTTTCATGGGATGGAGAACATTACCTACTCCTTTTTGGTGTAATCTTGGAGAGACAAATAATTAAGTTGATCTTCTCTCTCATAGCCACAAGTTGACCACATCATCAACTGTAGGCCAATTAACACTCATTTCTCCAGGAATTTATTAATTTTAGCAATGACATAACAAAAAACAAACTTTCTAAACCTCATGTTTTCAACTTTTGGCATCCTAATGAGATAATTTATTTGCTCCTGCTACTTTCAACTCTTAACACTGTCCTGTTTTCTGAATCAGAATTTCTAAACTTCTGTGAGCTTCCTTCATCCCACAGCTGTAGAATATGCTTTCTTTTCATCAGTGCATGAAATATTCATATGCAAAGCCATAAAATATGTCTAAGCAAATAAAAAAAAAACTCTGAAAAATCATCCTATGTATCTTATCTAACCACAATGAAACAAAGCTGAAAAATAAAGTATATAAGAAACTATAAAATATGCAAACACATAGTGACTGAACAACATGCTCTTAATGAACAGTGAGTGATAGAAGAAACCAAAATGGAAATAAAAATATTCCTAGAAATGAGTGAAGATGACAACACAACATATGTAAACTTAGGGGATACAGTAAAAGCAGTGTTAGAAGGAAAGCTTATAGTAATTGGTGCCTAAATCAAGAAAATGAAAAGATATCAAGTAAATGATCTAACAATGCATCTCAAAGACCTAGAAAAGCAAGAACAAACCAAACCCAAAATTAGTAGGAGGAAAGAAATAATAAATATTAGGAAAGAAATAAATGAACCTAATTAAAAACATATAAAAGATTAATGAAATGAAGAGCTAATTTTCTTTAAAAAAGTAAACCAACTTGATAGACCATTGACCCAAATAACTACAAAAAGGGAGAAGGCACAAATTAATAATATCAGAGATGAAAATGATATGTTAATAATGATAGATACCAGAGATATACAAAGAGTCATCAGGAATTACTGCCAAAATTGAGGCACAATGTCATAGAAAATCTAAGTAGACCAATAATTAAGATGGAGATTGAAGCCGGCGCCGTGGCTCACTAGGCTAATCCTCCACCTTGCAGCACCGGCACACCGGGTTCTAGTCCCGGTCGGGGCGCCGGATTCTGTCCTGGTTGCCCCTCTTCCAGGCCAGCTCTCTGCTGTGGCCAGGGAGTGCAGTGGAGGATGGCCCAAGTGCTTGGGCTCTGCACCCCATGGGAGACCAGGAGAAGCACCTGGCTCCTGCCATCGGATCAGCGCAGTGCGCCAGCCGCAGCACGCTGGCCGCGGCGGCCATTGGAGGATGAACCAACGGCAAAGGAAGACCTTTCTCTCTGTCTCTCTCTTTCTCACTATCCACTCTGCCTGTCCAAAAAAAAAAAAAGATGGAGATTGAATCAGTAATAACAGCTCTACCAACAAAAAAAAGCCCAGGACTGGATGGCTTTAGTGCTGAATTCTACCAAATTTTAATAATTGAAATGGAGGGAATCCTCTCAAATTCCTTCTATGATTCCAATATCACCTTCGTTGCAAAACCAAAAGAGATGCTTCAATGAAAGAGTACTATAGATTAAAATTCTTGATGAACATAGATGCAAAAATCCTCTATAAAATACTAACTAATTTAACCCAACAATGCGTCAAAAATATCATCCACCTGGACCAATTGGGATTTATCCCTGGAATAAAGGGATGGTTCAAAATGCACAAATCAATAAATATTCACATCACCTTAAGAAACTGAAAAATAAAAACCTCATGATTATCTCAAGAGATGTAGAGCAAGCAACTGATAAAATACAATATCCTTTCATGATAAAAACATTTAGGAAACCTTAAGAATATACCTAAGCACAGTCAAGGCAATTTATGACAAACCTACTGCCAACATCATATTGAATGAGGAAAAGCTGGAATTATTTCCACAAAGATACAGAACTGGACAAGAATTCCCACTTTCACCATTGCTATTCAATACAGTTCTGGAAGTTATAGTCAGAGCCATTAGGCAAGAAAAAGAAATCAAAGGGATACAAATTGGAAAAGAGGAAATCAATTTATATCTGCTTGCAGATGACATGATCCTATAAAAGAGGAACCAAAAGACTCCACTGGGGGACTTATAAGAGTGTTTGGCAAAGTTGTAGGTTATAAATCAGCATGGAAAAACCAATATCATTTGTGTACACACACACACAAACCATGGCTGAGAAGAATTTGTAAGATAAGCACAATTCACAATAACTACTAATTTAATCAAGAACTTGAAAGACCTCTACAGTGAAAATTACAAAACATGAAAAAAGAAATAGAAGAAAATAGAAAAAATGGCAAAATATTCCATATTCATGCATTAATATCATCAAAATATCCATACTATTCAAAGCAATTTACAGATTCAATGAGATCACAATCAATATACCAAGGACATTCTTCTCATATCTAGAAAAAAAATGGTCCTAAAATTCATATGGAAACACAAGAGACCCAAATAGCTAAAGCAATAATAAACAATGAAATCAAATCCAGAGTCATCACAATACCATATTTCAGTACATTTTATAGGGCAATTATAATGAAAACAAAAATAGAATGGACCAATGAAACAGATTAGAAACCTCAGAAATTAATTCACACATCTACATCGAAACAATTTTTGACAAATAAGCTAAAATCACTGTCGGGAGAAAGGACAGTGTCTTCAACAAATGTGTTGGAAAAATAAGATCTCTGCACGCACACAGAAGTATGAAACAAGTCTCTTGCCATACACCCTGTACAAAAATCAACTCAAAAACTGATCAATGATCTATACCTCAGATTGGAAACTATCAAATTGCTAAAGGAAAACATAAGGTGAAACACTACAAGGTGTTTGACCTTTGCAAAACTTCTTGAGTAAGACCCCAGAAGCACAGGAAGTAGAAGCAAAAGCAAACCAGTTGGATTACATCAGGCAAAGACGTTTCTGCACAGCGAAAGAAATGCTAAATGAAGAAACAGCCGACAGAATGAGAGAAAATATCTGCAAACTATACATCTGATGAAAGCTTACCACCCAGATTATCAAAGGAGCTTAAAAAACTGAGCAACAACAAGTTGTTCAGTTAAGAAATGGGCTAAGGATATGCACAGGCATTTTTAGAGGGATGAACTACAAATAGCAAATAGACACATGAAAATATGTTCAGGATCACTAGCCATCAAGGAAATGAAAATAAAAACCATAATGAGGTTTTACCTCAACTGTGTTAGAATGGCTATCATCCAAAAATCAGAAAAATAACAAATTCTGGGGAGGATGTGGGAAAATAGATACCCTACTACAGTGTTGATGGGAATATAAACTAGTACAAGTGTTCTGGAAGACAGCATGGAGATTCCTCAGAAATCTGAAAATAGATCTGCTATATGACTTAGCCATTCCTCTCCTAGGAATTTACCTGAATGAAATGAATTAACATATTAAAGAGTTATTTATTCCCCCATATTAATAGGAGCTCAATTCTTAACTGCTGATTTATGGAATCAATCCAGATGTCCAGCAACTCATGACTCATTATCAAATTCCATCAACTCATACCACATTGTCTTTCAAAAAATAACATATGCACAATGGAATACTATTCAGCTATAAAAAGAATGAAATATTGTTCTTCACACTGAAACGGATGTAATTGGAGACTAGTATGCTTTTGAAATAAGCCAGTCCCCCAAAGATAAATATAATGTTTTCTCTAATTTGTGATAACATATAGAGGCCAAGAAAAAGGTAAAGCATGTGAGTGAAATTGACATCTTGATTTGATTATTATTTATAGCCTTTGTCTATACTAATGAGGAACAGTGATCTTTCTACTTACTACTTGTTGACTTCTTTATTTAGTGAAGAATTAAGTTTATTATTATAAAATAAATTTAAAGTATATCATCTCAAAACTTAAAAGAAAAATAATCAAGAAAGGAGGAGGGAGGGATAGTAAGAGGGATGGAGGGAGGGTGGGAAGTATAATTATGTTCTTAAAACTGTGTATTTGAAATATATGAAAATTGTTCCCTTTATAAATAAATACATAAAGTTCCCTTTCTGCTTGACTTAACCAGCCAGTAGAAATATCTGATTTGACAGGCAAAAAGGTCTTTAAATAGACACATTTTTAGTCATGGTCTTTGTTAAGACATTATTAATTTTACTAAATTAAAAGAACCAATTATTTTCTTGTCCTGATATTATATTGGAAATGATATTATAAAAACCAGAATTTGGTTTTTAAACATATCCACTATTATTTACTTGGTTAAAGAATTGTTTCTTTGGGGACCAGCACTGTGGCAGAGTGGATAAAACTGCCACCTGCAGTGCTGGCACTCTATATGGGCTCCTGTTTGAGACCCGGCTGCTCCACTTCTGATCCAGCTTTCTGCTATGGTCTGGGAAAGCAGTACAAGATGGCCCAAGTTCCTGGGCTCCTGCACCCGCGTGGGGGACCCGGAAGAAACTCCTGGCTCCTGGTTTTGGATCAGCTCAGCTCAGCTCTGGCCGTTGTGGCCAACTGGGGAGTCAACCAGTGGATAGATCTTTCTCTCTCTCTCTCTCTCTCTCTCTCTCTCTCTGCCTCTCTTCTCTCGCTGTAACTCTGACATTCAAATAAATAAAATAAATCTTAAAAAGAAAATTGTTTCTTCAAAACTTTGTCTTAAATAAAAAATCAAAAGAGGAAATAAATCTGCTTCATCATCATCCCTCCAACAATATAATCCTGAAATATTTTTACTTAACATGTATAGTCGCTAATAATTAAAACCAATAAAAAGATAAGAATTTTAGCACTTGAAAGCCTTCTTTCTGGATGTAGTTTGCTGCTAAATAATGTGTGAACTTAGACAACATATCCAGTGAGAAAACTCAGACTTCCACTTTGGCACTCCTTTTAAATCTCACAAATATGAGGGAGTTAATACTATTTCTTCAAACACGAAAATATTCTAAAATGAATCTTTGATATATTTTCAGTAATGAAAGGGAAAATATGTAAAAAGACAATATTAAAGTCACCTATTTGTTATATATATTTAATGAAGTTAGGAGACATGCCTACTAAAAACAGTAACCTGTACAGTGACATATTTGAACAAAAAAATAAAATGTTTAAACAATACATGATTTCTTAAAATTTCAAGAAAATTAAATTCAAATGAGCATTCAAATGAGAATCATAAATAATTAAAAATATTTTTCAAAAGCATCCATATACATTTGTAATAAAAATATGAAGCAGGATTTTTATCAGCTTCATTTTCATTAAAAAAATTAGTAAGCTTTGTAGTTATTTAGACAACTTCTGAGATAGTAACAACTTTGAAGCTTTAGGGAATTTATATTTGAAATTTTTTTTATAATTAATTTCATTCTAATCTTAATGCAATGTATAATTAATTAAATTTAATCTTAATTTTATTGTATTTTAATTATAAAAGTACCTATTTAATGTTAAGCTGTTTATTTAAAACAGACAGTGAAAGAGAGAGATCTCCCATCTACCAGTTCACTATCCAAATGTCCACAGTGTCTGGCACTGCACTGGACTGAAACCGGGGACCAGAAATTCAATACAGGTCTCTCAAGTGGGGAGCAGAACCCACGTACTCAAGTCACCACCTGCTGCTTCCCCGAGTATGCATTAGCAGGAGTCTAGAATCGGCACAGGAACTCTGACTCAAACCCAGGCACTCTGATGAAGAATGTGGCTGTCCCTAGTGGCATCTTATCCACTTGGCCAAATGCCATATGTATTCTGCATATATTTTATTTTACTTAATTCTTTTCATTGAAAAAATATTAGCATGCTATATAAAACCTAGAATCACTTAGTTGGTCCTTATTGACAGCTAGTAATATTTGTTCAGAATTTTTCTTTCTGTATAGGTCCCCAGAACCTGCAACTTTAAAAAACTAGATATATAATTACACTGCTAACTTACTTTTAATTGGAATTTCTTAGATCCTGTTTTAGCCTCCTTTTTTAAAGTAATGGATCTGCCTAGACCACCGCAAACACAGGACATGCATTATGTGACAATACAGTAACAGAATGAGAGGTAAAATTCATAAAAATCCAGAATTATCCATACAAGTAGGCCTTGTAGAAACTGACAATGTATTTAGAAAAGACAAGCATTTAATGTAGCTTTTATTAGATAATTTTTGTTATGTGAGAGGTTTACTATCTCAGCACCCTACAACCTCACCAATACTTGTTATTTTATTTTACTTATTCATTCTGTGGGTCTATTCAGGTGTGGCTGATGATGGTCTTGTTTTATACATATTGGATTACCTTAGGCTCTTTGAGTTTCCTTAAACTTGCTTTGCTCATGTTAGATCACAAAAATATAAGTGAAGCCATACATATATGATCTATTCTCACTCCAATGGCCAAGGAAATCAGTGTCCAATTTCACAAAATCATCATAGATGAGTAGTATACTTTCAAGGGGAGGGGTGGCAGGATTGAATATATGCTGAACAATAATTCAGTATATCATGGAGTTCCAGGAACTTGTTTTCTGTTTACCTGTGAGAGCTCTTTGGTTTTAGTTTGGTTCTCAGTATCTCCTACCAGTTCTCTTGGACTCTGTCTCTCTGTAGAGTCTTCCTTTCAGCTTTGTCTCCTGTTCCCAATGACTTTTTCTCTTGTATTTCCAAAGAAATCTTAGATTATTGAATTTTCTTTTTCTTTGGCTTTTACCACTAGGATATCTCACAACTCATAAGACAAATACTTGACTTCACTGGGTGAAGTGCCTGCCTTTATCCAGAGAGCTCTGAGCAGGAGTTGCAAGCAGGTCACAGAAAACAGAATGTGGCAAGCCCTTTTCTTGGACTGACTAAGACCAATCCTCCCAGAAGAGACCCAAGTGCAGGGAAGTTTACCTCAAGTTTAAACACTGAAATTTAGTTGGTGTCTTTATATTCAATCAGCACCCACTAGCTTCAATCCCTCAAAATCTAGTACTCATATTATTATTTCAAGGAAGATATTAATTTACTTCTCATTCTTTTTTTTACATTTTTTATTTAGTAAATATAAATTTTCAAAGTACAGTTAATGGATTACAATGGCTCCCCCCCCCCATAATTTCGCTCCCACTCACACCCCTCCCATCTCCCGCTCCCTCTCCCATTCCATTCACATCAAGATTCATTTTCAATTATCTTTATATACAGAAGATCAATTCAGTATATATTAAGATTTCATCAGTTTGCACCCACACAGAAACATAAAGTGTAAAATACTGTTTCAGTACTAGTTATAGCATTACTTCACATTGGACGACATACTAAGGACACATCCCACATGAGAAGTAAGTACACAGTGACTCCTGTTGTTGACTTAACAATTTGACACTCTTGTTTATGGCATCAGTAATCTCCCTAGGCTCTAGTCATGAGTTGCCAAGGCTATGGAAGCCTTTAGGGTTCACCAACTTTGATCTTATTCCGACAGGGTCATAGTCAAAGTGGAAGTTCTCTCCTCCCTTCAGAAAAAGGTACCTCCTTCTTTGATGGCCCCATTCTTTCCACTGGGATTTCACTCGCAGAGATCTTCCATTTAGGTCTTCCTTTATTTTTTTTTTCTTTGTAAATGCACCTGCATTTAGAGGAATTAAAATCTAATCATTTTAAGATACAGATTTTATTGTAAACCCCTCCTCCAAAAAAGACTTCCTTCTGACAAAATAGAATGTCTTGATATCACATAATTAAATAAATCTCTTGCTTTGGCTATTTTTTAAACATTTATTTGTTTACTTGAAAAGTAGAGTTACAGAGTGAAAAGGAAAGACAGACAGACAAAGAGATCTTCCATCCACTGGTTCTCTCCCCAAATTGCCACAATAGCCAGCATAATTATGTAATAAATCATAAAATGTAATAGAGATAAATATGCCATTCAACTCAACAAGAAAAACTCTAAGTCTACTAGGAAAAAATTTAAAGATCAGCAAATAGATTTGAAGAATATTACAAAACATTTTCAAATGGCAAAATTCCAAAGAAATAAACAAATAATAAAAAAACAGACAATTGCCTTTGAAGATTCAATATTGTAAAGTGACCACTCTCTTCCAAATTAGACTATAAATACAATCAAATTTTCTTTTTTAAAGATTTGCTTTTATTTATTTGAAAGGCAAGATGACATGGAAATGGAGAGAGAGAGAGAGAGAGAATCTCCAATCTACTGATCTGAGAGAGAGAGAAATATATCTTCCACCTACTTGTTCTCCCTCCAAATGACCCCAACAGCTGGGGCTAAGTCAAGCTAAATCTAGAATCTGATACTCCATCCGAGTTTCCTACATGAGTGGCAGGGGCACAGGACTTGGAATGTCTTATGCTGTTTTCCCAAGCACATTAGCAGAGAACTGTATGGGAAGTAGAGCAGCAGAGATTCAAACTGACACTCCCAATATGGGATATGGGCATCTCAGATGGTGGTGGCTTAACCCACCTCACCACAATGTTATCAAATTATTAGATTTCAATGACAAGTGTTTTTACAACAACAAACTACAGTGAATACAAAGAAACAGTAAAGTATGAGTCATTCAAAGGAAAAAAAGTAAATGAACAGAAACTAAAAGACCTGGTGGCTGATCTACTAAAAACCAAACAAAACACCTGAAAATAATAATTTTAAAGATACTTAAAGAACTAAGAAAGATGTGAAAAAAGTCAAGAAAAGAAAGATGTATGAACAAAATAGAAAAAAAAAAAAAAACAAAGAGACAGAAAATCTAAAAAAAACTCCTCAAAGATAATTCTAGAATTGAAATATATAATAACCCAAAATTAAAATTTCATTACACAAATTCAAAGAAATCTGAGGGTGCAGAACAAAGAATCAGTGAACTTGAAGATAGAACAAGGGAAATTACTGAGTTTCAGGAATGAAGAGTAAATGATTAAATAAATGGATCCTAAGTGACCTGTGCAATTCCATCAGGTAGATCAACACATGCACTGTGGGAGGGGAAAGAGAGAGAAAGAAAGAGCCAGAGACTATTTGAAAAAAAAAAAAAATGGACTAAAAACTTTCCACATTTGATTAAATGAGCATCCAAGATGCTCAGTGAAGTCCTAATAGAATGAACTCAAAGATATCCACACCAAGACCTGCTATAACCAAATTGTCAAGACAAAAACAAAACAAACAAAATTCAGAACCAAAAAGGGAGCATAAAAGTAGAAAGTGGGAAGTGACTGGTCACATGGGTAAAATAATTGCAAGTCATATTATGTGAAAAGAGATGAAAATCCAGGTAAAATTCAAAGCAGAAGAAAAAAATTTGATTCAAAGAAGGTAAAGGATTTGAAAAGACATTTTCTCAAAAAAAGCTGTACAAATGGAAAATAAGCACAGAAAAAGCAGAATGTACATGAAAAAAGATTCCAATGTCATTAATCATTAGGGAAATGCAAATCAAAACATCCATGTGATACCAGCCCACACCTATGATGGTGCATATTACCAAAAACGTAAGAAATCTTTGCAAGAAGGTGACAGAGCAAGATATTCCATCTAATGGTTCACCCTTAAAATGCCTGTGACAGCTTGTGTTGGGCCAGACAAAAGCACAGCTTGGAACTCAATCAGAATCTCCCATGATTGTGGAAGGGGACCAAATACTTGGGACATCACCTGCTGCTTCCCAGAGTATGACAGAATCAAAAGCAGAGACAGGACTCAAACTCAGACACTCCCCTATGGGATGTGTGTATATAATGTCATCTTAACCACTACACCAAGTATTTCTGGCCATTTCTTCATATCTTTCAGGTTCTGCAATAAATGGACTAGAACTACATGAAGCAGTAATGGATATCAATAACATAAATGTTGAAGAACAAAAGCAAACTGAAGCATGATATACTCCTATCTATTTATAGAACTTATAAAGTTGCAAATGAAAGTATTTACTTTTGAAATGCAGCACATTCATATTATGTAAGAATATAAAAATTACCCTGGAATTCCTGGGTGTTCTGAAATAAATTCAGATTATGATTTCCTTTTGAATAAAACATGAGAATGCGATTGGAGAGGAACACATGGTAAGGAAGAAACTTTTAGCTGTAACAGTAATGTTATTTATATATACTGTATCTTATACATGTGTTATATATGTATAAAATATCAAGCAGAAATGTCTGAATGGGTAATGGTAAAAGTTGTTTATTAATATCTCATTGCACATTTTCTAATTTGAATTCTTTAATTTAAAATTCTTTAATTTAAAATATTTTAAAGACTCACCAGTACAAGTATATTATTCAGTTAGTTATGCATAATGTATATATCACTATTTGATTCAAACATCTCTATAATTGTTACCTGTGGGGAGCAACTCGGACTAGACTAAGTTACTGGAATTAAGACTTATTCTATGCATCTGCTTTCCCACAATATGGTGCTGGGAGAGGAGCAAACAGCTTCTGCACAGCTGCCTCCAGTTCAACCAACAAGCTGCGGGACCTGCTCCTGATTGGAGGAGAGCAGCGTACTCGGCGTGTGGGTAGCAGAGTTGGGATTGGTAAAGAGGACTATAAAGGAGGAGAGAGACAACATGCACGAGGAACATCTAAGGGGAACATCTATCTGAAGGAACACCTGTGCAGCCCCCGAGAGAGCCGGCCGGCGGTGTGCCGCTCCCCCGCGGAAGTGGGGAATGTGGCAGGGGGAACCGCCCTTCCACGGAGGTGGAAGGGACAGTAGCCAACCCGGGAAGAACCAGCAGCAAACCCGGGAAGGGCCGAGCAGACGAAAGAACAGCGCAGGGTCCTGTGTCGTTCCTCCACGAAGACGGGGAGCAACATAATGGTGCCGTGACTCAGATATGAAGCCTAGGCAGGATCCTGTGTCGTTCCTCCATGAAGAGGGGGAGCGACAGTTACCCATAATTTTCACTAACGTAAATTTTTTTTCTCTCCCAGCACATGTCATAAACGAATCTTGGGAGCAGAACCTATAGCTTTTATTTTTTTAAAGATTTATTTTATTTCAGAGAGAGAGGGAAAGACAGAGAGAGAGAGAGAGAGAGAATCTTCCATCTGCTGATTCACTCCCCAAATGGATGCAACAGTCAGGGTTGAGTCAGGTTGAAGCTAGGAGTCCTGTGGGTGCAAGGCCCAAGAACCTGGCCCATCTTCTTCTGCTTTCCCAGGCACATTAGCAGGGAGTTGTTTTTTTTTTTTTTTTTTTTAACTTTTATTTAATGAATATAAATTTCCAAAGTACAGCTTATGGCTTCCCCCCCATAACGTCCCTCCCACCCGCAACCCTCCCCTCTCCCACTCCCTCTCCCCTTCCATTCACATCAAGATTCATTTTCGATTCTCTTTATATACAGAAGATCAGTTTAGCATACATTAAGTAAGGATTTCAACAGTTTGCTCCCACACAGAAACATAAAGTGAAAAATAATAGATAATTTTTAAATGATGATGAAATCAGATCAGACCTATTGTCATGTTTAATTCCAGTGAGAGTCAAGTTGGGAATTGATAATTTCTTCTTCTTCTTTTTTTTTTTTTTACAGAAGATCAGTTTAGTATACATTAAGTAAAGCTTTCAACAGTTTGCACCCCCATAGAAACACAAAGTGAAATATACTGTTTGAGTACTCGTTATAGCATTAAGTCTCAATGTACAGCACGCTAAGGACAGAGATCCTACATGAGGAGTAGGTGCACAGTGACTCCTGTTGTTGACTTTACAAATTGACACTCTTGTTTATGGCCTCAGTAATCTCCCCATGCTCCAGTCATGAGTTTCCAAGGCTATGGAAGCCCCTTGAGTTCTCCGATTCTTATCTTGTTTAGACAAGGTCATAGTCAAAGTGGAGGTTCTCTCCTCCCTTCAGAGAAAGGTACCTCCTTCTTTGAAGACCTGTTCTTTCCACTGGGATCTCACTCACAGAGATCTTTCTGCTTTCCCAGGCACATTAGCAGGGAGTTGTATTGGAGGTGTAGCAGCTGGGACATGAATGAACACCCACAGAGGATATTGTGACACAGGTGGCAGCTTAACCATTAAGATACAAAGCTGACCTGAGAACCAATTGTATACCCTAAATATGCATATAAGGCTTTAGTTAGTCACAAAAATCTGACAATATTTTTGTTATCTTCACACTGAACCAACAGACTTTTCCCTTTACTTTCCAGCAGTGGAGAACAACACAAATTTCCTTCTCTTTTTGATTATCTCTCCAGTATTTACAGAGAATGAATGTTCTTTTATTTCTAATCAACTTCATTTCCTTTACTTATTCCCATACAAGATATGTATGAAGGATTCTCTCTGAAGAGCCATTATTTGTCTTGGGGTCAGATTAACTAAAAAAGTAGATTGGCTGGCGCCGTGGCTCACTTGGCTAATCCTCTGCCTGCGGGGCCAGCACCCCGGGTTCTAGTCCCAGTCGGGGTGCCGGGTACTAGTCCCAGCTGCTCCTCTTCCAGTCCAGCTCTCTGCTGTGGCCCGGGAAGGCAGTGGAGGATGGTCCAAGTGCTTGGGCCCCTGCACCCGCATGGGAGACCAGGAGGAAGCTCCTGGCTCCTGGCTTCGGATTGGCACAGCGCCGGCTTGGCAGCCATTATGGGCGTGAACCAACGGAAGGAAGACCTTTCTCTCTGTCTCTTTCTCACTGTTTATAACTCTCTGTCTCTCTCACTGTCTAACTCTGCCTGGCCAAAAAAAAAAAAAAAAAAAGAACTAGACTTACTGATCCAAGAACATTAGCAGCAACACATGTCCTAGAGCATTTGTAGAAATAAACATTGTAGGTAGCAAAAGAATCCAGTGTGTGGTAGCATTAATACATCAAAGAAAAAAAAGCAGTATATCTTTATTAAAATCAGTAAGTGCCTTTCATCTTTTGTCAAGTGCTTACAATCCATATAATGTATCAGACACTATTTCTTTTTTTTTAAGTTTTATTTTATGAATGCATTTTTTCATAGATACAACTTTAGGAATATAGATTCTTTCCCCCATACCCACCCTCCCACCCCAATTCCCATCCCACCTCCCTCTCCTTCTCCCATCTCATTTTTAGTTTGACTTTATATACAGAGGACCAAATCCACGTTAAGCATAGATTTCAACAGTTTGCACCCACGTACACACACAACATATAGAGTACAGTTTGAGAACATGATTTGCAGTCGATTCTCATAGTACAACTCATTAAAGACAGAGGCCCTACATGGGGAGTAAGTGCACAGTGACTTCTGTTGTTCCTTTAACTATTAACTCTTATTTATGATGTCAGTGATCACTCGAGGCTCTTGCCGTGGGCTGCCAAGGCTATGGAAGCCTTTTCTGACCATAGACTCCATCGGTATTTGGACATGACCATAAGCAAAGTGGATGTTCTTCCTTCAGAGAAGAATACATTCTTCTTTGATGACCCTTTCTTTCCTCTGAAGTCTCACAGAGCTCCTCCATGTAGGATTTTTTTTTACCACAGAGTCAGATACTATTTCAACTGCAGTGTGAAGTAGAGTTCTATTATTCACAGATGCACAAGAGATTGTCCATGTATAGGCTAACAAAATTCTCTGCAATTGTGGCATCATGGAAGTGACACTGACTTGAACTCCATTTTAGAGTTTCAGAATAGATGAGTTTAACTGTGTGCAGGGAGTGAAAGTCTCATTCTCAATTTTTTCACAGAATAAATGATGATTGACATCTGCCCAACTCAACAGACCATGTGTTACCTATGCTACTAGACAAAGTTAGCAATACATTTTAAATAAAAAACAATCAAATGTCCATGAAAGGAAAATAATCAGACTCCTAAAATTATATCAAAAAAATCTTATCACAGGGATGTTGTGAAAGATACCAATGGTAGGAATCAACAGAACTATAATTTGCTTCTAACATCTTAGGTTAAAGTGTTCTTTGGCAAATCAGACAACATTTTTGAGATTTTTTCCCTCATTTTACAAACTGTATGTGAGTCAAGCATCATGGCATAACCAGTTAAGCCACCACTTGATACCCTTGTATCCTACATCAGAGTGCTAGTTTGAGTACAGACTACCCTGCTTCTAATCCAGCTTTCACCTGATGCAGCCTGGGAATCAGCAGATGATGATTCATGTGTTTAGGCCCCTACCACCCATGTGAAAGATCTGGATGGAGTTCCAGGCTTCTGATTTTGGCCTGGCCCAACCTGGGGCTGTTTCAGGCATTTGAAGAGTGAACCCAGAGATGGAAGATCTGTCTCTCTTCTCTCTCTCTCTCTCTCTTTCAAGGGAGTGCCTTTCAACCATCCAGCCACAATTGTGTTTTCCCTACCCCTGAAAGCTAAAATATATAGTGGAAGGATGTAGTTTATTCCTCCATCCATTCATTTGATCATTGGGATATTTTTTTTTAAGTGTGCTTATAGGAGGTATAGCAAATACTGCAGTTTGTTGCATAGGAATAATCGCACATACCTCATTTATCATAAAGCTGTTTGAGTATTTTTCTTTACATAAAATGATAGTGATAAAGAAGGCATTAAAGGAAAGACGCAACTTATAGGTTCTAGGGTGGTGTTGTATATTGAGAAAGATGAAGAAGAATTGATTAAATTCTGTTTTCACTATCTTAAAGATAAATACTACTGAAATCTCAAAAGGGGAAGTTGAGTTCATAGTGATAGTATATGCTAAGTACAAAAGTAGTAATAAGACATCAGAGTTAAAAGGAACAGTAAATAGGCAGTTCACATGGCAAAGTAATTCAAAGGTAGACTGAGAACTGCCCAAGAATCTGTGGGATGCCACCTCCAATGTTCTGCTAAAGAGATCTTCCAATTGTGGATAGTAGAGAACCATTTCAGATTTTTGTTCCTGGATAAGCTATTCTCAGAGTTAAGCGGGATTCACTCTTTTAAAAGGAATATTTATGGCTAATTGATTTAATTATGACACTGCAAAATATTATTGCTCATTTTTATAAAATTCTTCCAGGTATAGGTGCACAGAAGATTGATTCTAAATTAAAAACTAACAATGCAGAAATGGTAAAACAGAAGGAATCAGACCTACACATTCAGTATAAATATTTGTTGCTTTGACAAGGTTGTTTTTTTTTCCTAATGTCCTGATGATTTACTTTCAGGGCAAGAGAATAAAGGACTACCAGTACTCAATATTCACAATATTAAAAGCCTGATTCTCTGATTTGAGGAAGCATTTGTTTTGAGACTTCTTAATTATCTTGGCCATGCTTCATTTTTAATATCTGCACTATGAAGGATGTTACTTTATCTTAAAAAATACCCATTATTTAGAAGACAAACATGTTCTTATGTGTTTGAATTTCTTTTCAGCAAATTTTGAAGAATTGTCACTGTGATGTTAATGAAATAAAGGAAATGATCCATAAGAAATAAATAAATCAAAGTGCCATACAAAATCCTTGCATGGAAGGGTGAGAAATGCTGATATAAACATTAAACCACAGGAAATCATTGTTGCTTTGGACAATGCCAGTGACTAATGAACAAGAACACCAAACAGAACTTCCAAATCTGCTAAAATTTCAGCAAACACAGAATTATGTCTTGGGTAATATTTCAAAAATGAAACTTTCAAAATGCAATCTTGTAAAAGGCTCACTAGCCACCAGCCAGACACTGCCTGAATTTCTCCCATTAAAATTTTAAGGTATTACCAGAGCACAATAATAATGATATCTGTTGGAATTTGCAGTTTACAGTAGCAAAGCTAAGTGCCCAGCCAGCAAATATATTCGGCAAAGTTTGTAAAACATTAGTCAGCATTGCCTATTAACATTATCAAACCCCAGTCAGGAAGGCTTCTCTGAAGCCTGACACCCGTCCACTTTTCTCACATTTCTGAGTTACTATTTGCCATCATATTATATATGCTCCAGGAAGATATGTACTAGATGACTTCTATGTCCTGGCCACATCCTTTGGAAGACAGTTCTTTTCTAACAATTTTGCACAAAACGTTCATACCACATCTTTATTATATCAGGGAGATATCTGGGACTGCAAGTGGAGCTCCAGTGGGAAATGTCTAAAACCCTGGATGCAGATCTTTTTTTAAAAATTTTTCCCAGAAACCTTTTATTTAAGGAATACAATATTTCATAATTACAACTTTAGGAACACAGTGATTCTTTCCACTGTACCCAACCTCACACCCCTTGCCTTCCTCCCTCTCCTATTACCATTCTTATTTTTTAAGATCTATTTTTAATTAACTTTACAACATATAATTAACTCTATGTTAACTAAAGAGTTCAACCAATAGTATGAAAATAAAAGTGTTCCTCAACAGTCAAGACAAGGGCTGTTCAAGGTCATTATTTCTCAAAGGGTCAATTTCACATCTATTGCCTTTTAAGTGCTCTATTAGTTATCACAGGTCAGGGGGAACATATGGTATTTGTCCTAAGATTTATTTATTTATTTGAAAGGCCAGTGAGAGAGAGAGAGAGAGAGAGAGATCCTCTATTCATTGGTACACTCCACATTGGCTGCAACAGCCAGATTTGGGCCAGGCTGCAGCCAGGAATCAAGAATGTATTCTGCGTGGCAAGGGATGAAAGACTTAGGCTGTGTTCTTCCGCTTTCCCAAACGCATTAGCAGTGTAGCTGGATAGTAAGCAGAGCAGCTGAGACTCCAATCAGTGCTCCAGGATGAGATGCTGGAGTCACAAGTGGCAGCTTAACCTGTTGCATGACCACATATGGGCCTTCCAGATGCAACTCTTGATTCATTAACAGCAAACAGATCAAATTTTCCTAAGCAAGTGATTCTTGGAAATATTTGTACATTATCAAAACGTCTAGGCAGAAACAAGCCTTCACTGCCCACACAACAATAATAAATCTTTTTTTGCTCTTTTTTCCCTTCATTTTCTTCCTCACTCCCCCCAAGTATCCCACACGGACTTGGGCCATCTTGAAAACAAATAATCCATTACAATTAATTGTCTCAGGCTTTAATTTGGTGACAATATCGATGCAACAAAGAATTTTTGCAGAATACAAAATTCGATATAGACGTCCTCAAAGCCATCAGTGATTCATCCTTTCCTATAGAATATATTCCATGATACTTAGTGTGTGCAATGCATGCAAAGTCTGATGGCTTAATCTTTGCCTAATGTTTTTGTCTCCTCTGCCAAGCTGGTCTGCAACATTACTACTTTGTGAGACTGGATTTCTAGGAGATACCACCTTAATTTGTGGTGTGGTAAGTATGCTCTCTAGATTTATCTTTTTTTACTACCTTTAGAATGACTCCCCTCCCCATCTGAAAAACTCCTGCAGATCTTGTTCAGTTTCCCCTTACCCTTCTGATATAATAACTCAATTACATTTTTAATGTCTCTATTTAACTCAACTATTTGTGTTTGTATTTATTTCCTCTCTTTTGCTTAGCTCTACCAGGCAAATACTATGTATTTTTTCCATTTTTAATTTCCATTCACCCTACAGTGCCTGATTAATAAAGATAATCATAAATGCTTATTGATATATCAATAAAATGGATGGTCATATGATTGTTAATAAATGAACTTCACTTAATTTTCTCTTCATTGAGCCCATGTACCACTTCTTGTCATGACAACTAGTCCCATTTCCAAACTCCCCATCAGGTATTTACTTCAATAATTCATGAAATTGCAGACATCCTGAATGATTGAAGATGATGACCAGACAATTCACAGTTTATAAAAATAAATGCTAAATTGTATATGCTAGTTTATATGTGGTCAATGAGCCTGCTACATTTCTTATTGAATGCAGGCAAGAAGGATTCTCTCTTAAGGGAATTGTTATTAAAATTAAACATTGTTAAAATTTAACTGAAGATGCTAATGTAAGCTTCAATTATTATCAGTATTTTGGAATCTTAGAGATGCTATCTATATGTAAAAAATGAATATATGGATTTGAATGTCCCCAAATTAGCAATTTCTCTTTGAAAAGGAGATGAAATGATAAAGAATACAGGAGTGAAAAATACTTCCTTGAAGCTCACAGGGTTGTTCTCTGGGTTTCTTTTTTGTTTTGGTATTGCCAGAAGGATAACTTAAGGACAGAATAGTATTCATTCACTGGTTTAAGTAACATGAGACCTACTTGGATGCCAATTAGTAGTAGATGGCGACTGAGACAGTTGAATTTATATCTAAGAATTCATCAACCTTTGTAAATCACTTTTGTCTTCAGACGTCAGTCAAATGGGAGCATAAAAAAAGCAAATCAATATAAAATTTCATTTTGAATTTAGTTTACAAAATTGTCTCCAAAAGCTGTTATTCCCTTCAAAAATCAGATATTTTGAAGTCTCCATCTTTCAGGTGCAAATTGGCTTATGTTAACCACGTGAATGTAATGAATGTAATAAGTATAATTTTAAAAATTATTAAAGTAAGCAGATTATTACTATCAATTAAAGCTGTTAAGCATTTTACTCATTAAGGCTTGGAATGGATGAATTATTTTGTTAATATTTTAAATTTTGAGTGTAGGGGTTGGCACTGTGGCACAGTGCCACACCCTGGCCTGAAGCGCCAGCATCCCATATGGGCACCGGTTCTAGTCCAGACTACCCCTCTTCCGATCTAGCTCTCTGCTATGGCCTGGGGAAGCAGTACAAGATGGCCCAAGTCCTTGGGCTCCTGCTCCCGTGTGGGAGACCCAGAAGAAGCTCCTGGCTCCTGGCTTTGGATCGGCGCAGTCCAGCTGTTGCGGCCATCTGGGGAGTGAAGCAGCGGATGGAATACCTCTCTCTCTTTCTCTACCTCTCTATGTAACTCTGACTTTCAAATAAATAAAATAAATCTTTAAAAAAATTATGAGTGTAAATATTACACACATTTAACAAACTATCAAGCAGTATATGAATGTATACATATTCAGCTTATAGAAATATAAATATAGATACATAAGAAGTTTACTATTTTGTTCACAGAGGACCAAAATATGTTAATTTGATATCTTTTTTATTTAATTTATTTTAATTTTTCTTATTTTATTTATTTCAAAGCGTTTGAGAAAGAAAGAAAGACAGATTGACCCCACAGATGCCTGCAATAGACAGGGCTGGGCCAGGTCAAAGTCAGGAGCAGGGAACTCAGTCTGGATCTCTTATAAGGACAGTAGATACACAGCAACTTGAGCTGTCATCTGCTGCATCCCAGATAACACTTCTCCTGCATCACAAGGAATCTGGAATAAGTGGTAGAACCAGTACTTGAACCCAGGCTCTCTGAAATGGGAAGCAGGTATCCCAAGTACGGATTTAATTGCTGGACCATATTCATTGAGCATTTTTTTTTTTTTTTTGAGAATCAGAGAGAGAGAGAGAGAGAGAGAAGCACATCCCACCCATCAATTCATTCCCCCAGTGCCCACAATGGCTTTAGCTGCAGTGCAATCCAAGTCTTTCACATGAGCAGCAGGAGTCCAGTTACTTGAACCAAATTACTTCAGTCATTACTGCTGCATCCCAAGGTCTGCATTAGTAGCAATCTGAAATCAGGAGCCAGAGGTGAGTATGAAATCCAGATATTCCAATATAGGATTCAGACAAGCAAAATGCCCAGCCTTCAGTATTTGTTAAGTGCTTTGAGAGAGAATAAATAAATAAATGAGTAAACTTAACCAATGAATGCTTGTAAAGGACATATTTTTCAAGCTTAACATAAGTGCAGAGAGTAGTACATAAACCATTTGATGACTCTTCATGGGATTAAAATACTCATATGACCCTCAATCAAACCAGGAAACAGAATATTGTTCACATCCCAATATTCCTTTCAAACTCTTCTGGATTAACTACATTTCAAAGAATAATTGACTTCTGGTTTCTGTCTTCACAGAATTTTTATACATGCAAAGTATATAAATGGAGTCATACAACTTGTACTGTTATGTAAGTGACTTTTGTACATAACACAATGCTTGTGAGATTAGTTTGTATTGCCTGTAGTAACAGTAGTCCATTCATTTTCGTTTTTGTTATTCTTCTATTAAAAAACTAATGGTTTGTTTCTGCTTCCCCAAAAGTGAATGATCCAAGAAAGAACAAGGCCTCGTTCACCTTATCTGTATTACTGGCACTTGGAAGTATCCTGTTGGTTATAGAGGTCAGCACTATGCATTAGCGGAGAAGGTAGCCATGTTGAGTGACTCTTTATGAGGCAAGGATCAGACATCCATTATGAAACCAGACTACAAAAGAGGTACGCCCACATCAGCATCATCAATACTACACAAGATTATCTAAGGTGTTTGTATCAATTTACTATTTCCGTTAAAGGGTCCAGTTTCTCCTTAGCCTTGCAAACATTTAGTTTTGTCAATCTTTTCATTTTAGTCCCCTTCCATTGTAGTTTTAATATTCATTTTCCTGATTAGTTTGAACACTGCTTCATGTATTTTTTTCATCATTATGAACTACTGTTTTGGATATTCCCACTGTATACGGAATAATCTGAGTTTTTAAAATTACTAATCACACAGAAACACAAAGTGTAAAATACTGTTTCAGTACTAGTTATAGCATTATTTCACATTGGACAACACATTAAGGACAGATCCCACATGAGAAGTAAGTACACAGTGACTCCTGTTGTTGACTTAACAATTTGACACTCTTGTTTATGGCATCATAATTGGAAATTTATATTTACTAAATAAAAGTTAAAAAAATAAAAAAATAAATTTGAGTATATCTTATTAAGTTACCATTTAAAATAATGTACCCATTTAACTTACCAACAATGTATGAGAATAAACTTTTCCTCATGTTTGTCAACCCAATTATTGTTTTTCAATAAAGCATGATCATTATGACCAATATCATATCAACATTGAAAAACTGATAACTGATTAATAACTAAAAAAAATTATTAATCACAAGGCTAGCAGTGTGACAGAATGTGTTACACCACTGCTTGGGACACCCACATGCTATATTTGAGTGCCTGGTTTGAATCTTGGTTCTTCTGTTTCTTTTTCAGTTTCCTGTTAATATATCCAGGGAGGCAACAGATGATGGCTCAAGTGCTTGGGTCCATGTCACCTATGTGGAGGACTCTGATGGAGTTCTGGGCTTCTGTCTTCAGTCCGGTCCAGCCTGGGCATTTGGGGAGTGGGCATTTGGAGACTGAACCAGTGGATAGCAGATCTCTCTCTCTCTTTCTCTCTTGCTCTGTCTTTCAAATAAAAATAACTTAAAAATAAAATTATTAATAAAAATTCCTTATTTTTAATCTGACGTTTTATAAGATATATGTATTTGATTTATATGTACATATAAATCTCCTCATACTCTGTGACATTCCTTTTTAGTACTCCAAAAATTGTTATTTTTAAGGACAGAAACTTTTAAATTTAATGTAGTCCCATTTAACCATGATTATCTTTATAAATAGTGAATTTATTTTCCTCTTAAGAACTATTTCTTTGGGCCAGAATTTTGGTGCACTGGGTTAAGCCAATACCCGTAATGCCAATATCCCCTACTGGAACTCTTGTTCAAGTCCCAGCTGATCTAATTCCCATCCCTGTTAATGTGCCTGGGAAGACAACACAAGATGAATCAAGTGCCTTGATCCCTGCCATCCACATGGAAGACCAGGATTGAGTTCCTGGTCTGGCTTTGTTCTGGTACAGCCCTGGCTATTGTAGCCATTTAGGAAATGAACCAATGGATGGAAGATCTCTTTCTCTCTCTGTCTCTCCCTCTCTCTGCCTTTCAAATAAATAAAACGTTAAAAAAAAAGAAAAAAATATTTCTTTTCTCAAGGTCATGAAGATATTCATCGGTACTATCTCCTAGAAGTTACACTATTTCACACAGAAAACTATAAGCTGCTTAATATTGATTTTTAATATGATATAAATAGGGGTCAGAGTTGATATTTTTAATACAGATATTGAAGAAGAATATTTTGTTAAAAGTCCATACTTCCCAACCCACAACCACAACATTCCGTAGGACTAATTTTGTTACAAATCAGGGGTTGAAATATGTTTGAGTTGTCTTTTAGAAACTCTGCTTTGATCCGCTTGTGTATTTGATTGTTTTTTTCGTTGAAACACATTGTCATAATAACTACTACTTTGTAAGATGATATGATTAGGGCCAGTGCTGTGGCACAGTAGGTTTATCCTCTGCCTGCAGGGCCAGCATCCCATATGGGTGCTGGTTCTAGTCCTGGCTGCTCCTCTTCCAATCCAGCTCTCTGCTATGGCCTGGGGAAACAGTAGAGGGTGCCGTACAATAAGAGTGCCAATTGTTAAATCAACAACAGGAGTCACTATGCACTTACTCCCCATGTAGGATCTCTGTCCTTAATATGTTGTACTATGTGAATTAATGGTATAACTAGTACTCAAACAGTACTTTATACTTTGTGTTTCTGTGTGGGTGTAAACTGTTGAAATCTTTACTTAGTATATACTAAATTGATCTTCTGTATATAAAGATAATTTAAAATGAATCTTGATGTGAATGACACGGGAGAGGGAGCGGGAGATGGGATAGTTGTGGTTGGGAGGGAGGTTATGGGGGGAAAGGCTGCTATAATGCAAAAGTTGTACTTTGGAAATTTATACTTATTAAATAAAAGTTAAAAAAAGAAATGTACTTGACAAAAATTGTATAATTTTAAAAAAATAAATATCTTTTTAATGAAATAAAAAAGAGAACTATATGCTCTTCTAAGAGATGTACTTCAAATATAAGAATGTAGAAAACTTGTGAGTAAAAATTAGGAAAAGATCTACCAACCAAAATAAAGTTACTACAATTTTCTTAAAACCAGAGACTATATAAGGAAATAAATTTTTTTATTTTATTTTTTTTTTTGACAGGCAGAGTGGACAGTGAGAGAGAGAGACAGAGAGAAAGGTCTTCCCTTGCCATTGGTTCACCCTCCAATGGCCGCTACGGCCGGCGTGCTGCGGCCGGCGCACCATGCTGATCCGATGGCAGCAGCCAGGTGCTCCTCCTGGTCTCCATGGGGTGCAGGGCCAAGAACTTGGGCCATCCTCCACTGCACTCCTGGGCCACAGCAGAGAGCTGGCCTGGAAGAGGGGCAACCAGGACAGAATCCGGCGCCCCGACCGGGACTAGAACCTGGTGTGCCGGCGCCGCAAGGCGGAGGATTAGCCTAGTGAGCCACGGCGCCGGCCAGGAAATAAATATTATAAGAAATATATTACTATTATAAGAAATGAAAAATATTCCATGAAGATAAAGGGTTAATTGATCTACTAAAAATGAAGTATATCAAATAACAGCATACATCAAATAACAGCTCCAACATATATAAAGCAAATTTTGACCAAACTAGGTGATGCGTATACCAATAAAAACCTAATTAGAGTTATACTTACCACTCAGAATCAAGGGAGATTTTAGCACACTGTGTAAATTGCAGTTCATGTATGCAAAATTCAGTAAAAATATAGTAATATCTGACTGACTCAATTAAATTATTTGGTTTCTTTGACATGGAAAAATTAATCCAGTGATGATATTATATAATTATTTCCAAATGTGCATAGTCCATTTATCAAAGAAAACTACATTATGGACTGTGAAGTAAGTATATAGTGAAGAGTATCTTCATAATCTTGTAATGGGAAAGTTTTCTAAGTAAGATACAAGATAAAGTAAGCATCTAAGAAAATCTTAACAAATTTTATTTCATTACATTTACCCTAAAATAGCAAAATCCAACACAGAGACTGAGATAATATAATTTTAATAGATACAGCCAACAAAAAAGATTCATACTGACAATATTAAAAGAATTCATTCCGTTGATAAAGGAAGAGTAAACAATGCAATAATAATATATAGGGAAAACAAAAACATGGGGAGGGGGCAAAATTTTTGAAGAGGCAATTCAGAAAAGAAATCAACTTTCATGGATATCAGATAAATTAAAATTAAAGAAAATATATTAATATTGTCCAAAAAAGAAATGCATCAAATTTTTGATTTAAGTATAAAATTCCATTCCTGAGCATTTTCTGCAGGAAAAATAGTGTTTTTGTCCAGCAACAGACATGGAGACTTGGTCATAACAACATTCTTTACAATTGCCCAAATTAAACTTTACATAATATTTAGCCAACAGTTTCCCAATGACTGTAACACTGATTTAGGTGATTGTGGGAACTCCTAAAATAAGGTACCATTTTTTTTCTTTTTTTAGAAATTTATTTATTTATTTGAAAGGCAAAGTGACAAAGAGGCAGAGGCAGAGAGAGATCTTCCTTCCACTGGTTCACGCCCAAAATGGCCACAGCTGGCAAAGGTTTGTGGCTCTGAAGCCAGAATTCAGGAGCTTCCTCCAGGTCTCCCAGGCAGGTGCAGGGGCCCAAGGATTTGGGCCATCCTCCACTGCTTTCCCAGGCCATAGAAGAGCGCTTTCAGAACTGAAGTATCTGGGTCTCGAACCTGTACCCAGATGGGATGCCGGCAATGAAGGCTTCACTTGCTACACCACAGTGCCGGCCCCAGTCCCAGTTTCAAGTAGGTTATCACTGCAGATCTGCAGATACATGTACGGCATTTTTTGTTTGCTTGTTTATTTGTTGAGACAAAGACAGAGTCAGATGGAAAAACAGAGACACAACTCCCATCTGCTGGATCATTTCACAGTTTCCTGCAATGGGCAGGGAAATGAAGACAGGAGCTGAAAACTTAATCCAGATACTGAGCGGGAGTGTCAGGAACCCAGTTGTGACTGCCAAGAGAGTCTGCATTGCTGGGAAGCTGGAAATCAGAACCAGGTGCTCCATTATGGGACACAGGTGTTTTTTTTTTTTTTTTTTGACAGGCAGAGTGGACAGTGAGAGAGACAGAGAGAGAAAGGTCTTCCTTTGCCGTTGGTTCACCCTCCAATGGCCGCCGCTGCAGCCGGCGCACCGTGCTGATCCGATGGCAGGAGCCAGGATCCAAGTGCTTTTCCTGGTCTCCCATGAGGTGCAGGGCCCAAGCACCTGGGCCATCCTCCACTGCACTCCCTGGCCATAGCAGAGAGCTGGCCTGGAAGAGGGGCAACCGGGACAGAATCCGGCGCCCCGACCGGGACTAGAACCCGGTGTGCCGGCGCCGCAAGGTGGAGGATTAGCCTATTGAGCTACGGCGCCGGCCTGGGACACAGGTGTCTTAACTACCAGGCTAAACATCCTCCAGTGCCAGAGGACATTTCTATGAGTTTATGTGGAGCTATCAGTGAGAATCCTTTCCTAGCACCTTTTTGCCACACTGCCTTCCTGCTTGTGGATATTGTATATACCTGTTCTTGTATAATTTCTATTTAATTTTTTTCATAATATGTTTTCCAGTTTAGGGACCAGTTTCTTGTCAGTTACTTTGATACAGTAAGAATTTATAGCCTTTTTATTTATTTGATTTCTTTCAGAACACATCAAATTTATTTCTGTCTGTGAGTTAGCTGCCTTCTAAGCGTCAGTGTATTTATATACTCTATTTTTCTCAAAGTCAAACCTGGAAGTGAAAAAGCTGTTGGAGTCATGTCATTGAACTCCCTGAAGTCCATCTTTCTCTACTGTTTTCTATGACACTATCCAGTTTAGATAAGAGGATTTATTGGATCTTCAGTGTTTTCATTTGATACTACTGTATAAAAGAGAAATTCTCTCCATTCAAGATTTCTTTAAATGATAAGTGGCCAGTGCTTGACAATGCCCTATTTGTCATTGAAGAGACAGGAGAAAAATGAAACTTTAATACACTGGATTTTAACTTCCCAATGAAAGGGTACAATTTTGTCTTAGAATGATTTTAATATATAGAATCAGAAATTATTCAGACACTACAGTTATGTTCAGGTAAAAGTCAGCAAACATGAACTCCAATTAGTGTTCAAATTATTTGAATTGGGTCACAGACTGAAGTTCATATAGGGTTCAGACAGCAAAACAAAATCTATGAAAAGGGGGGTAAAATGTCAGAAAGAGGAATGATTGCTAGAGACCATGGGAAACTGTTGAGCCTATGATTTATCTTGTTGAGGACAGCATCTTTTTAGTTTCAGCAAATTGTGTCTGTGTATAAATGCAAGTCTGCTATCATAGGATCTTCTTGATTATTTTTTTAAAAATTTAACACAATTTAAAAATAACACAAACACATTGGTTTATTTGATAGACCCCATGTAACATTAGCTGGACACTTCAGATTTAGAATAGTTGCCATTACTAACTATTACAATATATGATCAGACAGGTAAACCTGCTGCAATTTAAAAATATTACTGTTATGTTTGCATTTATAATTAGTATTTTGCTTCAATATCCTCAAATCCTACAATAATTCTGAATGAGATTTTGGGGTTGATCACAAATTTTCATGCTATATAATTAAAATAACTTCTTAGATACTCATATTGTCATTCATTCCTAACCACTCATTCACTAGATATTTGTTGAATGGATGAATGAATTTAAAAGCATTATTTGGCAAAATGGGGACACACCATGAATAAAAGAGATAAGTCCTAACTATAATGGTGTTTATATGTGTATTTAATATTTAAAATGCACTTTTTTATTTATTTATTTGAAAGAGAGAGAAGGAGATGCAGAGAGAGAGAGAGAGAGAGAGAGAGAGAGAGAGAGAGAGGTCTTCCATCTATCTGCTAGTTCATTCCCCAACTGGCTGCAGTGGCTGGAGCTGTGCCAATCTGAAGCCAGGAGCCAGGAGCTTCCTCAGGGTTTCCCACATGGGTGCAGAGGCCTAAAGACTTGGGCCTCTTCTACAGCTTTTCGAGGCCATAACAGAAAGCTGGATTGGAAGTAGAGCACCCAGGACTTGAACTGGCGCTCATATGGGATGCTGGCACCACAGGCAGCGGCTTTACCTGCTACACCACATAAACTGCACAAATAAGGTAGCTCTTTGCCCTCAGTATTTTCATACCCAAATATTATATTTGAACACTCAACCCTAATATTTCAGTATTCAGGTTCAAGTTTGCAGTATATATTCTTGGGAAGAAAGTGAAACCTCACCAAATAAAGATTGTGCATAAATATTGCCCATGCAAAGGGAAATGTGATCTTCTTTCAAGGAGTTCAGGTGCCTCTGTATTTGCACAGAACAAACTCGGCTTTGCCTGAAGGACTTTTTTTTTTTGACATGAAAATGTTTTAAAATGCATTGATGTCATACACAGTTAAAATAAACTAAGAGTTTTGTGAAGCTCTAAGTTGAAAACTGGAAAACAGTTTTTTACTTTAATTTTGCTGTATTTTTGCCTACATCTAAAAGCATGTATGTATAGACAAAATGTGCACTTTGTTGACACTATGCATACCCCAGATATTATTGAAAAAATACCCAGATATTCTCAAGCATTTCCCTACATACAGCCTGAAGAAAGCTTAGCTAACTAGTAATAGAATGCATCTCTGGAAGACTAAAACATGCCATTTGCTAAAATGGATGTTTTGAATAGGTAAGGACAAACTAACATAATTACCCTTATATTTTCCCAACACACAAGTTTTCTGTTACTCTCTGATAGAGTTAGGGGGCACGATACTGATGATTTGGGATCTTGATGGCTTTTTTTAAAAAAGATTCATTTATTTTACTTGAGAATCAGAGTTACACAGAGAGAGGAGAGGCAGAGAGAGAGAGAGAGAGAGAGGGGCCGGCGCCACGGCTCACTAGGCTAATCCTCTGCCTTGCGGCGCCGGCACACCGGGTTCTAGTCCCAGTTGGGGCGCCGGATTCTGTCCTGGTTGCCCCTCTTCCAGGCCAGCTCTCTGCTGTGGCCAGGGAGTGCAGTGGAGGATGGCCCAGGTGCTTGGGCCCTGCACCCCATGGAAGACTAGGAGGAGCACCTGGCTCCTGGCTCCTGCCATCGGATCAGCGCGGTGCGCCGGCCGCGGCGGCCATTGGAGGGTGAACCAACGGCAAAGGAAGACCTTTCTCTCTGTCTCTCTCTCTCACTGTCCACTCTGCCTGTCAAAAAATAAAAAAAGAGAGAGAGAGAGAAAGAGAGAGAGAGAGAGAATGCCTCCCATCCAATGGTTCATTCCCCAATTGGCCGCAACGGCTGGAACTGTGATGATCCGAAGCCAGGAACTTCTTCTAGGTCTCCCATGTGGGTGCAGGAGCCCAAGGACTTGGGCCATCTTCTACTGCTATCCCAGGTCATAGCCGAGAGCTGGATGGGAAGAGGAGCAGCCGGGACTAGAACCGGCACCCATATGGGATGCTGGCACTTCAGGCCAGGGTGTTAACCCACTGCACCACAATGCTGGCCCCATTGATGGCTTTTATTATTTTAATATAGATAACCAATCTATTCACTGATCTCCATGACCATGTGTTTATTCCCAATAGCCTTATTTTTTTTTTTTCAGAGTGAAATAGTCAGTCTTAGAAATTCCATGTTTCACTAACACGCCTAAGATTGTCCTAAGATTGGTTTTCCTTGCTTGTCATTTGTTCCCAGGCAAACTTGCAAAACTTAGGCTTTATATTGTTTTGAGTAAAGATGAAAACAAAGATTGAGCCTATTACTACATATTTCATTATATTAGATATGGGTTGAAAGGCTTATAGTTAATAAATTCTCATAGGCTACAAAATTGGAAAATCTAGCTCAGAAAATTCAAAGTCCCCCCATGTGATTCTGGGTGACATTGAGTTATGAAAAAGACTTCGAGTGCAGGTAAGGTATTGTTATGCTTTCTCTGAAAAAGGTGATTGTATAACCTTGGCATAAATTTCATTTCTTGAATACAGTACTAACTATATAATTTATTAGCCCAGTGATGAAGAAAATGTTGGACTATGTTAAAAAAATTATCAGATGATGATTATTTTTTACAGCCCTTGCCTTCACTGTTGTGGAATAGAATTTCTTCTTACTATTTGCTGAATTCTTTACTTAGTGGAGGGTTAATCTTATGATTATAAATAAACTGAAAGTATGTCATTGTAAAGATGTGGTTTGTATACACTATGGAATACTACTCAGGCATAAAAAACAAAATCTTGTATTTTGCAATAAAATAGATGCAACTGGAGATCATTATGCTTAGTGAAATAAACCAATCCCTGAAACACAAATATCTTATGTTTTCTTTGATTTCTAGCTAGAGAGTACAAAAATGTGTATGAGTGAAACTGACATTTGAGATTTGAGTATTGTTTATGGCTTTTGTCTGTACTCCTGAAGAACAGGGTTCTTTCTATTTCCTACATGTTGAATTCTTTACTTAGTGGATTTATAAGCCTGTGACTATAAAGTACATTGAAAATATGTTATTGTAGGGGGTCAGCATTTTGCTGATAAAGGTAAAGCTGCTACATCGGCAGTCCTAAGGGTGTCAGATTGTGTTCCAGCTGCTCTACTTCCAATCCAGCTTCCTACTAGTGATGAAAAATGGTATAGTGATGAAAAATGCTTAGGCCTTTGCTATCCACATGGGAGACCTAGAAAAAGCTCCTGGCTCCTGGCTTTTGCCTGTCCCAGCCATGGCCATTGCAGACATCTTTTAAGTGAACCAGCAAATAAGAGATTCTCTCTCTATATATATATATAACTCTAAATTTGAAATAAATAAATAAATAAATAAATCTTTTTTAAAGAAAGTATGTTATTGTGAAATTAAAAGAAAAAAAGAAAGAAATGAAGGACATTGGAAAGTATCATTATGGGATTAAAATTTCATATGTGATATCTGTTCTCTATATAAATTTTTAAAAAAATCAAAAAAGAAAGAAACCTCCATGCTGTAGTCCATAGTGACTGTACTAATTTACATTCCTACCAAAAGTGTGTAAGAGTTTCCCATTCTCCACATCCTCACCAGCATTTGTTACTTTTTATCTTTTTTTAACATAACCATTCTACCTGGTATTGAATTAGGCAAGTGTACTCTAGTAGGCCAGACCTACGAGATGAGCCCCTGAAAAATCCAGATGCTGAATGGCTTACTGATGGCAGCAGCTATATGAAGGAAGGAGTTAGAAAGGCAGGCTATACCGTAGTGGATCTTACTCAGACAATAGAAGCCCAAACACTACCACACAATACTTTAGCCCAAAAGGCACAGCTTATTGCATTGACTAGGACTTTACAACTGGGAAAAGATTAGTGTGTTAATATATATAGATTCCTGATATGCTTTCCTTGTGTTGCATGCACACGCAGCAATCTGGAAAGAGAGGGGCTTACTCACTGCAAAGAATTCCCCTGTTAAATATGGAAAAGAGATACCAGCTCTACTTCGGGCAGTACTGGAGCCTTTAGAGGTGGCCTTCATCCACTGCAAGGGACATCAGAAGGGAGATAATTATGTTAGCCAGAGAAATGCACTAGCAGATAGAGCAGCTACACAGGAAAGTTTGGAAATGGCCCTTATACCTCAATCTGTGGAAGTGGTTAAGGAACCTCACTACACGGAGCCTGAGAATGAATGGGCCCAACAGCGAGGCTATACTAAAAACGCAAATGGATGGTGGATGCTAAATCATAGAATTATGCTACCAATGGCCACTAAATGGAAAATTATAAAGGAGATACACAACTCTACCCACTTGGGAAGAGATGCCTTAGTACAACTGGTCTCTTGAGCTTTTGGAGGAAAGGGACTAAATAAGATCATAAAGGAAATGACTCGCTCTTGGCCACTATGTTTACAGAATAACCCTCACAATGTAAGGCCACCTCCACTGTTGACTCCTGTGCAGAGGAGGGGAACAAACAGGTGTAGATTGGCAGGTTGATTTTACCAATATGCTCCCAACAAGTAATTATAGGTACCTTCTAGTCTTTATTGATACTTTTACAGGATGGATAGAGGCCTTTTCAACCCAAATGGAGAAAGCACACGAGGTGCTTAAAGCCTTGTTGAAAGACATCGTGCCACGCTTTGGACTCCCACGATCACCCCAGAGTGACAATGGACCTTCATTTGTATCTAAAGTAACCCCGCAGAACCCAGCAGCTTCTGAGAATAATGATGACCATGAAGGAGACACGGAGAATGGCAGTGACTGAAAGAGATCCAGCTTGTGAAGCAAACTCATTAGATGAGATAGGCAGAGACTTCCAGACCGAGAACAGGCAGGGTCTACACCCCTAATAAGCAGGAAGCAGCTACAGAAGATGGTGACTCGATGCCCATCAACATCCCCTTAAGATTAAGGTCTGGAGTCTCTGAGAGGGGAATGAAGTAGGCAGGCATACAGGTTAAAATTGTTAGATTTGTGAACTGGAAGAGCAAGCCTTTGTCACACCCCTGTGTGACCTCATGCCCTCACCTGGCCGCACCTGGGTGCCCACCAGCCAATCAGGTTAATTAACCACTCCCCTTTGGAAGTGGGTTAAAAGATGGGACACGGTGTGGCCCGCCCCACTCTTCTTCCCTGGCCTCTTGTCAGGAAGGCACTTGCTTCTCTCTCATTCACTTCTCTCTCTTAAATAAAACTTTCACTCTCTTATGCTTCTTTATCACTAAATAAAAGCTGAAAATGTACCATGCTGCCTCATTTATCTGTGCCGGTATTTAGACTTCTTCTCTAAATATTAGGCAAGAACCCTCTTGGGCTTATTAATATTGGGGATTTAGTAATAAGCCTGTGGTGAAATCATAAGGCACCCCAAATACCAGTAGCACATGTGGCACCCAGGATAGTATTTTTAGGGAACCTTAAGGGCTCACATTTCAGTGTAAATTTTAGGGGGTCTTCTCCGATTTCAGTATGATGTGGTATCTCATGACAGCTTTGATTTCCGTTTCTCTGATGGCTAGTGATATTGAACAGTTTTTCCTATATTGCTTGCCCATTTTTAATTCTTCACTGAGAAATGTGTGCTTAGATCCTTTGTTCATTTCTTAACTGGGTTATTTTTTTCTATGTTGTTGATATCCAACAAATGTATTGTATTTTATGCCATTCTACTGATTGTCTGTCACTCCCCCTCTTCGTGGAGGAACGACACAGGACCCTGCGCTGTTCTTTCGTCTGCTCGGCCCTTCCCGGGTTTGCTGCTGGTTCTTCCCGGGTTGGCTACTGTCCCTTCCACCTCCGTGGAAGGGCAGTTCCCCCTGGCCACTTTCCCCACTTCCGCAGGGGAGCGGCACACCGCCGGCCGGCTTTCTCGGGGGCTGCACGGGTGTTCCTTCAGCTAGATGTTCCCCTTAGATGTTCCTGGTGCATGCCGTCTCTCTCCTCCTTTATAGTCCTCCTCCGCCAATCCTAACTCGGCTGCCCACACGCCGAGTACGCTGCTCTCCTCCAATCAATAGCAAGTCCTACAGTTTATTAGTTGAACTGGAGGCAGCTGTGCAGAAGCTGTTTACTTCTCTCCCAGCGCCATATTGTGGGAGAGCAGATGCATAGAATAAGTCTTAATTCCAGTAACTCAGTCCAGTCCGGGCTGCTCCCCACAATTGTCTCTTGTTCTGTTGGTTATTTCCTTTTCTTTGCAGAAGCCTCTTACATCAGCATAAGCCCATGTGTCTAGTTTTAGTTTTGTTGCCTGTGCTTTCAAACAACTTTGCCTACATCATGTCTTAAGAGTGTTTCCCCTACGATTTCTCCTAGTAACTTCGTAGTTGCAGGTCTTTGATCTTGAGTAGTTTATATTCAGTGAGAGATAGGAATCTAATGTCCGTCTTCTACATATGTGTATCTTGTTTTCCCAGCAGTATTTATTGAAGAAAGTGTCCTCTCTTCAATGTATACTTTTGGCATCTTTGTCAAAAAATATTAATTAGCTGTGTGTATATGCGTTAGCTTATAGGTACTCTATTCTGCTCCACTGATCTTTATGTTGATTTTAATACAAGTACCAAGCTGTTCTAATTCCAGTAGCTTTATAGTATGCTTCAAAACCAGGTAGTAGTTGTGAAGGTTCCACATCTTTTCCTCTTTCCCTTCCCTTTGCTCCCTCCCTCCTTCCCTCCTTTCTTTCCTTTCCTCCTTCTTTCCTTCCTTCCTTTTTTTCTTCCTCCCTTCTTTCCTTCCTTTGTTTCTTTTTTTTAAGATTTTATTTATTTATTTGAGAGGTATAGTTACAGACAATGAGAGGGAGAGACAGAAAGATCTTCCTTTCCTTGGTTCACTCCCCAAATGGCCGCAAAGGCCGGAGCTGTGCCAATCCAAAGCCAGGGGCCAGGTGCTTCCTCCTGGTCTCCCACATGGGTGCAGGGGTCCAAGCACTTGTGCCATCCTCCACTGCTTCCCCAGGCCATAGCAGAGAGCTGGATTGGACGAGGAGCAGTCAGGACTAGAACCTGGTGCCCATATGGGATGCCGGCGCCCCATGCGGAGGATTAACCTACTGCACCACCTTCCTTCCTTCTTTCCATCCTTCTTCCCTCCCTTTCTTCCTTCATTTTCTTCCCATTATTGCTTTGGCCATTTTGAGGTCTTCTGCAGTTACATGTGAATTTTAAGATATTTTTATTTTTTTCCTGAAGAAAGGGAAATGTTTTCATATTTTCCCCATTTGAAATGATACTTACTGTGAGTTTGTCATATATAATTTCATATTTTACCAAACTTGTTGAGTGTTTTAACATTAAAGGAAATTGAATAACAACAAATACTTTTTATGCATCCATTGAAACAATTATATAGGTTTTCTTTCTTTTAAAGCATATTGAGAAAGATGTCCAGTTTTCCCCAAGATTGTTAGTCTCTTGAAAAAAAAAATCCTGTTTTCTTGCATCAACTCTTCTCTTCAAAACTATTTATTTACTTCCTAATTTGAAAAGTTGAAAGAGAGAGAGAAAGAAAGGGAGAGAATCATTCCCCCACTGGTTTATTCACCAAATGATGGTAGCAGCAAGGGGTATGCCAGTTCAAAGCCAGGACATACTTGTATAGCCAGAACCCAAGTATGTAAGCCATCACCTGCCGCTTACCAGGAGCATTTGCAGGGAGCTGGAGAGCAAGATGGAGGTGGGACCGAATTTTAGACATTCTGATAAGGGAAGTGGGCTACCCAAGCAGAGCTTAACACAACAGTGCATGCCCCAATCATATATTTTTCCTAGTTATTCTGTTAATGTAATTTATTGCCTTTTATTGATTTGAGAGTGCTGAACCATCATTGTATCACTGGATAAATACTACTTGAATGGGGTGTTTGATCTTTTCAGTGTACTGTTAGACTCAATTTGCTAATATCTTGTTGAAAAGTTTTGCATTGGTCTTCATCAAGGATATTGTTCAGTAAGTTTTTTTTTTTCCTTGTGTCTTGTATTCATATTAGAGCAATTCTAGCCTAATAAAATGAGTTCGGCAAAATTCCATTATTTTCCATTTTGAGGAATAATTTGAGAAGTATTGTGATTACTTCTTTGTATGTTTTGCATAATATAGCTGTAAAGCCATCAGGCCCTCCCTGAACTTTTCTTTGATGAGAGACTTTTTATTGGGTTTTATTCTAATTACAGGTTATTTGCTGAGATATTCTCTATATTTTGATTTAATCATAGTGAATATGATATGCCTGAGAGTTTTATCCATAGCTTCACAGTTTTCCAATTTGTTAGCATTGAGTGCTTCACACTAGTATATTAAGGTCTTTACATTTCTTGTGGTAGAAGTTGTAGTGTGTTCTTTTTCCTCTATAATTTTATTTGAGGTTTTTTTTTCTATTTTTTCTGTATTGATATCTGGCTAAAAGTTTGTCTATTTTCTTTCTTTTTCAAAATTCAGGTTTTCATTTTGTTTATATTTTTGCTGTTTTTCTTATCACTTTCACACTGCATTCCCACTGAACTACTTACAGGATTTTGAACTTTTCCCTACTTTCTAGTGCCCTGACTATTGCATATGATATTCCTCTGCTTAGGATATTATATTCCATGTCTCCATTCCACAAACCATTTCTTTAATATTTACACAATTATTCACTCCTCTGTAACTGAGTCCATGCTGAGTTTAGGAAAGAGAGTAATTGCTGTGGTTTTCCTTTCACTTGCACTAATACAATGTGTCATTAGTCAGCTTTTCTATGAAAACAAACCATCCAATAACTTGCTTAACAAAATCCATGGTTTATTCCTTGCTCATAGTCTGTGAGGGCTGTGAATTGTCTGTCACTTGGCACTAGACAACAGGATGCTGAGTATCTACTCTCCTTGTATTTTTCTTCTGGATTTCAGAAGGAAGCATTTCCCTGAAGAGATTGAAAATAGATAGTTTATTTTATAGTGGAGGTAGTCTGTGAAGAACTTTCTGAATAATGATTTTTAAAGCCAACATCTGAAGGACAAGGAGGAGCAATCTATGTGAATATGGAGGACACAGACTTTCCTGGCAGAAGTAATAATAAACACATGGTCTCTCAGTGGGAACTAGCCTAGATGTCACCACTAGAGAGAAGTGGACAGAGAATGATAAAAGGTGAAGAAGAATATCAAGGATATATATCCTTAAATCAAAATCAACATTTGAAATTATGTACTGGATAATTTTAAGCAATTTTATGAGAATGTATTAATGAACACTGGATTTTGGGCAGTGAATGGGTTATATCAGGTCAAAAGAAAGAAAAACATGGAGAGAAAGAGGAGTAAAGCTGAGCGGGGGGTCCATTGCAGGAGTCAAGGAAATATATGACCATGGCTTCCACATATGGGATGTCAGTGGATCTGGAGCACAGGAGGACAAGTCGTGCCTTGAAAGAGAATTGGACTTTTCATCTTAGAAACAGAAGGAAGGCAATAAATACTGATGTGGTAAGATGGAGCCTTTCCCTTCTTGATTGCTTATGCCTTATCAAGGAAGTATTTGGCAAGGTCAGACTCAGAGTTTTAGGAGGATGTTGTTATATGAGAATTTCAAAGATAAAGTAGAAGATATAAAATATATATAATAAATATGTTTTATATATTAATATTTTACATACACAAATTGTGTATGTAAGGGTGTTTTTCACAGAAAAGAAGGTATGAGGTATGTGAAGAGATGAATTTGTCAGTGATCACAAAGTATTTGGTGTTAACCAAATGGCAGAAGTGGGTGTTAAAAAAATCTTACTGTTCATTGATTAGGAAGTTTAAGAACAGAAAGACAAAGCTTTGAAATTTGGAAAAAAAATATGAAGTGATAAAAACAAAATAATAATTGAGGAACTAAAGTCATTAAGGGGAGTAGCCAGAGTAAGAAAGAAGGCGCAAGTTGCCGTGAGGTTTTGCAAGTAGTTAAGTGGTATATGCTGAAGTTGTGGAGAAAGAGTTTGAAAATAGGACAGAGAAAGTAAATAGCACTGACTCTCCTAGATCCTAAGGTACATGAATCTAGGAGCCAGAAATCTGGGTCTCTCACATGGGTGGCCAGGGCCCAAGGAATTGGGCTATCTTCTGATGCCTTTCCCAAGCCATTTGCAGGGAGCTGGATCTGAAGCAGAACAGCCAGGATAGGAACCAGCAACCAAATCAAATGCCATTGTCACAAAAGGCAGCTTTACCTGCTTTGCCACAATGCTGTCCCCACACGCGTTTCAAGAATGGAAAGAGAATATTCATATTAAACATGGTTATGAGATAGAATAACAGTGGGTCATGTTAGTGGAATAAAGGGAATAAATGAGTAGATACACCATTGTAAAGACCATTGATGAAAAGGTGCCACAAAGTGAGTCATGTCACAGAATCAACCCTCTGTAGTTGGTTTCCACAAACAGATACAGCTTGTTCTGTTCTATTCCTTAGAAATCCCAATACTATTTTCAGTATTCATCAGATTATCCCACAAGTGTTTGTCCATCTCTTCTTGCCAAACTCTGGAGTGTTAGAAATGAAGTAGGTGTAATGGCATCACTGTATCTATTGCAAAGGGTGTTTTTGCTGTAGGAAAGCAAGAATCAGGCTCATTTGGCCCTAATTGACTAATTTAAATTCTTATGTTTACTAAGCAGTTACAGCAGTTCCATTTCTCATGCCCTCTTCTATTTTTAGTCAGCTATTATTCTTTCTGAAATCTCTATGAAATCAATAGACCTCTCTGAAGGCACATTCTTCTTGGTATGAAAACAAATGCATCTCTACTCCTCTTGAAACTATTAAGATTTATCTCCAGAAAGTTATCTGCCAATAGTATTTTAATGTGCCAGCGAGGACTTCTACCTCAGAATCTATTGGACATTTTATTCCATGCATTGGATTTGTTAAGGAAAGTAAATCCATAAAGATTTATCAGGAGGAGGAGAAGATAATTTATAACTGTGCTAGTTGCTTGATTCAGGCCTCAAATCCAAGAGATGGGAACAGAAAAATGCTTCAGAGTATCCAGATAATGCAAGAAAAACATAGCAAGCAAGGCAATATTTTAAATTTAATCAACCCTAGTTTGCACATATTTCTTTCTACCAAAGCTATTTTGTGTACATGCGCAGTCAAGTATCACAGTCAGGTTTTCCTAACATGTAAATATATCTGGACATGAATAGATGTATTTGGAGAGCCTTGGCTTCCCATGAAAATTCCCTTAACTTATCTACACTGGAATTTCACTTCCTCCATTACATTTTCCAAGGAAACCCTGTCTCTGTTTATATGAAATGTAAGTTTTAAACACTAGTCCTCTGTCAACCTCTCTTTAACATCACAGGATTCTTATTCCACCATTATCTCCTCCGTCTGCTTTGCCTCCAAACGCCCTTTCCATTGATTTGTTTTCCTTTGAATATACTGGTTCTCAAATTTTTTCCTCATCCAGAAAAACAGTTTTTGAACCTCATGATCCTCCCCAGATAATCACCATCTTTTCTCTCTCTTGCCAGTGGTGCCTAGACTTTGAATTTCTAAAAGCATTTTTCCCCAACCCATAGCTCACTGATAGCTGTGCTAAAACCACTCAAATGAAACAAATGGTTTCCATTTTATCAACAAAGACACAATAAATGCTAGAGTCAGTGAATTCTCTATAATCTTTGTCTAATTTGACAATGTTATTGGTCAGTCTTTTTCTCTTTAACCTTATTTATACTATTGAATTCAGCAACATCATTTGTTTCCCAATTTCTTAATTTTTTGCATAAATTTTCTCTTTAATCTTCTGTCACTAAACTTCCTATTTCCACCTACTCTTGGTATTCTTAAGAGGTATTTTCCACTTTTTCCCTATTCTTCCAGTGAGGTATGTTTCATTTTCTAGGCTCTTTCACTTTATACTTTTAATTAGAAAATATGTATCAATGACTCCATGAATATGTAAATTCAACCTTGAAATGTCTCCAAGTATTATGTACATGTACTTCACACACTGGATCTTCTTCCTGAATAATCCAAAAGCTATCGTTTTCAGGATATTCAAGTTATGAATATTCTGTTTGTCCTTTTCACAACTTGCTTTCCACCATAATTCTCATGTGAATTATTAGTACCACATAGTAGGGGAAGCTCATAAAATAAAATTATTCTTTTTGTTTTAAAGATTTATGTATTTACTTGAAAGTCAGAGTTACACAGAGGGAGAAGGAGAATCAGAGAGAGAGAGGGAAAGAGGTCTTCAATCCTCTGATTCACTCCCAAGATGGCCGCAACAGCTGGAGCTCTGCGGTTCTGAAGCCAGGAGCCAGGAGCTTCTTTTGGGTCTCTCACATGGGTGCAGGGGCCCAAGGACTTGGGCCATCTTCTACTGCTTTCCCAGATCATAGTAGAGAGCTGGATTGGAAGTGGAGCACCTGGGACTAGAACTGGCACCCATATGGGATGCTGGCACTGCAGGTGGTGGCTTTACCCACTACACCACAGCACCAGTCCTGGATTTATTCTTTACTACTTATGTTTCCCCCTGCTTGCCTACCTGAATGTTTATTCATTCTTGTCTGTTTTGTTTCCCTACTATTTCATCTTTTGCAAATGTATTTATTTTATCTTTTTGAAAGACAGAATGACAGAGAGACAGAAAGAGAAAGAGGAATATATAGAGAGGGAAAGCCTGAAGGAGAGAATCTTTCATCTGTTGGCTCATTCCCCAATCCCTACCAACAGCTCAGGCTAGGTTAGGCTGAAGCCAGGAGCCAAGTCGTCCACATGGGTGGAGTGGACCCTGATCTCAGCCATTGTCTGCTGCCTCCCAGGAAGCTGGATTGCAGCCTCATCTGATTTCAGGCATTTTGATATAGTGTAAGAGTATTCCACCTGCAGCTTAAACCTTTCCCACCCACTCTTTCTCTCAATTTCTCTTCTATACATCCTCTCTACTTCCAATGTCACAGCCTTAGTTCACAATTTCTTATTCTTTTAAGATGTTGCCTGTATCTCCGATACCACTGGTTTCACATGCTTCGATTTTGCATTTACTTGCCTTCATTGACACTTTTTTGCCCAGATGAATTAGAGTTTAAGAGGTGAGTTTCTTACTATGCCTGGAAAACTAGCTCCCAAATCCTTCTTTCCCATTCCAAATATTGCTAAGATCTTTGCAAACTCATTGTCAGAATATTCTCTTTTTTATCAATTAAATAACAAACCACAGCTTAAAGTATATGTGAAGTATTACACAAAAGCATATAGTATTTGAATACTATATATAGGTACTATATACTACAATAAAGCAAAACATATTAAGACATGCTAAATTCATACTTCTAATTACTTCTGCATTAATATTTGAATAGCTCATTTATATTTAACTTGTGTAGTTATTTCTTGAGTGAGATGAAGGAATGTTTGTCACCTTAATTGCTTTCTATGTCAGATGCAGATTCATTCTCTCAGGCCATAGCACTGGGTGCATTTTGTGATTGCTTCCACAGAGGGAGTGGCCATGCAGTGACGAGGGGAGATGCTGCCCTTTACAGAAGACAAACCTTCCCCTGGCTCTGGAGATGCATCATTTCCTAAACAAAGGGCTGTTGCTGTGACACAGACAATCCTACATTATCATTTACTCAGAAAATACTATCTGAGGCAGCAAGAAACTGGAAAAAGAACTAATTACAATTGTGAGGCTGCATTCTTAAGACAATTAGCACATTATGGGGGCGTATATTTTACATCAAATACCAGATGGGCTAATGTGAGAAGTCTGTAATGTGAGGAAATGGCAAAAGCCCTAGGAGTGAGAAACTGTCACTTTGAATGGTTTTTTTTTTTTTTTTTTAGAAAAAGTTTAAGAACAATAAAGAAAATGTGAATACAAAGAGGCAAAACCCATCGAGCACTCCGGGCATATAATTTTAACAGGTAGTAAGAAAAGAAAGGTGAGAACACCTTTGGTTTCTTCCCATTTAGTTATAGCAATACTTCATTTTACAGAGTTTTCAGCTATAAAGGTAATAGTAATATGAATTTGGAAATTATAAACCTTATGTAATACACCTGATAAAATTGTTTTCATCATCCTCACAGATTATAGATTAACAATGCAGACATTCTTTATCTATATTCAAAAGACAAAAAAAAAAACAACGAAGTATTTTTTTGAGAGCCTTGGTCAGAGTTAGTTTATGAATGATAGAACTACAACTCCATTTCAGGCCTTCTGAATCCCAATTCCACGCCCTTGTTCTTTCTATTGAGTGACAGGATCTGAGTAACAGTTCTCCTCTAGGCTTTCACTCTAAGAGAAAATTTAGCCTCATAAATATTTCTCACTCCAAGGAATAGCAAAGGTCAGCTTACTCAGTGTGTACTGTTGATCTGACCTGTCAACATATTGCCTCAGTGCTTCCAAACCTACGGAAGCTTGACCATAAATAAATAAGCTCTCAAACAAAATTTACCTAAGGATGGCTTCTCTGGAACTCTAATGATGCTGATGCAGCCAGTTATAGAAGAAGCTCCTACTCCACATAATGATGTCCTCATTTATTCTTATTAAGATAAATCTAAACAATCTACTTTAAATAATTTATGTCTCACTGGCTCCAACAGAGGAGAACAGTTACTGTGAAGCTCTACAAACCTCACAGAAACTTTTTTTCATCTTTTAAAGTTGCTTATTTAGTCTTTCTGAGTTTTTGTTGGATGACATTGAATTTGATCTTTCAGCTGCTCTTAATCTCATCAGTCTCTAAATGCTGCAGTATTAGTCTGTGGAAAAATAGTATTTTCTTTAACTAGTGCATTACCCCTGAGAGGTTAGGCAAGGTGTCTTATAATGAAACAAAGTGAACTTCTGGAATGTTGGATTCATTTATATTTGACAGCCAACATTGTTTTGTTCTAATTTCCCCAGTTAAGATTCCCTTCCGGCATTTCAAAGGTATTCCTCCATGTAAAATCCACTGAAGTTGCTATTTTCCTCTTGAAGAGTTCTCATGCTGCTCCTGCAGTGACTCATTTGCTGCTCCCCACTCCTACACTGAACAGATTGTCTGTATAAGACTATGCATCTGTATTGTATAATGTTGTTGTGCAACATCTTATAATGTACTGTATAACATTGTTACCTGCTTTTCACTATCACTCATTGATTGAACTTTGTGTCTTCAGTAGTGACCCAACCATTTTTGTGTAAATTGTTGACTCTCAGTAAGTTCTAATTGTGTGAAAGAAAAGGAGAAATGATGCCATATTCCAAAATATATGCTTATTGCTTGGAATCTCAAGTAGCTTGATTGATTTATCTTTATTTTTAGACATGCAATTAATGAGTGATTAATGGCAGTGATAATGAATGCTTTCTTGACTGGTAGGGGTATTGTTTTCCACTCATTAATTCTTATCCTGTGCACTTTCATTAGAGAGAACTACACATTTGGAAAGACACAAATAGGAGACAAGTATTTGATGCTGCAGGCCTACACTCCACTCCTCCCACTCTCCCTGTTGCAAGGCACATTCCAACAAATAAACATCTTTCTCTTTCCTGGAAACAGAATGTCCAATCACAACTTTGTGATTTATATATGCCATCTCTTCTAGATATTTCCTTTCCCCTTCTAGCTGGTGATTTGTTTTTCTATTTTAACCTTTACTTAAAAAAAAAAAAAAAAAGAAGACCTAAATGAAAGATCTCTGCGAGTGAGATCCCAGTGGAAAGAATGGGGCCATCAAAGAAGGAGGTACCTTTCTCTGAAGGGAGGAGAGAGCTTCCACTTTGACTATGACCCTGTCTGAATAAGATAGAAATCGGCGAACTCAAAAGGCTTCCATAGCCTTGGCAACTCATAACTAGAGCCTAGGGAGATTACTGACACCATAAACAAGAGTGTCAAATTGTTAAGCCCACAACAGGAGTCACTGTGTATTTACTCCTCATATGGGATCTGTCCTTCATGTGCTGTACAATGTGAATTAATGTTATAACTAGTACTCAAAGAGTATTTTACTCTTTATGTTCTGTGTGGGTGCAAACTGATGAAATCTTTACTTAATATATACTAAATTGACCTTCTGTATATAAAGAGAATCGAAAATGAATCTTGATGTGAATGGAAGGGGAGAGGGAGCAGGAGATGGGAGGGGTGCAAGTGGGAGGGAAGTTATGGGGGAGGAAAGCCATTGTAATCCATTAACTATACTTTGGAAAATTATATTTACTAAATAAAAGTTAAAAAATTATTTTTATTTATTTGAAAGGTAGAGTTACAGAGTATGAGAGATGGAGAGACAAAGAGAGAAGTCCTCTCACTCACTGGTTCACTCACCAGCTGGCCTCAATTGCCAGGATTTGGCCAGGCCAAAGCCGGAATTGAGGAGCTTCATCTTGGTCTCCTACATGAGTACCCAAGCACTCAGAGAATCCTCCACTGCTATCCCAGGCACATTAACAGGGAGCTGGATTGGAAGTAGAAAACCCGTTCTTGAATGGTTGCCCTTAGTGGGATGCCAGCATGGCAGTCAAAGGCTTAATCTTCTACACCACAGCGCCCACCCTGACCTCTCTTTGTTTTTCTATTTTTAACACCTCCTATGCAAAGCCCTCCCTAATTTCCTAAAGAGTTGCACCTTTATGGATGCTGTCAGAGTACTCTGGAGGTGTGTGTACTACACATTTCTCCATTGCTTCACACTTTTTGGGTTGCAAACCTGCATCCTCTCTGTGGAAAAGAAACCATGTCTTGTTTGTCTCTACATTGCCAGGGATGTCCAAAGGGCCTGAAACCAAATTAACCCTCAATAACTACTTCATGAATTCGTGATTTTTATTAGCAAATCATTTGTCCCTCTATAAGTGAAGTACATTGCCAGGCACTAATAGAAAACCAATGACTCAGGCAAGGCTAAGTGCTTTAAAATCTACCATTAGGTAGCAACAAATGTGAGGATGGAAAGAATAACCAGAAAAGCAGCCTGCCTTGTATCTCAAAGGATCAGAAGGAATGGGGAAGAAGGGAGAGACACAAGGGCATTTCAGCCCAAGAAAACAGCAGGATACCCAGACTGAACTGAGTTAAAGGTAAATTCTATTAAATGTAAATAAAGCAGCATGGTTTAGGGGGAAGCAATGTATAATGTATTAAAGTAGATTAAAACTGGAGACAACCCTCTGAGAGCACAAATGTGTTTAGTGTAGTTTGGAATTAATGTATGAAAACTCAGACAACTTCTCAAGGAAAGCAGAATAACATCAGGACAGCATGCATTAGACTTTCTTACTTAAAACAACAAGTAGCTGGGTGTGAAAATCGCATGCACAAGTTTATGTTATTAATTCAGAGTCATGAATATTGGCACTGAGAATTATGAAGAGGCATGCTCAACTTTGCATATTAAACTTTTCCTCTGGGGAGAGGAGATCAGAAGGGGCCTCTCCTCATACTGTGCTATTTATGTTGAATTGAGAGTCTTCCAAATGAGATGATGAGCACCTCTCTGGATTCCATGCCATAGCCCAGAAATATCAAAAGATGTACAACTCAGTATTGAGCAGGAGTGTTTTGGTGGCCTCTATACGTTGGACCAGCCTGCTTGGTATCATCTTCAGAATGACCTGCCCAAGTACCTTCACAAAAATTACCTTAACAGGCTATAAGAGACACTATGGTGAAGTGACTTTTGTCAATTAGGTAGAAATTCAATGACCTAGAGATAGTCAAGTAACCAAGCAACAAAGAAGCTGTGTGAAAAGGCAAAGAAAGTGTATAGAAGGGTGTAAAGTATTGATTAATACGATACGGATGCATTAAAAACAATCTCCATTCTATTTGGTAGTGACCTTGTTGAGAAAATAGAGAAGGCACTGCATCATTCAGACAGACAGAAAAATGTTAAACGCTCTGCATGCAAAGTGCAGGCAATTGCTATATTGCTTAAGATGCCATTTTGTGGCTGGCGCCATGGCTCACTTGGCTAATCCTCCGCCTGCGGCGCCGGCACCCCAGGTTCTAGTCCCAGTTGGGGCACAGGATTCTGTCCCAGTTGCTCCTCTTCCAGTCCGGCTCTTTGCTGTGGCCTGGGAAGGCAGTGGAGGATGGACCAAGTGCTTGGGCCCTGCACCCACATGGGAGACCAGGAGGAAGCACTTGGCTCCTGGCTTCGGATCAGCTCAGCGCACTGGCTGTAGCAGCCATTTGTGGGGTGAACCAACGGAAAAAGAAAGACCTTTCTCTCTGTCTCTCTTTCTCACTGTCTAGCTCTGCCTGTCAAAAGAAAAAAAAATGTCATTTGAAACCCTTACCTCCCATATCAGAGTGCTTGTGTTCAAATTCTGACTTCGCTTCTGATTCCAGCTTCTTGATAATGCACACTCTAGGAAGCAGCGATGATGGTTCTCTGCCACCCAAGTAGAAGACCTGAATTGGTTCCAGGGTCCTGGTGTCAGCCCCAACTGTTTATTCAGTTTCAACTGAGTATTTAGGTAATGAACCAATAGATGGGAGATATATCTCCGTCCCTTTCTACATCTCCCTGTCTTTATGCCTTTTAAATAAATATAATAAATAAATGTAAAATGAAAAAGCATTGTGTATGTGAAGAATATGTGGGGTAGGGGGTAGGAGTCAGAGAAATGACTACAAGGAATAACGAGGCTAGAAACAATAGAGATATGGGATGAAGAGAAAAATAGGGGCTAAATGGAGGGAGGCAACTAGAAATTGTTTCCCTGGAGAGTCATTATAGGAGCCCATCTCCAATGCTATGTACAAGTACACATGAAGTGTGGTCACACTGATTACCAAAGAAAAAAAAAACCTATTAAACTATTAAATGCATTCTTTAATAAAGTAAAATTGTTTATTTAGCTCAAAGTTTGGGAAGTAGGGAAGTTCAAGATCAGGTGGTTACATCTAATGAGAGCTTAATTTTGTGTCATAACATGACTTTAAAAAGCAAAATAAAATTAATATAAGATTTTTCTTTTAAAAATTGTTATTTATTTACTTTCTTTTTATTTATATGCAGAGAGATAGAGTCAGATAGAGAAAAGTTTCCAACTGCTGGTTGACTCCCCAAATGCCTGCAATAGTCAGGGCTATGCCAACCTGAAGCCCAGAATTCAATCTGGGTCTCCCAAATGAGTGGCAAGATCCAAGTACGGGAACCAACATCTGATGTACAGTAGCATGAACCTGGGATCAGGAGTGAAGCCAGGATTTGAACCCAGTATGGAATCCAGGTATCCCAAGCAGTGTCTAAGTTGCTGCACCAAATGTCTGTCCCAATGTATAAATGCATTCAAAACTTGCATGCAATAGGGTTTCTTGAATAGAAGTGAGGCTGTCAATTATTTTTGTACAAATGTTTTGTCTGTCTCAGGGGTTCTCCAAGTGAAACCTCAAGACTACAGGCATCAGCATTAACTAAAATCTTATTAGAATTGCAAATTTTCAGGTAGACCTAATAAAACAGAAACTGTTTTCTAATAAACCCTATAAGTGATTCTGATGCATATCAAAGAATTAGAGAACAAGCAATCTATAAGTCTATTGTGACTACCTGATTGAATATACTTTTATTATGTGAGCACTTACAAAATTCTTTCATGAACTCATCTTAAAAATTTAAGCATGCAAAACCATTAGTTTTATTTCTCTAAAAACTTGTGCCTCTTAAAACTTTGGATAATTGCATGTGGTGCTGCACCTTTTTGTCCAAAAGATACATTCCACTGTTCCTGCCCTTGTCTTTGCTAAGGAGAGCCACTGGTGAACAAAAGGAGGGACAGAGAAATCATGACCTTCTTGGACAACCACCAACGATCACACTGAAAATGAGAAAGCCAGGTTGGAGGCCCAGATTTTTTGGCCAGCTCCTTAGCCAACACAAAGACCAGTATCTAGATGCCCAGGGAGAAAGAATTAAGCTTTCCTTTTTTTCTGTAACACTTTTAATCAGACATATAAAAATTATTTGATTAAAATACAAGATTTCTGGAAAACTTGAGTCTTATTTCAATTATAAAAGCAATTTTTCCTTTCTATGCAAGTGCATAAAAATTCGATAATAAAAGCTGAAAAATATTATAACCTAAGAAACTGAGCATGCAAGCATAACTCTGTTTGTGTAAGCAGCAATACAAGACAGCAAACACACTTTTTTCCATAAAGCTTTCCTGTGGGTATACTGTGCTAAATGAAGTCAAAGGCTAAATGATTCTCATCCCCTAGAGTTCCATACAAGTGGAAAACCTGCAGTGGATCACTGCAGTTGGAAAATGGCTATTTTTAAATTTGCCTATTGAAAATCTCTTGACTGTGCATGGAAATCCCATTAAAGTTCATAGATGTTTCACACACAATCAGTGAGAGACGTGAAGCCCCCTAATGTGTTCTCTAATGAACTCTGACTCAGCAGGTAGGAACTAATAATTACATATATCAGATTACTTCACAGTTTATGACTATCTGAGAACTGTGTGACACAGTGTACACCTTCTGTTGGAAGATGAGGGCAGGGATATTTTTGCAGACTGGAATTTAAACGTGGGGCTAAATTCATAGCCTATTTATGAAAATATATGAATAATTCTTCCAAAAATAAAGAGTAAGCCAATATGTAAAGTTAAATAAAATTTTAAAAATAATAGATTTCATTTCATAACAGAAAATATAATAAAATCAAATAAATATAAGGCTAAAGAGATGTAACTACATTCTTTATGATGTAAGTTTGAAAGACATTTTTCTTTTTGAAGAATAGTCAGGTAATATTGTCATGAAGAGTTCAATATCATTTACGTCTTCCATCTAGAAAATCACTGTTGATAATTTATCTTAAGAAATTATTTTAAAAGTTAGAATTATATGGATAAAGGCACGCATTGGTGATGACATTTCTAATGCATATTCTTCATGCAGCTAGATCATTTTAAAATACCCTTCTAGGGGCCAGCACTGTGGCATAATGGATTAAGACACCGCCTGTAGCACATACATCCCATGGAGGGACTAGTTCATGTCCCTGCTTCTCCACTTCCAATCCAGCTCTCTGCTAACATACCTGAGAAACCAGCGGAAGTCAGTCCAAGCTCTTGGGCCCTGTACCCACAAAGGAGATCCCGAATAAGCTCCTGGCTCCAGGCTTCAGATGCAGAGCTCTGGCCATTGAGGTCATTTGGCGAGTGAACAAATGGGCAGAAGATTTCTCTCAGCCTCTCCCTCTCTGTCTCTCTGTAACTCTTTTGAATAAAATAAATAAATCTTTTAGAAAAAGGTACTTCTATTATAGTATAATAGGGAAATGTAGGGAAGTCTTAAATATAAAATCATTTTTTTCATAAGCTAAGCAGATATATAATCAGTACCTACATTAAGATGCACAGCATTAAGAGCCACTAATAAGTTTTCCCTGCCAGTTAGTACAGTGCAAAAGATTAACAATCTTGATTTTCAACATAATTTTATATAAAGAAAAACAGTGTTTACTCTTTTGCAATTGCCTTCTCTTCGGTCATATTTTATTTGTTAGAATTGTGTATGTTGTACATAACTGAAACTTGCCATTTTCATGACTATATAATATGCCATATTATATCCCATAATTTCTTTATCCAGTCTACCATTGATGGGCATTTAGGTTGGTTCCAGGTCTTGGCTATTGTGAATTGTGCTGTAATAAACATTAGGGTGCAGACCGCTTTTTTCTTTGCCAATTTCATTTCCTTTGGGTAAATTCCAAGGAGTGGGATGGCTGGATCAAACGGTAGGGTTATATTCAGGTTTCTGAGCAATCTCCAGACTGACTTCCATAGTGGCTTGACCAGTTTGCATTCCCACCAACAGTGGGTTAGTGTCCCTTTTTCCCCACATCCTCGACAGCATCTATTGTTGGTAGATTTCCGTATGTGAGCCATTCTAACTGGGGTGAGGTGAAACCTCATTGTGGTTTTGATTTGCATTTCCCTGATTGCTAGTGACCTTGAACATTTTTTCATGTGCCTGTTGGCCATTTGGATTTCCTCTTTTGAAAAATGTCTATTGAGGTCCTTGGCCCATCTCTTCTGTACTGCAAAAGAAACAGGAAAGTGAAGAGACAACCGACAGAATGGGAAAATATATTTGCAAACTATGCAACAGATAAAGGGTTAATAACCAGAATCTACAAAGAGATCAAGAAACTCCACAAAAACAAAACAAACAACCCACTTAAGAGATGAATCCTCAAATTTAATAAAGACAATAAAATTAGAGTAAGTGCAGACTCAGAACCTCTTGGATAGTCTGCTCACTCTAATCATATCTGCATAAGGACAAAATAAGTGTTAAAAGCTTTAAAATGAGTTATTTTTTAAATATTTTCAAAATCTTGTGCCATAAATGAGATTATAAAAGAGGTGCTGTATATACATGTTCATGTTTTATACAGCAGTTTTGGCATATATTTTAACAAAGAGTGTTACTATAAGCATTCATGTACTTTTTTTTAAATTATTTATTTGAAAGGTGAAGTTACAGAGAGGTCTTCCACCCATTTGCTCACTCCCCAAATGACTGCAACAGCCAGAGCTGGCTGGTCTCAAGCCAGGAGCCAGGAGCTTCCTCCAGGTCTCCCACATGGGTGCAGGGGCCCAAGGACTTGGGCCATCTTCCACTGCTTTCCCAGGTCTATTAGCAGGGAGATGAATCAGAAGTGGAGGAGCCAGAACTCAAACCAGTGCCTATACGGGATGTCAACATTTGAGGAGGCAGCTTTATCTGCTAATCCCCAATGCCAGTGCCATCATGTACATTTTTGAAATCAGCATTGCTGAAACCTCATGTGATCCTTCCTCCGCACATGCTTCATCATTGCCTCATCACCCTCTTGTAGTCTCAGCAAACAGCCAACCAGTGAAGCTACCTGATCTTAGCTTGAGAACTTCCAGCTTCCCAAGCAGAAATAAATCTCCTCCATTCATAATACCTTGTTTTAGATATTTCACCACAGCAATGAAAAAGATGAATGCATATTGTATACATACCTACACAAGAAGTTCCTAGATTTCAGGGAGTTGTACAGTTTTACACAATGTACAAACTGATCCCTTTAACGAGCAGGGGAAAAGATTCCCGGTTGTTCATAACATGACTAATGGTTAATGTCTTTTTCTTTGTAAAATCAATGCATTTTGGTAGTTGTAATTATTATTGCATTCTGGTTTTATGTTGCATTTCTTGAACATTAAATATTGAATATCTTTTCATTTACACATCTACTGTAAAATTACTTCTCAATCCTTTGCTTATTTTTCTCCTTGGTTACTTTTAGCTTTTGCTTTGACTTATATACTTGTGACCTAAGAAATTTATAATATGTTTATATATATGTATATATATATATATATATATTGCAAATGTTTCCCTTTTCCCTTTTCTAGTTTTTAAGGAATTGCCTTTGAATGAACAGATACAAGACCTCACTGTAATTTGTTGAATTCATATGTAATTTTTTGGCTACTGAATTTTGCAAGTCCTGTTTACGAGTCTGTGTCTACCTGAAATCATCATCAGGTTCTATCTGTAAGCACTATTCTACTGTCTAATTCTAGGCTTCTGATTGATAAATTTATGTTTAGTTTCGGGATCAAATTGTGGGCAACTGACATTTTTATACATTATGTCTTCTAATGCATAAACATAGTAATGCATTACATTTCTTTGGATTCTCTTTCATTTTTGTATATAATATTTTGTAGTTTTCTGGAAATATTCATGCACAGCATTTGTGAAGTGTATTCTTAAGTGCTTTTATTTTAGTAATGCCCAGTTCTTAATTTTTAAAAGGCATTATCACTGTAGCTGAATGCAGTTATCCTTTTCTTTAAGATTTACTTATCTATCTATCTGAAAGTCAGGGTTACACAGAGAGAGGAGAGGCAGAGAGAGAGAGAGAGATGTCTTCCATGCAATGGTTCACTCTCCAGAAGGCCGCAACGGCCAGAGCTGCACCCACCTGAAGCCAGGAGCTTCTTCCAGGCCTCCCACGCGGGTGCAGGGGCCCAAGGATTTGGGCCATCTTGTACTGCTTTCCCAGGCCATAGCAGAGAGCTGGATTGGAAGAGGAGCAGCCGGAATTAGAACAGGTGCCCATGTGGGATACCAGCGCTTCAGGCCAGGGTGTTAACCCACTGCCGCACAGCACTGGCCCCTGCAGTTATCCTTTTTTGCCACTAATTTGGGCCCTGAGATCTTGCATATCTTTTTAAATTTATATATATATATATATGTGTGTGTGTGTGTGTGTATAAATTGTACATATTTATTTGGTAGTATGTTTATTTGATACAGGTATACAACATATAATGATCAAATCAAGTTAATTATTATTTCCATCTTCTTATATATGTACCATTTCATTTTGTTGGAAGCCTTCAAATCCCTGCCTTCTAAAAATCTAATAGATTATTTTTTTAAACTGTGGTCACCCTACTGTGCAGTAGAACACTAACACGTATTCCCCTTATCTAATTATGTTTTGGTACTCTTTTTGCAACTCTTCTGTAATTAACTTTGACCAACTTTATGTCTAGAAACTTTTTTATACATTCACTCATTAGTTCTGATACACAGATTGTAATTTTTTTTATTTCATACATCCAAAAGAATATAATCTATAGATTATAGCAATGTTTTCTCCTTTTCTATGCTTATGTCTTTTATTATTTCCTTTTCTAGTTGTAGTCACTAGAACCTTTAAAGAAGAGTTAAAAAGTGGTTCTCAAGCACATTGTGGCATACAGGGCTAAGCTGTTGTGAAGGTATCCCTTATGGGCACAGATTGGAGTACCAGCTGATCCACTTCTGATCCAGCTCCTCTGCTGTTGTGCTTGGAAAGGCAGGAGAAAATGGCCCATGTGCCTATGTCTCTACATCCACGTGGGAGACCTGGAAGAAGCTCCTGACTTAGGCATGACCCAGCCCTGGTTGTTACAGCCAATTTGTCAGTGAACTGTCAGATAGATCTCTCTAGCTTTTTCTCTGTATCTCCCTCTTTATAACCTTGCCTTTGAAATAAATAAATCTTTTTAAAAACTGGTTCTTACTGCTGATCTTACTGTTTCAGAGGAAAAGCTTTCAATAGTCTGCCATTAATATGATGCTTGCTATATGATATTTTTAATATTTTTGGCTTTTATTTTTAGTTGCTAAAATTTTTATCATTGTGCAATATTCACTTCTACTATTACTCATGGTACTTACAAAAATGAAATTCATTGTACAACATCTCCTTTGGGTGGGTTTCAAGTCTGTAAATAATAAACTTCAAAAGAAAAACTAAAGTGAGCAAACTGTATAAATGTGTGACATTATGAAGTCAAGACTTTTTCTTATATTCTATCATCCATATATTTTAGCAACCTAGAGAACAGATGTTTCTGCTTATTCTTATGGAGATCATTTTTACAATTTTCAATGTGTCAAAATGTAGATTCATATATTTTCTAATTTTCATTAATTAAAATGTTTAATCAATTCTTTCCAATATGGTTTAATTCTATCAGCATTGAGATGAGGATTCTGAAAGACTACATTTTCCACTGAAAAAGATAGCAAAATTCATTTTCCCTCTAAGTATGGCAAATCTACTTAAAGATGGAAAAGGAAAATCAATCCATGCATGACATTCAAACTTTCTGGTGTCATAAAAACAAATTTCTGCATTATCTATATTTTAAACAATTGAAGTGAATTAACTATTTCTGTGTCACAGGTATAACCTAAGTTAATTACTGCTGCGAGATTTATGAAGTTTTTCTTTAAAATGTTTAAAAACTTAGAGTTAACCTGAATATAAACTAACCATTTTCATTTGTTTTTCTGTGCTTTATAAACTCTCATACAGGGGCTGGCCCTGTGGCTCACTTGGTTAATTCTCCGCCTGTGGCATCAACATCCCATACAGGCACTGGGTTCTAATCACGGTTGCTCCTCTTCAAGTCCAGCTCTCTGCTGTGGCCCAGGAGGGCAGTGGAGGACAGCTCAGGTGCTTGGGCCCTGCACCCACATGGCAGACCAGGAAGAAGCACCTGGCTTCTGGCTTCGGCTCAGCTAAGTGCCAGCAGTGGCAGCCATTTGGGGAGTGAACCAAGAGAAGGAAGATCTTTCTCTCTGTCTCTCTCTCTCTCTCTCTCACTGTCTATAACTCTACCTGTCAAAAAAAAAAAAAAAAAAAAAAAAACCTCATTCAAAGCAAATGACTTAAATTTCAATGACATCCCAATTTCTGGTGGCTCTCAAAATTATCTTGCTCTCATGACACCCTAAAATGCTAGTTGAGTGTCAAAGTTTCCTGCTTAGCAACAGCAAGAGTAAAAAGAATCATTTATTCATAGATTTTTATAACAAGAAGAAGATATATCTTTAGATGGTCTTGATTCCTTTACTTTTCTAATTCCATGATGAGGTAATAAGATGCAACAGAAAGCATGTATAAGGTAACAAAACTTCCAACAACTTTAATGCTGATAGCACTGAGATTTGTTTACCAAAATCCTACAATATTGTAAGATGAAGAGGGCTTTATAAATTTTTTTTTAATTTATCTGACAGAGAGAGAGAGACAGAGAGAAAGGTCTTCCTTTTTCCGTTGGTTCACCCCCCAAATGGCCGCTATGGCTGGAACTACGCCGATCTGAAGCCAGGAGCCAGGTGCTTCCTCCTGGTCTCCCATGTGCATGCAGGGGCCCAAGCACTTGGGCCATCCTCCACTGCACTCCTGGGCCACAGCAGAGAGCTGGACTGGAAGAGGAGCAACAGGGACCAGAACCCGGCACCCATATGGGATGCCAGTGCCGCAGGTGGAGGATTAACCAAGTGAGCCACGGCGCAGGACCGAAGAGGGCTTTTGATTTTAAGTTGCAAAACCTGAGGACCCTAGTATAAAGATAAATGTCACAGTCAGTGTTTACTAAATCCCCAACTCAGGATTTGAAATATAGCTATCATGTCTACTAAAGCAATGTACACTTACATATACATATATGCAAATGTTAATGCAATAGAGGGAGAAGCTGGCAAGAAAACGTAGAACGAAATAATAGATCTGAAACAAGTTGGAATATCCAAAGTCTAAGACACACTTCTACTTTAACTCAGTGAGTGCTGGTTCATGTCCCAGATGCTCCTCTTCTAATCCAGCTCTCTGCTTATGGCCTGGGAAATAGCATAAGGCAGTCTAAGTTCTTGGACTCCTGCACCAACATGGAGGATCTGGGGAAAGTTCCTGTCTCCTGGCTTCCCATCTGCCCTGCTCTGATCGTGGCAGCCATTTGGGGAGTGAACCAGAGGATGGAAAGCCTTTCTCTCTGTCTCTCCCGTTCTCTGTCTATAACTCTGCCTCTCAAATAAAGAAATAAAAGCTTAAAAAATGGACACAACCCAAATGCCCATCTGATAAATGAATAATCAAAATGTGTCATGCCCACACAAATATAATATTATTAAGAAATGAATAAAATAGTGCTATATGCTAAAATACTGATGAACCTTGAAAACTTTATTCTTAGTAAAAGAAATCAGGTAAAAAAAGGTCACGTATTGCTCTATTTCATTTATATGAAACATTCATTATATGCAAAATCAGAGAGACACTGAGTAGATTGGAGGTTGTCTGGGCCACTGGGGGGGGAGCAAATTAATAATGACTGCTAATGGGTACAGGTTTTGTTTCAGGGTAATGAAAATATTCTGAAATTAGATAGTGGTGATTTACAACTTTGAATGCTAAAAATAACTGAATTATTCAGATATAGGATAAAATTGATGAAGGAATAAGATTTATTGATTTATTATAAAAATGTTTATTATACATTGGAACTTTGGCAAATAAATAGTGAATTTAGTTTTTGTTATTTTTCTTTTTAAAAGAAAAACTAAAGGCACCTAAGAATAAAATGTGTATTCTAATTTTCAAACTCACTCCAATTTTGAATATTCAGTTAAGCAGTAAGAACAAACTAGATCATGGGCAATTAAATTTTGAAGGCTCTCTACAAAGTCGCATTTACAGTAAATGTCAATAGATTTTTGCAACAATTTAATTTTGTGATGCATTAAATTAGAGGTGGCATGATGGTCTCATATGCTAAACCTTTGAATATGTTCATGAGGCTGCATGGGGCTAACAATCCCCAGAGATACCAGCTTGCGGTACTCTAGCCTGATAAGTAATGTTTGCAACCCTCTTGACAAAAAGTGTCCTGAGTGACATTACTGACTATTTCAAATATTTCTTACAGAAGTCCCTATAGCTTGCTATACTTTTAAAACTATTTAACCTCCACATTGGTACCTGAGTGTTCTTTTTAAAAAACAAATCTGATTATTTCAAGGTAAATGAAGAGTGGATCAAAGCCAAAGATAAGCAGTTCCTACCTCCTATGCAGCTTCACTAAGTGTCATGGGCTCCTGCAAGCCAGGATCCTTCTGTTTTCCAAAGATTCTCTCTTCTTCCTTTGTGCCCATCTAGGCAGGGGAATGACCCTCTGCATAGAACCACAAGGGCAGACTGTGTTGGTGAGCTCAGTGCTAAACCATGGGTGTGGTGGAATGAGGTGAAAAGTTCATATCAAGATGGCCACTGAGGTGAAAAGGTCATGCCAAGATGGCTGCTGACAACAGAAACTGCCTGGCAACAGGCCGTGATTGGATGGTTTTGGAAACCACATGACAACAGAGCTTGACTGACAGCAGGCCACGACTGGATGTTTTCAGAAACTGCCTGGCAACAAGAGCCTGACTGGCAACAGGCTGTGATTGGATAGCTTAGGAAACTGCCTGGCAACAGGCTGTGATTGGTTGGGGCATAGACAGCCCCTTGACCGGATTGGCTGGTCTTCGCTATATAAGCTGTTGTACCAACTGGAATAAACGAGTCTGTGGGCTGCTTGCCTCAGGCCTGCTTTCACCTGGCTCCCGGGGTCTGTGTGGTGACTCCACGCCTCTTGCCCCCACCACGCTCCTCCTCTCAGAAATGAATCCACTGCAACATTGTTAAGAAATCAACAGCAACACATGGGCAGAGGGCTTCCTTTGGGTTCTCTATTGTTCTCTGTTTCTATTCCTCTAGTGAAAGCAGGCATGGTGTTTTATCTAGTTGTGGGTAAATGCTAATATTCTGGTCTGAACATATTGGGTGGGAAAATGATTCAGTTCTTAGGCCAGGTAAATGAATCACTTAATGTGTATAATACAGAAGAGCATTATAGAGTACTAGAGCATGGAGTCAAAGACCTAACAAAGGCCAGCGCCGCGGCTCACTAGGCTAATCCTCCGCCTAGCGGCGCCGGCACACCGGGTTCTAGTCCCGGTCGGGGCGCCGGATTCTGTCCCGGTTGCCCCTCTTCCAGGCCAGCCCTCTGCTGTGGCCAGGGAGTGCAGTGGAGGATGGCCCAGGTGCTTGGGCCCTGCACCCCACAGGAGACCAGGAAAAGCACCTGGCTCCTGGCTCCTGCCATCGGATCAGCGCGGTGCGCCGGCCACAGCGCGCCGGCCGCGGCGGCCATTGGAGGGTGAACCAACGGCAAAGGAAGACCTTTCTCTCTGTCTCTCTCTCTCACTGTCCACTCTGCCTGTCAAAAAAAAAAAAAAAAAAAAAAAAAAAAAAAAAAGACCTAACAAGAAAGTTGTTGCTGTGGATTCATTCTGAGAGGAGGAGCTTGGTGGGGGCAAGAGGCGTGGAGTCACTACAAAGACCCTGGGAGTTGGGTGAAAGCAGGCCAGAGGTGAGCAGCCCACAGACTTATTTATTTCAGTTGGTACAGCAGCTTATATAGCCAAGGCAGCCAATCTGGTCAAGGGGCAGTCTATGCCCTAACCAATCACAGCGTGTTGCCAGGCAATTTCCGAATCCATCCAATCACAGCCTGTTGCCAGTCAGGCTCCATTGTCATGTGTTTTCTGAAACCATCCAATCACAGCCTGTAGCCAGGAAGGCCCCATTGTCATGTGGTTTTGGAAACCATCCAATCACAGCCTGTAGCCAGGCAGGCCCCATTGTCATGTGGTTTTGTAAGCCATCCAATCACAGCCTCTTGCCAGACAGTTTCTGTTGCCAGTGGCCATCTTGGCATGGCCTTCTCATTCCATCACGTTTCCCCCTTTTTGTTTATTTTTGAGCAATGGGAGGCATGATTCTTGGCCATATCATTGTTGACCCTATTTCCATGTACATGACTGTGTCTGTCTTAGGTTGTCCCCCAGGGGATCTTACCTGTTATTGACTAACCAGCGCTCAAAATGGGAGACCACAGGAGTGCTTGCTCAAATGGGGGTAGGAATGAGAAACAATAGCAATCAGGAATGGCATGACTGTACACAGGCTGTGGGCCATTTGAGAGGTTGACCAGAGCTAGTGGGGTATAAAACAGTAGCGGATGTGTCTATGGGCAGTTTCTCAAGGTAGGACAAGGCAGGTGCGTCTGCTAACAAGGCAGGCTCTCAGTCTTGTTCAGCTGATTCTGGTTGACTGTCAGTTGCAGGCTTGATGTTTCTGGCTGGTGCACAAATGAGCTGTCCCACATTCTCTGGAAAGACACAAGTATATCCTCAAACCTTGGTTAGCAGAGGGTGTAGTCCCTTCCATTCTCCAGTCAGGGGGTCTTTCCACCTAACCATAGGGGCTGGGTTCTGGGATGGAAAGGATTTCCAGTGTTTATAAGCTGGACTGATCCCTTGGGAATCAAAAATAAGAAAATTGATAGTGAAAGGGATTCCAAACAGTGACTTGTTGGCATCTGTAAATGCACACGGTGCCATGGGTATAGTCTATTTCTAAGGTTTGTAACGTCTGGAGTAGCCTGTCCGCTGGCAGGTGTTTGTCAACCTGTCCTGGGAAATTTATCATTAAAGTTTGAAAGAGCGTGCTATTCTGCATCAATGTGGATAGTTCTAATTGTGATAGGGGTAGGACCACTATGTCTGGCTCTGTGTTAAATATCTTATTGGCATAATATCTTAATTTAAGTCCCATCATAAGGATGGCATCTACTTTGTTAACTATTTTACGACACTCGTTCCAGGCTATATGCACCTAAAAAAGTGGTCCGTGTTATTGCCAACTAACTCCTAAGGGGGCCTTGAGGGTAGATATGGTTATGGCAAATAGAGGTACCTGAGGGTCTTTTCTAAGGTTTTTAAATTTGACAACTGGGTGTTGATCTTTTCTATAGTGGATTTGGCTGCTGGTGTCAATGTGATTTTTGAAGAAGGGCTGTTCCTCTTAGTAAATCAAATAGCGGTCTGAGCTCTGCAGGTGTTAGGGGAAGTAAGGGCTTCAGCCAATTGATTTGGCTGCATAGTTGCTGAAGTTCATTAAGTGAGTATTTATACTTGACTTTTAGGTTTGGGCCCATTGGAGATATATGGGAGGAGATTTGATAACCCAAGAATTGAAAAGGAGGAAAATGTTATACCTTTTCTGTGGCAATAGACAAACCCAGGAATTGTAAATTTCTTACTATATCATTTAGGCAGGCCTTCAGAGCTGCCACATTCTAATGAGCAAGTAAGATATCATCCACATAATGTATGACCAAGCACTGATCTTTAAGTGTGCTGATCGCATGAGAAAACGTATCTTTGGCAAATGGCAGGGCTATTTTTCATGCATTGTGGGAGTACTGTCCACTGAAATCTTTTTGCGGGGAGCTGGAAATTAGGCTCCCATACTGTAAAAGTGAAGTAGGCCTTATCCTGCTCCGCAATGGGAATGGAAAAGAAGCGATCTTTGATATCAATGGTAACTATGTGGTGTCTGTTAGGAATGGCCCCTGGATGGGGGATGCCAGCCTGGAATATTTCCATCTTTTTTATGATTTTGTTGATGGCTCTCAAATCCTGTAGTAGCCTATATTTTCCCTGTTTCTTTGGTATCACAAAAATGGGCATATTGTGAGGGCCAGTGGAGGGCTCTATGTGTCCCTTTTCCAATTGTTCCTGTACCAATTCTCTAAGGATGCCAAGCTTGGGTTGTAATATTGGCCACTGCTCTACCCAGATGTTTCCTGTTTTTTCCCATTCAATGGGGATTGGGTCTGGCTTTTGTATGAGGTGAGTAGTGGCCCATAGAATTGGGGGTGAATCTTACTTGTAGGCTCTCCATTAAAGCTGTTGGCTTGTGCAGATTTGTGATCCATAGTAAGGGCCGCTTGCATTTGTGAGAGCACATCTCTCCCCCATAAGGTCATGGAAACCTAAGCAATTAGTGGAATGATGGTTCCCGTATCTCCATTGTCATCTCACCATGTTACGAACGTGATGGCCTGATCAGCCAATTTTAATCCTCCAACGCCTTGGAGGTTGGGCCTGGGCGCTTTCTTCCAATGTTGTATTTTTCTTGTGTCCCTAGCTTTTAAGACAGTGGCATCTACCCCCGTATCAGTTAAACCCACAAAGACAATGTCATCTAAATATAGGGTCAATTTTGGCCTCAGGTTGAAGATAGGCATCCACCAGTTAATTGTGGTGGGACTCTCTCTTACTTGCTGGGCTGAGGGCCGCCCCTCTGGGAGTTTAAAGGCTTGGTCTTGCAATCTTTTGCCCAGTGAAAGCCTTTTTTACATCTGGGATACAGTGTTTTGGGCTTATACCATCTTTCAGTATTTGGGCAGTTTTGCCGTAGGTGTCCCGTTTCCTGACATCTCCAACAAATCGGAGGATCATTAGACTTCTTTGTGTTCAGTTTGTTAATGGCTGCAGTTAGGGCTTGTATGGGTGTATCAGCATGGTTTGCCTCCTTTGTAGCTACTATCCATTTAGAAATGTCTTCATTATGGACTGGGGCAATTGCAGCTTTTGCTTCTTTGGAAGCACCTTCCCAAGCTAATTGTTTGACCAGATTGTCTTGATCAGGACCAGGCAGTAATCTTTTCTCTACTGCCTCCAAGACTCTGGCATGGAAATCAGGGAACCATTCTCCTGGGCCTTGAACTAGGTTTCTAAAGAGCTGACTATAATTAGGAGGATTTATATTTTTTAAGGCTCTAAGTGCCAAATCTCTGACCTGATCAAAATAGGCAACTACTCCAATGTGGGCCTGTTCATGAGGATATTTGTAGGTGCCGTGGCTTGTAAGCATATCAAAGTTTACTGCAATTCCATAGGCAGCATTATTTCTTGCCACAGTTTCAGCCTCTTCCTCATAGGAGTCTTTCCACTGTAAGAACTGTGCCCTTGACAAACATGCTTTGAGCAGTGTAACCCAGTCAAAATGAGTTTGAAGGTTCGCTGCCCATGTGTGAGCACCTGCTCAAAGTTGGGAGAGTTGGAGCCTGAACCATGAGAAGCCTTTTTTAGCATAGTAAGGGCATTTATGGGTGTTGGAACCCAGGGCCTTAATTCTGCATCCACTCCTACATTAACGGCAAACATATGGGTGGGATGCAGTCTAGCAGCTGCCCTGAGAGCCTGGGGTGCCTGGGGACTGCCACAAATGTGAGGATCCTCATTGGGTGCGGATGGGATGACCTTGCATGGGTTATTGCCTCAAGGTCGTCTAAGATTAACCCACAGGTATTTAGGGGGTGGCTAACTTAAGCATTGCTGTGTAATCTGCTGTCATGTCATTTTCATTGTTGGAGCTCTCTCTCCCTAAGTCGTCAACTGTTGCCTGTGAGGCAGAGGCCTGCAGTGACAGGCTCTTATCACTCACAGATTCATTATGTTTGGTAATATGTGTGCGCTTCTGAGAGGGGGGTATCTTTTCCATGTTTGAGTGTTTAAGAGCAGCACACCATGCCAACTCTAGCCAAAGGAAAGACACACACAACACTGCTGCCATAACAAAACAAATTCTTAGCACCTCAGTGGCTGATGGCGTTATGCAGGGGGTTCCCTACGTTAGACAAGCAGTGGTGTATCAGATCCTGTGCTTAGTGAGGGAATTCCTTGATTTGTTAGGTCAAGGCCGTATGCTCACACAGTGTCTCTAGAGTGTCACCTCTCTCAAGTGAGGGAAAATGACTTGGTTCCAAATTCTGGGATGATCAGTCCCTTATGTGAACTTGCCAAGCGAACCAAAAGTAAAAGGAGGATCTGAGAAGCAATGTTACACTTCTGGGCGGTGTGTGCCTAACCTGGGGTCACTTAGACTGAAGACAAGGACAAGGAAAGGGGTGTAGGAGGGGGTTCTGTGCTCACCCTCACAGAACCAAACAGCACCCAAAACACCGAGGGGCCTACTTGCCAAAATCAAGGGGGGACCTCACCGAGTCCAACACGCTGTATCTCTCTCAGCCACGTTGGGTGCCAGATGTTGCTGTGGATTCATTCTAAGAGGAGGAGTGTGGTGGGGGCAAGAGTTGCAGAGTCACCACACAGACCCTGGGAGTCGGGTGAAAGCAGTCCAGAGGCGAGCAGCCTGCAGACTCATTTATTTCCGTTGGTACAGCAGCTTAAATAGCCAAGGCAACCAATCTAGTCAAAGGGCGGTCTATGCCCTAACCAATCACAGCCTATTGCCAGTCAGGCTCCATTGTCATGCGTTTTCCGAATCCATCCAATCATAGCCTGTTGCTAGGCAGTTTCCGTTGCCAGCGGCCATCTTGACATAACCTTCTCATTCTACCACAGAAAGTGTGCCTTTACTGATCCTTGTTTCTCTGTACATTTCTTTCCTACAGGAATGCTAAGAGAAACAACAGTCCTTTTGCCTCAGGGAAGTATACACATATTCCTAACACTTCCTCACTATTGGTAGTTAGCTACTTAGCATCATCATAATTGTATATACTATGCTATCTTCAATTGGCCGTAAATACAAGCCCCTTTACAAACACTGTTGGGATGTTCTTCCCCATTTATCCAATTGGAAAACTCCTATTCCTTCCTTCTTCATTCATTATCTTAGACATAGCATACTATGGGAAGTTGTCCAGGAAAAAGTAATAGTTTCTCAGCTGCCCATACAAAGCTGCATATTTTAGTTTGTATTAAATTGTATTTTGGAGCAAGCATTTAAGCTAGCAATTAAGATGTCAATATCACCTCAGAGTACTTGCGGTCCAATTGTAAATCTAGTTCTAATTACAGATTCCTTCCAATGTGGACCTCAGGAGGCAGTGTGGATGGTGGCCCAAGGAATTGAGACATCTGAATTGAATCCTCAGATCCTGTCTTCAGCATGGATAAGCCCTGCCTGTTGCAGGCATTTGGGGACTGAACTGGGAGATGGGAATGCTTCTCTCTGTCTCTGTCTCTGTCTCTCTGTAAATTAATCAATTTCTCTCTCTCTCTCTCTCTCTCTCTCTACCTACCCACCTACCTATTTTAACTATTTTATTATACAGCTTTCTTATACAGCTGTCCATTGGACAATTCCTCAAAGAACTACAGGTTCCTCTAGGAAAGGAGCCATATCATATAAATCCTTATGGTCTCATAACCTAACCTAGTGCATTTGATATAGTTCTTATCAAATGGCAGAATCACAGCTTTGGACAACAAAGTGAAAAACCTAAACAAAGGACAAACATGTTGACTGAATTAGTAAGAGGTTTATTGAGCTCAATTTCTTTTTTTTTTTCTTTTTCTTTCTTTTCTTTTTTTTTTTTTTTTTTTTTTTTTTTTTTTTTTTTTTTTTTGACAGGCAGAGTGGACAGTGAGAGAGAGAGAGACAGAGAGAAAGGTCTTCCTTTGCCGTTGGTTCACCTTCTAATGGCCGCCGCGGCCAGCGCGCTGCGGAGGGAGCACCGTGCTGATCCGATGGCAGGAGCCAGGTGCTTCTCCTGGTCTCCTATGGGGTGCAAGGCCCAAGGACTTGGGCCATCCTCCACTGCACTCCCTGGCCACAGCAGAGAGCTGGCCTGGAAGAGGGGCAACTGGGACAGAATCTGGCGCCCTGACTGGGACTAGAACCCGGTGTGCCAGCGCCACAAGGTGGATGATTAGCCTAGTGAGCCACGGCGCCGGCTCAATTTCTTTTTTTTAAGATTTTATTTATTTATTTGAGAGGTAGAGCTACAGACAGTGAGAGGCAGAGAGAGAGAGAGGTCTTCCATCTGCTGGTTCACTCCCCAAATGGACGCAACGGCTGGAGCTACGCTGATCTGAAGCCAGGAGCCAGGTGCTTCCTCCCTTCATCCACATGGGTCTAGGGACCCAAGCACTTGAGCCATCTTTTACTGCTTTCCCAGGCCAGATCAGAGAGCTGGAATGGAAGAGGAACAGCCAGGACTAGAACTGGCACCCATATGTGATGGCAGCACTGCAAGTGGAGGGTCAATCTACTGTGCCATGGTGCTGGCCCCTTGAGCTCAATTTCTAACCATAGCACTGCAAAGGTATGGAGAGATGCAAGAATATAGTTCCTACATGGCAAATTTCTTTTCAACATCTATATACTGTCTAATTTTTAATTAAAGTCTATGTCCCACTATTTATACAGAAGAAAGTATTTTATTTTTCTGTATATACCTCAATATTTTGCCTGCATAATTTTGCTCACACTTGTCTTTAAAATATTTCCTCCAAATCTGATGCACAGAGTACTTCCAAATCTTTCTCCTCACTGTTTACTAGATTTACTTAATTCCATGCTCAGAAAGTGAATAACATTTACATTTCATCCCTTACTCCATTCTGTACTATTGTCATCTACTGTGTTCCCTGTGAAAGGACATTCCAAGACCATTTGTGTATGTTCCTTAACTTGTCTTCTATAGGCTGTAAGCTAAAGACTGTATCCATTTCATATTTACATGTCTCACTGGCCTGGGAGTATCAAAATCCTAAATGATTTTTCTGTTAAATTTAATTCAAGCAAAGTATGTAAGGCAAGTTCCAAATAAAATACAAATTGACTATGTGATTATGTTATCATGGTTGAGTCTTTTTTCTCCTTTATAGTTTTGATTATTCTTATGTATAGGTTAAGAGTTTTGACTTAAATAGCTTTAATGGCCTTTCAGTATCTAATATTTTAAATCGTTAGTACTTTCTGTCAACTCAAAAAATGCATGTTTCCTGTTTTATTCAAAACTTGGAGCATACGTATAGTAGATTTCTAATACCATGTTATTTTATTCACTGTATATTTTTTTTTGACAGGCAGAGTGGACAGCGAGAGAGAGACAGAGAGAAAGGTCTTCCTTTGCAGTTGGTTCACCCTCCAAAGGCTGCCGCGGCTGGCGCACTGCGGCTGGTGCATCGCGCTGATCTGAAGCCAGGAGCCAGGTGTTTCTCCTGGTCTCCCATGCGGGTGCAGGGCCCAAATATTTGGGCCATCCTCCACTGCACTCCTGGGCCACAGCAGAGAGCCGGCCTGGAAGAGGGCAACAGGGACATAATCCAGCGCCCCGACTGGGACTAGAACTCGGTGTGCCGGCACCGCAGGCAGAGGATTAGCCTATTGAGCCGCAGCGCTGGCCTATTCACTGTATCTTTAAAATTTTATTTTTAACTGGCAAGTAATGATTATATGTATTATAAACAGATAAAGAAACTGTGGAATATATATTGCTATAATCTGAATACATTTCCCTAAAATTTTTATGTAAATGTTTAATTGCCAATGTGATGGTGATAATAAGAGGTGAGACCTTTGAAAAATATTTAAGGCCACTTCTCTTTAATGGGGATAACACCCATATCAAAGAGGCCTAGGGGAACTTCTCGCCTTTCTTCCCCTTCTCCTTTTCTTCCTCCAAGGATGCTGCCTTGAGAAGACACCCTCCATGAAACAGGTTCTATTCGGACATGAACCTACCAGCCCCTTGATCTTGGACTTCCCAACCCCAGAACCAGTCGATGATATATTTTTATAGCAATAGAAATAAACTAAGATATATACAGTTGGAGTACTATTCAAATGGAAAAAAAAGAATGTGTTATTTGCAACAATCTGGATGTACCTGGAGGATATTGTGTTTACTGAAATAAGCCAGGCCCTGAGAGAACAAGTACTGCATGAACACTTACATGGGGAATCTACAACATTTGAACTCATAGAAGTAGACAGTAGAGTAGTATTTACAGAGGGAGCCAGAGGATAGGGGTGGGGATGTTGATCTGAGGTTACAAAGAGTCCATTTTTTTTTAAATAAATGGGTTTGCTTTATAAATATATATTATTTTTCAGACAGCTATGAATACGATGGGAATTAGTGCAGCAGGGCTAAATCAGAGCATACCAGAAAAATTAAAATAAGAAAAACCAGATTGCTTTTATGAATATCTATGGTCATATGCTTAAAGAAAAAACTATTAGAAAAGAAAGTGAACTCTTTTTTTAACATCCTTTCTGTTTTCCTTAGCATTACTGATTAAAGATTCTTTTGACATTAATATTTTAAATAACTGTCCCTTTTCCACTGGGAGGGAAAGACGGGAATGCTTTCAGTGAATCAGCCTGAGATTCACAGAAGGAATCACAGATCACTTATGTCAGTCCCATCTCACTTGCTGAGTTGGTCTGTAACCTTAAAAATATTTTTCCCCTGGCTAGGTTTATCTGCTTGTATAAAAGATAATATTTTCTATTTTTAACATTCTTAAATATTAGATTCAGTTATGTTAATATCATAATAGAAAGTATTTTTAAATGCATTGTTAATTTGAAGTCATGTTGCTCCTATAAATAAACTTTGGTGTTGTTTGTTATCTCTGTGACTTGAATAACAAGTTGTGAATTTATTCCTATCACTGCCATTCCATGCTTTTCCATGCGTATTTCCATATTCCTTTCTGAAAAGTGCTCACCACTTCTGTCCTTTGCCATTCCCTAAAAGCACTTCAAGAAACGAATAATTTTCGCTACCAGGCATTAAATGTCCTAGTCGTGGTAGTTATTGTCTGCTACATTAGGGATTTCACTACTAGGTGTAAATATTAGTAGATAACTTTTCTTTATCTTTCCTCTATTCTTATTTAGCTGAAGAGGTCAGAGTGGGAGCTCAATATTTGTTGACTAAATTGAATCATATTTAGGTTGATGCATCTAAATATGAGAAGTTCTTAATTAATATGGAGGCTGATCCCTTTTTTAAAATTTGCTCAGTGGCTGATGAGGCAAACAAGCTCATTTGAAATCCACAAAGGATTGAAAACCGCCTTTTGTAAATCACCCAAAGTCAGCTGAAGTACAAAATCCCCTCAGATTTATTGTTGTGAGTGAATAGAAGGTGGAGTAAGAAGAAAAGGTCAGGAAAACAATTTACCTTCAAAATTGAAAGCCATGAAAATGAAGCAAATAGAATTCTGGGACCTTCTTTACAGAAACCAAGTATCAGATTGTTATTATTGATTCACTTTCTGAACGTCTTAAATCAATTACTTCTGAGTGTGGTACCTACTTAGGCAGGGTAACCCCACCCAAACACACACGTCAGCTGCTGGAAGTAGGGTCCAGTAATTTCGATTTTAACAAGTCCATTCAGTGATTATAACACATATTAATATGTGAGAACCACTGTCCTAAGCCATTCAGGTCATTAGTGACAAGAGTTAGGACCTTAATCTAGACATCCAAGGCCAACAATTTTAGTTACCAGGAGAAAATTGTAGTATCTATTGTACATCTGAGCTAGTGCTAAGTGATACCTTTCCATAAGGCTGGAGCTATGCATTTTTAAAAGATTTGTTCAATTAAGTAATAGGTTTGAAAGAGGAGAAAAGGGGAGAGAGAGAGAGAAAGAGGGAGGGAGAGATCCTATAGCATATGGTTCACTCCTCAATTGACCACAACAGCCAGATTAGGCACAGGCCAAAGCCAAAGGCTAGGAATGTGGTGCTGGTCTCCCATACGGATATCAGGGGACTATGTTATTGGGCCATCTTGCACTGCCTTCCCAGGTATATTAACAGGAAGTTGGATCAGAAGCAGAATAACCAGTACTTGAAGCAGGGGCTTAACATGCCACACACCAACTCAGCACTGAGACACACATTTTAAACATACCTTTTAGAAACCAGTATTGCAGTATATGTGATTCAGTGTACTCCTGGGAAAAGTTATTTTTTTCATTTTTTCAGATTAAATTATTAGCCTCATTCTCCATACCCATGCCATCCATGGTCTCTTTGGAACGAGTACTTGTCTGTCCTCTGGTGGTTGTTTTGATATCATTTGGTGTTAGCCAAAGTGTAAAAGTGAAAGCATGCCATTTCTGAGTCAAAAACTTGCTTGTTTTTGCGTGCTCTCTTATGCTTCCTCCCTTTTTTTTTTAACTTTTATTTAATGACTATAAATTTCCAAAGTACAGCTTATGGATTACAATGGCTTCCCCCCCTCCATAACGTCCCTCCCACCCGCAACCCTCCCATTTCCCACTCCCTCTTCCCTTCCATTCACATCAAGATTCATTTTGCTTCCTCCCTTATCCTTAGAACATCTGCAGTGAGCTGGCTGATCAGACAAGATGCATTACACAGAACTGTTCAGCTAACCACTGAGTGTGATAACATAGACCTACCTCCTTCCGCAGTGTGAAGCACAGCTTGTTCTGCCAAACATCAGCCAAACCAGAGAGAAGAGGGTTCAATGCCTCTGGGATTTCATGGTTATTATTAATTAAAGCATTACTAGTGAGGTCACTTAGAGAATTTAGAGGGATGGAAAAGATAATGATTTTCTGTGCCTCTCAGCTCTAACTCTCGTTGACTGTGGTCTTTAATTGTGAATTTAAACCTTCCAACCAAAGACAAGCACAACCACCACCCTATAAGAAAGGTGTTTCAGGACATGTCACACTTTATGGGTACTGTCATATATTTCTATAAAAGCTGGTTTTTCATGTACTAAGAATAAATGATCTAACTACAAATAACATTAACATGGATTCTACTTTCTAATTCAGATACACAAGCTTATCTCAAAGGATGGACTGGGATCCTGTAGGATGAATAAAACATGTGTTTATCAAGCACAGTAACAGAGAATGTTAACAGTGACCTTCACAATCATTTAATTTTTCATTATAATAATAGATCCAGTATTTCATGGTATATGCCCAAGGCAATCAACAGATGACTGTACCAGGGGAAAACATTATTATGCTCGCAACTTCTCCAGTTTAGCTCATTTTCCCAGAACAGGCTGTCATTAGTTGTTGAATATAAAATAAATACATACATTTCTTGAATTTTCACAAGAGAAAGAAGGGAAAGAATAATTGTTCTAGGTTTTTGACTTATACCTCTTAGTCTATCATGAATTGATAATAAAAAAAAAGGTAAGAGCTACTAGTTTCTGAGATGTGGCTTTTCTGCTATACTTTCTTGTTTCTATCTTTACTTATATTACTATTTGCTAATTTTTGGTCTGTTACTGTATTAACTTACATTGCTTCATTATAACATATCAATTTCTTATTCCTAGGGTAAACTGTATGTGGTCACAATGTATTGTACCTTGTAAAATATTTACTGGAATAAATTTTCAAATATTTTATTGAAGATTCTAATATATAGACTTCTGAATGATATTGGTCTGGATTTTTTTTTCTTGAGATGTCTGAGCCACATCAGATTGCATTAAAATACTGAATTTTTATTTTATTTTTTACTTTGGCATAACCTAGTTTCAGTAATATAGTACTTAAATGGAAACAAGATGAATTAGCAAACTTGTACATAAGATAGCTTTTCTGGACTAATAATGTTATCATGTGAAAATCATAATGCTCAAAATAAGCACTAGCGCCGGCACCGCGGCTCAATAGGCTAATCCTCCCCCTGCAGCGCTGGCACCCGGGTTCTAGTCCTGGTCAAGGCACCGGATTCTGTCCCAGTTGCTCCTCTTCCAGTCCAGCTCTCTGCTGTGGCCCGGGAAGGCAGTGGAGGATGGCCCAAGTGCTTGGGCCCTGCACCTGCATGGGAGACCAGGAGGAAGCACCTGGCTCCTGGCTTCGGATCAGCGCAGTGCACTGGCCGCAGTGCACCGGCCGCAGCAGCCATTGGGGGTGAACCAACGGAAAAAGGAAGACCTTTCTCTCTGTCTCTCTCTCTCTCACTGTCCACTCTGCCTGTCAATAAATAAATACATTAATTAATTTGAAAAATAAACACTAGATAGCAACTTTAGCTACTCCTCATGTCTGCAATGGAATCATTTGTTTTCAAAGGTATACAGACCCTCCATTATAACCTGCTTGTTTCAAATCTTTTAGTTATCACTTTGAATTTTTTTTTATCCCTGGTAGATAATGTGGTCAATACTTTTGTTGGTAGGTTGGTTGGCATTCTTTGGTAAAGAAAGCAATATTATTTCAAATATCATGCTATAGAGAATCTATCTTGTTGGCTTTACTTTAACAAAGCACAGTTGGTAATGCTTGCAAGCTATCTCACTGAAATTAGGAGTTTTTTGAGTAGTCAAAAATAAAGAAATCTAAGAAATATAAATATTAACCAAGTGTGTGGAGTATTTTGGAATTTATTTTAAAGTCTATAAGAAATTTGTATAATAATTATAAAAATTCACCTGGAGAATTATTATTGTTCATATTAAATTAGAGAATTAATGTTGTAATTATGTATAAAACGTTTTTTTTTTAGGGGCAGACGTTTGGCATAGTGATTAAATTTCCACTTAGGATGCCCACATCTCATATTGAGTGTCTGAGTTTCAGTCCCAGCTCTGGTTCCCATCCAGCTTCTTGCTACTGTATACCCTGGGGAGGCAGCAGATGATAACTCAAGTATTAAAGTCCTTGCTACCCACATAGGAGACCGAAACCTGAGTTCCAGGCTCCTGGCTTTGGCCTGTCCCAGCCTTGGCTGTTGTGGGCATCTGGAGAGTGAATCTGTTGAAATAAGATTTCTCCCTCTCTCTCTCTCACACACACACTCTCTCTCTATCACTTTCAAATAAAATGAAAACAAATGAGTAATATAGTTTTTCTCTTCGTTTAAGATTTATTCTATTTATTTGCAAGGGAAGAGAGAGAGAGAGAGAGAGAGAGAGAGAGAGAGAGAGAGAGTCTTCCATCCGCTGGTCACTGCCCCAAATGGCTCTCACGAACAGGGCTGGGCCAAGCGGAAGCCAGGAGCCAGCCAGGAGCTTTTCCTGTTCTCCCACAGGATGCAGGTGCCCAAACACTTGGGACAACCCCTGCTGCTTTCCCAGGAGATTCAACAGGGAGCTGGATTGGAAGTGGAGCATCCTGGACTTGAATCAGCACCCATATAGGATTTCGATGTCACAGGCAGAGTCTTTACTCACCAAGCCACCATGTCAGCCCTGTTATAAAATGTTTAAATCTTTTTCCTTTTCAGAGCTGCATCTAGAATGTTGAGTCATAATGTCATTTGGCTTGCTGATTTTTTCATTATGTGTACATATTCTAATTAATCAGCTAGAGCACAATGATTATACTCCTTCAATGTAAATATTTTTAATTCTTCAATATGAAAATACAGCTTTATTACACTGTTCTGTGCTTTTTTTGTGTTTGAAGATTTTTTCTATTTTAAAATAAAAGGCAGAACAATTCCTTGCTTTTTAAATTTTTTTATTAAATTTCTACAAAAGAATTTAGTTTGTAAGACCATCAATGAAAACATTATGAATGATATTATTTATTGTTAATTTTAAGAAACAATTTTCTTAATGTTCATTGAGAAATACACTATTAATAGTAGATAAGTGTAGAGATGATCATATTTAAATAATAAGAATTTGAAATGCTAACTGTCAATGATATTGTATTATTTTGGTATGCATAATTTTCAGGAAATTCTGGGAGTATGTAAAATTAAATCTATTTGCATTTGACTACCTTAGGAATCCACAAAAAATACTTGCAGTTAAAAAGAATGAAGGTATTTGATTCCAAATAAATATAGAAAAATTGATAGCTTTCTAGTGTATTAGCAATAATAAAAAATTAAAAAGCCTCATTACACAATATACAATTCAGGTTCTTAGAATGTCCTTAAGTTTTCAAGATTAATAGCAATAAATTATAGCACTTCCCATAATTTATCTTCATTCATACAGATAAACAATATGACTGAAATTAATGAGATATATCATGTTGTCACATTCCTATGAGAATTTTATGAGTCACTGACAATTATACTTTTATTTTATTCAAGTTTTTGCAGTAGTAAATAAATTTTTGTCAACTTTCAGCACAATAATTTTTAAAATTTTCCCATTTCTCTAAAAATAAACAGAAATTAGTCAATTTTTAAAATTAAAGTAATACAAAATTCCAAAACAAGTCACGATGATACTATTGCCAAAAGGTTAACATAACAATAAAGATAGTTTAGTAATATATTTTTAAATAAAAATCGTTTTAGGTGAGAAATTTTTTTGTACTCAATGAGTAGAACTGAACTTTCTGAACAAGATACCTGGCTAGTTCTTCAGTTGGATTTGCATATGTAAATTCTACTCCTTTTAGTCACTACCCAGAGCTGATCATGAAATTAAGTCCAGAATGTAACACCAGTCTACAGTGAATTTTCAGCTTTCTTATGAATATTGTAATATCTATTCCCTAAATAGTCAAGCTGTATAGAAAGAAATATTTATAATAAATCATTTTGTTTATTATGGGGAAACTACACTATCAGAAAATATTTTATTATAAAATTATCCTTGCTTTTTTATTTTTTTATTTGTATGTATCTTGGAACATAGTAATTCTCCCCACCTGTTCTTCCACCCCTCTACCTCTTCCCTCTGCTGTTTAGTCTAAGAAAGCAAAAGAAAAGAAAGGAAGGAAGGAAGGAAGGAAGAAGGAAAGAAAGAAATAAAGAAAAAGAGAGAAAGAGAGAGAGAAAGAAATAGAGAGAAAGAAAGAGAGAGAGAGAGAGAGAGAGAGAGAAAGAAAGAAAGAAAGAACGAACGAACGAACTAAGAAAACTGTTCCTCGGCAGTACAGATGAGTGTCCTTGCTTTTGTAAGAGATTAGAAATATTTGAAAGTTTTACCTTAATTCTGACATCCATACCTTTGGAATCAAAAAGGCAGCTGTAGACCAGTAAGTGGCATTCCCCTAAGACACCATTTTTGTTTGTTTTTGCAACAGTTTACACTTTCAGTACTACAGGATGTGGAATTAGCCACAGTGGTATAAAGCAAAAATTTGTGATCATAAGCGAGACTAAAAGCAAAGTTACCAGAAAAGCCCATACTCACTCATAATCGAATTCATTGTAATCCTAGCCACACAGCCATTTTCTGATGTGAAACTGCTGATAAAAACTTTCCTGTGCATAGAAAGGCTGTTGATTTTTGTGCATTGATTTTATACCCTGCTACTTTGCCAAACTCTTCTATGAGTTCCAATAATCTCTTAGTAGAGTTCTTTGGATCCCCTAAATAAAGAATCATATCATCTGCAAAGAGGGATACTTTGACTTCTTCCTTCCCAATTCATATCCCTTTAATTTCTTTTTCTTGCCTAATAGCTCTGGCTAAAACTTCCAGAACTACATTGAATAGCAGCAGTGAGAGTGGGCATAAATGCTTCCAACTTTTCCCCATTCAATAGGATATTGGCCATGGGTTTTCATAAATTGCTTTGATTTTGTTGAGGAATGTTCCTTCCATACCCAATTTGCTTAGAGTTTTCATCATGAAACGGTGTTGTATTTTATCAAATGCTTTCTCGGCATCTATTGAGATAATCATATGGTTTTTCTTCTGCAGTCTGTTAATGTGGTGTATCACATTGATTGTTTTGCACACATTGAACCATCCCTGCATACCAGGGATAAATCCCACTTGGTCTGGGTGGATGATCTTTCTGATGTGTTGTTGCATTCTATTGGCCAGAATTTTATTGAGGATTTTTGCATCTATGTTCATCAGGGATATTGGTCTGTAATTCTCTTTCAATGCTGCATCTTTTTCCGGCTTAGGAATTAAGGTGATGCTGGCTTCATAGAAAGAATTTGGGAGGACTCCCTCTTTTTCTATTGTTCTGAATGGTTTGAGAAGTATTGGAGTCAGTTCTTCTTTAAATGTCTGGTAGAATTCAACAGTGAATCCATCTGGTCCTGGGCTTTTCTTTGTTGGGAGGGCCTTTATTCCTGTTTCAATTTCTGTCTCAGTTATGGGTCTGTTTAGGTTTTCGATGTCAATTTAGGTAGGTTGCATGTGTCCAGGAATCTATCCATTTCTGATAGATTTCCCTGTTTGCTGCCATACAAGCCCTTATAGTCCATGTAGTAGCATGGCATATCTTTTTCCAGCCTTTCATTTTCAGTCTGTATGGATCTTTGTTGGAAAGATGTGTTTCTTGTAAGCAGCAAATAGACGGGTTTTGTTCCTTAACCCAATCAGCCATTCTGTGTCTTTTAACTGGACAGTTAAGGCCATTAATGTTCAATGTGACTATTGATAAGTAGTAACTTTGCCCTGCCATTTGTCAAAGATATTTTCTAATATATACTTTGAACTTCCTGTGATCTTTTGCTGTGAGGTTACCTTCCTTTATCTTCTTTCATATTGATGACTGTGTTTCTGTGTTTCTGTGTGTAACACATCTCTAAGCATCTTTTGCAGGGCTGGATGAGTGGTGACAAATTCTTAGCACAAGTGATCAATTTCAGTTCACAATTGATCACACTGATAGGTCTAAGAGTCAAAGGGATCACACAAACAAGACTAGTGTCTACTAATACTAACTGATAGAATCAAAAAGGGAGAGAATGATCCAACATGGTAAGCGGGATACACAGCAGACTCATAGAATGGCAGATGTCCTAAATAGCACTCTGGCCTCAGAATCAGCCCTTAAGGCATTCGGATCTGGCTGAAGAGCCCATGAGAGTATTTTAGCCATGGAAAGCCAAGACACCCTGGAAAAAAAAAGGAAGAATACCTAAATGAAAGATCTCTGTGAGTGAGATCCCAGTGGAAAGAACGGGGCCATCAAAGAAGGAGGTACATTTCTCTGAAGGGAGGAGAGAACTTCCACTTTGACTATGACCCTGTCAGAATAAGATCAAAGTCGGCGAACTCAAAAGGCTTCCATAGCCTTGGCAACTCATGACTAGAGCCTAGGGAGATTACTGACGCCATAAACAAGAGTGTCAATTTGTAAAGTCAACAACAGGAGTCACTGTGTACTTACTTCTCATGTGGGATCTGTCCTTAATGTGTTGTTCAATGTAAAGTAATGCTATAACTAGTACTAAAACAGTATTTTACACTTTGTGTTTCTGTGTGGGTGCAAACTGATGAAATCTTTACTTAATATATACTGAGTCGATCTGAATATAAAGATAATTGAAAATGAATCTTGATTTGAATGGAATGGGAGAGGGAGTGGGAGATGGGAGGGGTGTGAGTGGAAGGGAAATTATGGGGGGGAAGCCATTGTAATCCATAAACTGTACTTTGAAAATTTATATTTACTAAATAAAAGTTAAAAAAAAACTTTCCTCACAAATCACTGGATATCTGGTGTGATTCACATACATTGGTGATGATGAAACCAATACTTTAAAAAAAAAAAAAAAGATTTATTGATTTTATCTGAAAGGCAGAGAGAGAGAGTGAGAGAGCATCTTCCATCCACTGGTACACTCCCCAGATGGCCGCAACAGCAGGAGCTGTGATGATCCAAAGGCAGGAGCTGGGAGCTTCTTCTGGGTCTCCCATGTGGGTGTAGGGGTCCAATCACTTGGACCATCTTCCACTGCTTTCCCAGGCCATCAACAGGGAGCTGGATTGGATGTGTAGCACCCAGTACTTGAACTAGTGCCTTATGGGATGCCTGTACCACAGGAGAGGGCTTAACCTATTATGTCACTGCACCAGCCCTTAAATTTACATTTTGATTTATTCAGTGACCCATTGTTCATCCAGAGCATGTTGCTTAATGTCCACATACTTCTATAATTTCTAGGGGTTTTTTTGGTCATTATTTCTAATTTTTTCCATGTGGTCAGATAAAATAGATAACATAATATGTTCAAATTTTTAAAAATGTGTTAAGGCTTGCTTTATGGCCTGGTATATGGTTTATCCTAGAGAATTTTCCATGTGCTGATGAAATCAATGTGTATTCAGCTATTGGGTGGGATCATCTGTAAATGCTTACTAGATCCATTTGTCCAACAGTACAGTTTATCTCTATTGTGTCTTTGTTGAATTTTTCTCTGAATGATCTGTCCATTTTTGAAAGTCCTGTGTTGAAATCACCTATTATTGTTGTCTTGGTGCTCATATCTCCTGTTAGATCTAATAACATTTGCTTTACAATATCAGCTGCCCCAATATTAGATAGTACAAGCATCTAGAGTGGTTGTATCTTCTTGTTAAATTGATTCCCTCAATAATCATACAGAGATTTTCTTTGTTTCCTTTTGCAGTCTTTGCTTTAAAGCCTATTTTTTTTCTGCTATAAGTGTATTGATTCATGGTTACTTTTGGTTTTTGTCTGCATGAGATATATTTTCCTAGCCCATTACTTTTTTTTTCACTTATTTGAAAGAATTACAGAGAGAGGGTAAGAGAGGAGAGAGAGAGAGGGAGAGTCAGGGAGAGTTAGAGAGAGAAATCTTTTATCTGCTGATTCACACCCCATATGGCTGCAACGGTTGGAGATGGACCCTTCCAAAGCTAGGACACAGGAGCCTCTTCCTGGTTTCTCACATGGGTGAAGGGGCCCAACTACTTGCCTCATCTCCCATTGCTTCCCCAGGGACTTTGGCAGAGAGCTAGATCAGAAGTGGAACAGCCGGGACTTAAAACAGTGCCCATATGGGATGCTGGCACTGCAGGAAGCAGCAGCTTAACCCACAATGCCAGAACGCCGGCCCCAATCCTTTCACTTTCTATGTCTACTGGTCAAATAAGTTTCTTGTAGGCACTATATTGTTGGATCTGGGTTTGTGGCCATTCAGCCAGTCTATTTCTTTTAATTGGAGAATTTATTCAATTTACATACAAGGTGATTAGCAATAATTAATGACTTAGTGTTGTAATTTTTTCTTTAAAACTTCTTCTGGAGACAGAGTTATGACATTGCAAGTAGGTAAAGCCTCTGTCTGCGATGCTGGCATCACAAATCAGAACACAGGTTCAAGTCCCAGCTGCTTCATTTGTGATCTTTGTCTCTAGTAGTGCACCTCAGAAAGCAGTAAAAAATGGCTTAGGCCCCTGCCATCCACATGGTGATCTGGATGGAATTCCAGGCTCCTGGCTTTGGCCAGGCCGGAGGATGAACCAGCAGATGAAAGATCCCCTTTTCCTCTGTCTCCCCCTCTCTCTACCACTCTTTCAAATAAATCAAATAAATATTAAAAATTTCTTCTGCCCATGCTTAACATTCTTCTTTTTCTAGTGGATTGTATACTTGTACCTATTTTTATGATGGACATTCTTTCTGTATGTCTGTATGACACACTGAGGTATCATTTCTATCATAGTTGAGTGGTGATTAACTCCCTCAGTTTTTGCTTGCCTTTGTGAAGTCTTTATTTCTCCTTTGTTTGTAAAATATAGTATTGCTGGTTTGGCAGCAACTTATTGCTGCTAAAACCCTTGCACACCAGGATTCCAGGTCAAGATTCCTTTGACTCCAGTTTGTCTTTCCTCAGTGGTTCAGAACTATGTGCATACTTGGCATTGTTCAATGCAGTAGGTTTGCTGCATGTATTGCGGATAGAACACACGTTGTAGACAGTGCACACAACCACCTTACTCCCGACACCAGCACTTTGAGAGGCCTAAAACACCATTTAGGACCTCCCAGGAACATCAGCAGAGGTCTCCATGACTCCAGGTACCTAACTCGTGGCTGTAGCCTCTTCCTCAGACAGCAGCTGGGAGAATCTCCTATCCAGTCCAACGCCTGTTCTGCTTTTAGAGCACCAGAATTGCACACTGACTGGGAGTCTATGAACCCAGTGTACAGCTGTCACCATCCCAACCTGACTCTAGCATAAATACAGCTGTCACAGCTCCAACTCCTAACTTGGGTGCTGGCTGGGAGTTTTTGTGCCAGGACAACTTGTGCCACAAGCAGGGTCTACTCCCAACACCAGAAGTTTCTGACTCTACTCTGTTCTTCAGGAGGTGGTTAGGTGCTGTGTGACAAAATCTGAGCAATCCCAGAAGGCCCCAGATATGCCCCAGATGCCCACTACTGCTACACTAACTACTACAAAAGAACATATGGGAAGATTACACTAAGGTGTCCAACTGGAACTAGTCAAAGCAGCTGGAGTCAAAGGAATCTTGACCTGGAATCATGGTGTGCAGGGGTTTTAGCAACATTGAGTGATGATACAACTGGCTGGGGAGGAGAGTTACGGGGATAGGATCATCCCCAAATCTGTGGGGAATGACCCTAGCTTCTAGGGTTTTAACAGCTGAATCCCTCTGCTGCTCTGCACATTCTATCACCTGGTACTATAAGTAGTTGTGGTTTGGGATGTTGGAGGAACCGTTTCTTTGTAGGCCCAGTTTGATCTGTGAGATTGCAAACTTCCTTGCTAGAATACCAGAATGTCTCTTGGGCCCCTGGAATAGAGATATGCACAGGCTCTGTCTCCTGGAGTAGTGTGATTTCCAACAGTGTCTTCTTTCTCAAGATCATTCTACACTGCTATGGCCAGTGCTATGGGGTTGGGGAGTGGAGATGACTTGAGCTCCTTTTCTGAAGTCAAGTGGTCTTGAGTCCTCCAAGTAGCTCTCCTTATTGAGCCCCTGATCTTTAGTAGTTATATTTCTCTAGTGAGGATTGCCTGTATGAAGTGTTCCTGCAGATGGACTCTGCTGAGACTTTCCTGGTCACCCTTTGTTCTGTAACAGGGATTCTCCTCTTGTGTGGGACCAGCCATTCACTTGCCAGTTGGCTTTACTAATGTCTCTTTCTCTTTGCTGCCATCTGTGTTCTCCACATCCCTCTGGATTTCTGTTTCTCCCTTACTGAGTTCCAATGCTCTTTCTTAGGCATTCGTCTCAAGGTGTGGCTATTCACTTGTTGCTTTGGTTTTTATTAGCCGGGTAGAACACTGGCTAACTCTGTTTAGCCACCTTGGATCTCTTCAAATCTATTCCTCTCTTTTTTGTTTTCTGGCAGCTGTTCTTGGAGCTGTTTTTCAATGGTAAAAAACAAGGTGTGGAAATATGTGCTTCAAATTTCTTATTCATGAATATCTGACCAACGTAGTATTTAAACTATTACTGTTTCTAAGTGCACAGGTTGGGAACAGCCATGACTGCAATTCTGGGAGGCCTGGAAAGAAATAAAGGGTGTGCCTATGAATTTTGATATTGATTTCTTTAGATTTTTAGGTCATTCAGTTTTGTTTTTGTTACTTTGAATTCTCCCTGGGAATTTCACAATGGGAATAGTTTATATTTGTAACTGAAGGATCCCCATTGTGGTAGATTATGCCATCCTATGTTGTTCATTCCCATATCAATTAGACCTGGCTATGTGGTTTGAAATATTAGCAATGTGACATTAGTGGCTTAAAAACTGAGTGTGCATCCGAGATCTCTCTCTCTTTTTCTCTCTTTATCTCTCACTGCTTTTGGAAGCCAGATCTCCAGGAGAAGCAACCCAGGATACACTGCTGAAAATGCCTAGCATTAACTGCCATATGTGTGAATTTGAAGACAAATTGCTTAGTATTTGGATCATAGAAAGTACAAAGTTCTTTCCACTTACAAAGGACTGATCAACACAATTTCCAGTCTTTCTCTGAATTTTAACTTATTGTATTCAGGAAAGGTAGAAAGACCTAGAGGATTAGATAATATTAGAAAAATAAACACAGTGTGTTAGACTCAGTTCCAATCTTCTTTATCACTAGAAAATAGACTATCACAAAAAGCCTAAGTTCCACTTTGTTGTTTTATAGGCAGCTTGCATCCTACATGGCCAGCTTTTGATGGTCAAGCAGAACTAAGTAGGTGATGGTATTGTGGTACAATGGATTAAGCACAAATAATCACAATGCACACAAAAATTTATGTAAGCCAGTGTCCATTACAAAGCATATATTTAAGGAAATGTGTAAACAAATTACTGGTCTTGAGTTACAATATATTCATATCATGAATTCCAAATTAACAATGCAAAGTGATGTTACATCGATGCACACCAAAAATCTTAAATAATATCAAGTTTAAAAGCATCCTAATTCTAAGAAAATGGTCTGATGCACGGAAATGGATAGATAGATAAACAGAATGATGCAAGCAGGGGGTAGAGACCATTCATAGTGAATGATCTGAGAAATACGTAATAATCTGTTAACAGTGAATATCTTGAGGCAGAACAGAGAGTTGGAGAGTCCCAGAAAGTGAAAAGGAGGCTTCTACATTTGATTTTTATCCTTTTAAAATGTTTTATTGTTTGCCTTATCAATAAATACATCATTAAATACATTAAATTAATTATCAACTAGTAAAAGGATATGAGTTTTCTCATAGAAACATTTCTATCATTTCCTCAAGATAACATGCCTACATGCCTCAAATATACTAACAAAATCATTTAAAAGGCAGTGTTCCAATAGTGAAACATATTTGACTAAGCGATTTTTATTTCAGAGCACTGCACAGTAGAGGCATACTTGCTGAAACAACATTATGCGTTGGATGTGTTTAAATTCTTCCCCACAAGCTTATGCATACATTTTGTGATTTATTGCTTCAACCAGTTAGAATTGTTTATGATAAAAAGCCTTTTAAATACTTATACTTTAGGTTCTTGTTCCCTCATCTTGCCTTCTCTCCTCTTATACACACATACACACACACACACACACAAGTTTTAGATTACTCTCTCTAGGAGACAGTTCATTATTCCAGTTATTCTACCACTGTTAAATGCATTTCCTCTCCAGGCACTCTATTCAGAATTTTTGGGTTACAAAATCAGCTCCAGTGTAGAGATAGTACTATCTTTCTAATCACACAATGCATAAAAACTTGCTCACTTTGATTACCGCCTTGGACACCATATGGATGCTGAGTCAATTGTTATTCTTCAAGATCGAATTTATGCTTAAAATAAAGGAAAAAAAAAAAAAACTGCTGCCGCTGATTCAAAACCAAGGGTATGAGTCAGGATTTTATGCTCTGAAAAAGTTTCCCTGTGCTTATTTCACCAACAAACTTTTACTTTTTAAATTATTATCTATTTTATTGAATAACTGCCATATGTATTTTAGGTTAAGAGGAATTACAATATAAAAACACAAAATAATATTTGTAAAGGGGCTTACATTCTATTAGGGGGCACATTGATTTTGCAGTGTCTTTGAGTTATCAAAAATGATAGATTAAGTAGATAGTAGGATTTATGAGTGTGCTACTTAGAGGATATTAGCTTTGGCTAATAGTAGATTTGGGGGGGCAGGGTGTTCAATTTCTTACACCCTTGAAATATTCACCAACATTGGAAATGGTGTTTGTTGTCACAGTTGAGAGGGAAGTAGTACTAAACTATAGTGAGTGGGGATGTTATTGGCATCTAGTGGACAGGGGCCTAGGATGCTGATAGATTTCTTACAGTGCCTAGGACTGTGCACCACCACAAAATATCACTTGACCCAAAATAGCAATGGTACTGAACTTAAGAAACTCTGGGTTAGAGACATAGGACTGGGTAATCCACAGTAGGTAATTAATGAAGTTATAGTTGAAGACAAAATTGATCAGGGAAAAATTATATGGAGTTAAAATATAGTGCTCTGGAAAGAAACTTCAATGTTTAATATTTTTGCTTGAGAAAATGAAGTGAAAATCATTTGAATGGAGAATCTTCAGATATAGAGGAAAAAATTAAAAGAATGTTGAGTCAAGGAATGTAAGAAAAGAAAGTCATCTGAAAAAAAGTATGGTTGACAGAACTGAATAGTTTCTAAAAACTTGCATGAGCACATGAGTTCCAACTATGTGCATCATTGTCAACATTTATGAGGGGCCGGCGCCGTGGCTCACTTGGTTAATCCTCTGCCTATGGTGCCGGCAACCCATATGGGTGCCAGGTTCTAGTCCCAGTTGCTCCTCTTCAAGTCCAGCTCTCTGCTGTGGCCTGGGAGGGCAGTGGAGGATGGCCCAAGGGTTTGGGCCTGCACCCGCATGGGAGACCAGAAAGAAACACCTGGCTCCTGGTTTCGGATTGGCACAGTGCTGGCCGTAGCAGCCATTTAGGGGGTAAACCAACGGAGAGAAGACCTTTCTCTCTGTCTCTCTCTCTCTCACTGTCTATAACTCTACCTGTCAAATAAAAAAAAAATTATCAAAATTGTTCAAGATGATGTTTGGTTGGGTTGATGGGGAACTGAATAAATGGAGAATGAGTATAGATTATTTTTTGAGAATTTATCTATGAAAGAGGTAAGCAAAAAGACTGAATTGTTGAAATATTGAGGGGTTGGGGCCTGCACTGTGTCACAAGTTAACGCCCTGGCCTGAAGCGCCCGCATTCCATGTGGCGCCGGTTCAATACCTGGCTGCTCCACTTCCCATCCAGCTCTTTGCTATTGCCTGGGAAAGCAGTGGAAGATGGCCCAAGTCCTTGGGCCCCTGCGCCCATGTGGGAGATCTGGAGGAAGCTTCTGGCCCTTGGCTTCAGAACGATGCAGCTCTGGCTGTTGTGGCCAATTGGGGAGTGAACCAGCAGTTAGAAGACCTCTCTCTCTCTGCCTCTCCTCTCTCTGTGTAACTCTGACTTTCAAATAAATTAATATTGAGGGTTTTTGATATTTTAGTGGGAGAAGCTTGAAACATGTTCAAAATTAAACAGAGGCAAAATACCTCCACACATTTGACAAAGTTGACAAAAGAGAAGTAAAGATATGTGAATAAGGAAATCAAATTTAGTATTAAGAAACTTTTCACAATAAAAACTTCAAACTGAAATAGCTTCATTAGTGAATTTTACAAATACATAGGAAGAAAATATCAACCTTAGAGACTGTGTTGGGATATGGGAGGTTAAGACACTTCTTGGGACACTCACATTCCATATTGGAGTTCTGGGTTCCATTACTGGACGCACCACTTCTGATCCAGCTACCTGCTGCTACACTTAGCAAGGCAACGGCAGAAGGTCCAAGTATTTGAGAATCTGTCACCCATGTGGGAGACCCAAATGGAGTTCCTGGCTCTTGTCTCCAACCTGGCCCAGATCTGGCTGTTATGGCCATTTGGGAGTAAACCAATGGATGGAAGATTTCTCTCTCTCTCTCTCTCTCTCTCTCTCTCTCTCCCTCTTCTCCCATCCCTGTCACTCTGACTCTCAAATAAATAAATCTTTAAAAATACAACAGGTAAAGTGGCCACTTGTAATGCTAGCATCACTTATGGGCGCTAGTTCAAGTCCCAGCTGCTCCACTTCCCATCCAGCTCTCTGCTATGGCCTGGGAAAGCAGCAGAAGATGGCTCAAGTCCTTGGGCTCCTGCACCCGTGTGGGAGACCTGGAAGAAGCTCCTGGTTCCTGGCTTTGGATTGATGCAGCTCTGGCTATTGCAGCCATTTGGGGAGTGAACCAGCAGATGGAAGACATCTTTCGTGCGCTCTCTGTCTCTGCCTATGTGTAACTTGTCTTTCAAATAAATAAATAACTATTTAAAAAATAAATTATTCTTCCAATATTTGTCATGCTGTAATCATTATTGTGAATATCTTATAAATTGTTAGCAAATGAAATATTAAATTTAATAGTTTTACCAAAAACAAAAACAAAAATATCTGTAGCATAAAACAAATATTCCAACCCTAGAAAACACAGGAGAGCATAACTAGGTAGAATTTTAGTAACATTCTGATTTGCTAGTGATGTTAGTTGCAGTGCATAGAATTATGAATTGAATTGCCAATTAAAGGATTTATCTTGTTGATAAAGCTTGTTATTTGAAACATCATTCATAGGATTGGTGTAAAGGTCACTACTCATATAAAGATTGACATTCATTTTATTCTCTAAAACTGCTCATTGCTAGCAGTAGGCAAGGCCAAAAATACATGCTTCATGTTGCCACAGGCAACACTGATGAGTGAGATTGGGACTATCTCTCCTAGTTACTGCTACTCCATATCTCAGAAATGTTGGCCAGAAGTTTGACTGCATATGTCAATAGTCCCGCCTTGCTTTTGATTTGTAATCAGACTTTTTTCATAGTAACATCTCTGTGTTTTATTAGCTTTATTCCTTGCATAAAAAGCAATGTGTGTGTGTGTATATTATATATATTACATTTTCCAAATCTCTTGATTGATATTTCACAGAGTACATGGAGGTTTCTTAAGAAATATAGAAATAAATTCCTATATGAAAACAGTACCTTGAAACAATTCAAGAGCTTTTTTTTTTTTCTCCTAAAGAAACAACAAATTTTCTCTTAACCAGTTCACCGCTGTTGAGTGTGTTAGTCAGTCTTTGATCATTATAATAAAGTATCCAGGCAGCCTAACTTTATAAAGAGAAAAGGATTGCTTTGGCTCACATTCCTGGAGGTTCAGAGTCCATGACCTGGAAGGCCACACTTTTCAGCTTCTGGTGGTAAATAGTTTTTTCAGTGGAGTCTCCATGTGTAGCAGAACATCACATAGGGAAAGAGAGAGAACATGTGTGTCTACATCTATGTGCTCTTTCCTAAATCCACCAGGATTCAATTCTGGAGACTCCATCTTAATGGCCTAATCCAGTCTAATATCTTTGCAAAGTCTCTGCCTCTAAAACCATAATCAGATTAAGTTTTTAACTCTCTGACCATTAACAGAAGTCTTGGGAATGAATTCTTGAGTTCAATGAGGAGTGGGTAAGGATATTCAAACCACAGCAATGAGATACCAGGGATAATAGTTCAAACAAAAGAATTAAAAAGCTTGATTCCTTGATGACCTGTATTAACTGTATCAACCATATCAACCACTCAACTTTCTTTGCTTCTGCATTTCCAGGTATATGAGGATATCAGTTAGCTATGCCCACATAACAGAAATCCTCCTAAAACTTAATAGTGAAAATAAAAGCTATGCATTTAGTTCACAGTTCTATTGTAAACCATGTATGCTAAGTCCAATTTGGTGCCTCTGTTTTCAATTAGAATTCATTTGTAGTCAGCCGTGAGCAAGGCTCTGCTGCTCTTCTCTAAGCTTTCTTATTTCTGAGACCTTGTCTAAAACAAACAGCACGATTTGGCTCTAGTACACATGGTCTTTTATTCTCTTAGGGTCTGATGTGATCTTGCTCACATGATAGAGGCAGAACTCTTGAGAAACAAGCAGATGTATTCTAGAACTCTTGAGGTCTATATTTGAAACTCACACTATTCCATTTCTGCCGCACTATTTGGACCAACAAGTCAAATTCAAGAATCGGAAAATAGATTTCACCTACTTATGAGAGGAACTAAAAAGTCAAATAGCAAATAAACCACCTTGAACTTGGGTTGTTATTATTTACCACAGACAAAAATCCTACCTGATTTGGTTAATAAGTGCTATATTTATTTAATAAAATTAAAATAATCTACTAAACTAAAAATAAAATCCTCTCATTAATTTGAATATTAATATCACCAAAGGGTTTCAAATCAATGAAATTCATATGTGAAGCCTAAACACTGATGTTGCTTAGCTTTGTTTCTGAATTCACTATTTTGAGCTCAATAAAATTTCTATTAAAAAATCAAAACATTATTTTAAGGCATTTTCTACACTTCAGCAGGTTTTAGGACAAGCATTTGACCATAAAGATAAATTATAAAACTGGTCTAGAAGGTAGAATAGGATGGCTTATTATCTTAGTGGAATTATTGCTCTTTACTGTAAGATAAGATTCATCAGACTGCCCGGATACAGTAAATTCAATGTAATTCCCATTCTTTCTCAGAAAAATATAATAAACAAATGACTATCAGAAAGTAACAATCTTCTAATATAATCTCATAAAATCAACATAGTATCAATGTAAGGATTGAATCAGTGAAATACGACATTCCACAGTAAAACAAAATGACATTCTGTTACTCCAAAGGTCTACAACACGTCCACTACTGAGAATTTACTAATCTTACTATTATCCGATCACCACTTTTCTGACTACCTACTCAAGGAGATACAAAGACAGTGCATTACTTCCACATCTCCACTGTAATACAAAAATAACAAATCTAAATCTGCCTAATTCTGTCAGAGAATTAAATGAAATATTTGCATGATAATTTATATTTATTTTCAAAATTCAGTCTGTGCAGAAAGCAAAACTAATAAAAATCCATATTCTTGCCCTCTTCCATGTGCAATGCTCTATTCTCATTCTTTAACCTCTGACAAAAAACAATCTATTCTGCCATTTCTGCGGTATTAGATAATAATGTCATTGGGGCTGGAGAATCTGTCTATATTTTAGCTGAGACATAAAGGACACACTTAAGTCCTCATCGCTTGAAAAATCATCTAACACTTACCTAGTGTTTTTGAACTAAGAACACAATGTTGTGATTTCTACATGCTGAAATTAGAAGCTCTTTAAGCATACAAAATCCTTGAGAATAAAAATTGTCCCAGCAATAGCTGAGGGAACTTACATTACTGGGCCATGAAAATTTCTAGAATTTTTCTAGGGAATAAAAAAAAATGTTTAAGTGAAAAACATGAGAATTCTTGGGAACTTTCTAAAATTTGATGTCTCCATTCACCTAGAGGTGCTCTTTAAGAAGGTGTCTGTGTTGTTTTTTTTTTTTTTTTTTGATGTTTGTTTGTTTTTCTTTTTTAAAAAGACTTATGTATTCGGAAGGCAGAATTACAAAGAAAGAGGGAAAGGCAGAGAAAGAGAGAGAGAGAAAGCCTGGACCAGGCCGAAGCCAGGAACCAGGAGCTTCATCCAGGTCTCCGATGTGGGTTCAGGGGCCATCATCTCTCTCTGCTTTCCCAGGCACATTAGCAGGCATCTGGATGGGAAGTGAAGCACCCAGGTCACAGACTGACTCCCATGTGGGATGCTGGCTTCAAAGCTGGCAGCTTAACCAGGTGCGCCACAACGCTTGTCCTTATGCAAATATCTGTTGAAGATCTGCTATGTATCAATAATGAAGATGCCTACAAAATGAATTTAGCCTGGTACATGCCTCTAGTGAGCTTTCAGTTAAGCATCAGTGGAGGTGAGTAAAACTATCACACACTTAAGACAATAGAACTATATGGAAGGATTAAAGATATGGTGTAAATGGGTATAGACATTATGGTGTGCTGTTAATGAGAAATTTCTTCTGATTCTTGGGCTACAAATGGCATATTGCTAACTTGGATGCTAAATGTCAAGGCATTAAACCATTTGAGAGGGTCCTGGAGTTCCTCACCTAGTTGAGGAAACTTCACATTCAAGTTTCTTAAGGTAACACCAAAGCTAGTATAAACACTATTACTTTATTACATTGTAAATGAGTTGCAGAAATAATGATAATAGAATTTTAATAAGGGTAATGATGCCTAATATTTATTAATTTCTATGAAATGTCCAGGCATTGAACTAAACATTTTACATTTTCTATTTAATTAGCATAATAGCATTAGGAGATTCTTCTTAATATTATAAACTTTACTTAATAGAAGATAAAAGGAGATTTGAGAAGGTTAAATCACTTATTAAAAATTATACAAAACTCAATTATGTGCAAAGAATGAATCCCCGGCAATTCAGTTTCCAGAATCACCTTTCTTGTCCTCTCCATTATCATCCTCTAACAATGATCTTCAACTCATGCTGGTTACTCTCCTTCACATTCATCTTGTTCCCACACCTCTCCTCCTCTAGAGACTGCCTGAAGCATGGATAAGACAATAGACTTTGAAGAAAGATACAGAGGGCCCAATTTCCTACTGTCTCATTTAGACTTCTCATTTCACATTTTCTGAGTGATACATATAAATAATATTTATTTTACATATTATGAGACAGAAAGGAGATAATTTATTAAATACCTTATAGTTAGAATGGCCCTGTTATCTTTATTTCTTAATATACATGAACTTCTCCAATTTTAGGTGTTATTTTTCTGCCTGACAAAATTTCAAATTAAACAATTTCTTGAAATATTGCCAATATGTGAAGCATTTTAAACTAAAATTCATAATAACCCTTCAAATTCTAACTTATTTTATTTTGACAGGCAGAGTGGACAGTGAGAGAGAGAGACAGAGAGAAAGGTCTTTCTTTGCCATTGGTTCACCCTCCAATGGCCACCACAGCCAGCGCGCTGCAGCTGGCGCACTGCGCTGATCCGAAGGCAGGAGCCAGGTGCTTCTCCTGGTCTCCCATGGGGTGCAGGGCTCAAGCACTTGGGCCATCCTCCACTGCACACCCAGTCTTTGTGACTCTATAATGCATTTATGCCCTTCCACTGAGGAATAAACCTCCCTCCTGATTCCACTGTACCTATTACTAGCACTCATCATAGTCAGAAGAAATGTACGAGATGTATGAGTTCATAAAGGACTGAGACAACAGCTTTTCTCATTTTGTCCTATTGTAAAGGTTTTGTTGTTGTTGTTGTTGTTGTTATTTATTTGAAAGGCATACTGAGATAGAGGGGGGTGATGGAGAGCGATAATCCTTCATCTACTTATTCATGCCCCAGGTACTCACAACAGCCAGGACTGGAACAGGCTGAAGCCAGGAGTTAAGAACCCAATCTAGTCTCCCACGAGAATGACAATGGCCCAAGTGTTTGGGCTATCATCTGCTGCCTCCCAGGATGTGCACTAGCAGGAAGCTGGATCAGAAACAGAGCGATAACTCAAACCCACACACTCCAATATGGGATGTGGATGTGCCAACATCTATTCCAATGCCTACCCCATTGTTGTCTTTGTGCTATCCATCAGAGCCTAGCACAGCAGTTGGTTTAGAAGGGATGATCTGAAAGAGTTTACTGAAATTAGTTATGCAGTCTTAAAGCATTGGAAACTTGATATTCCAGGTAGATACATACAAAATAGAATGTTCTAATCTCCTACAGAAACTATAGTTGACACAACAAATTGTTAGAAGACAGCTTTTTATTGTTGTTTTTCTTACCTTGTGAGCTTAACAGTACAAAGGAACACTGAATATATTACATTATTATCCATCTATGTTGCTATTTATAGTCTATGTCAGAGAAAAGGGTGCATCAGTAATAAGACCATTTATACAAATAAGGCAATAATTCATCCTGACTTTCTGAGTTTTGGGCAGAATACTCCTATACCCTCACAAAATATGGTCACGAGCCTGTTTTCTTCATAATATTATTTTCATTACCAGTATTTTAAACTATGCTACTAAATGTTGGCTTTGAAATATTTCTGTATAGGACCCAGGATTCTTAGTAGGTCTTTAAGTCTACTGTCTGTTGTAACATGATGTGACTAGAAGTAATATAAGATCCTCAAATATCTGCAGAGAAATGCATCCAACATATGAGATAGCCATAATCACATCAACTTTGAGACAGACACATGAAACCCTCCACATCCTGAACTGTAACTATGTTTTGAGACCTATTGACCAGTGTTTCTTTACATGAACCCTATATTGCAGTAAATTGCGATGTTGAATATCAGTTTTACAGCTTTGGAACATATTGCCTAGAACACCATCGTCATCTGTCAAAAAGTAAAACTCCTATGGCCCAGTTCATTTGCTTCCTCTTGAATTCCTCAACAGTAATTATCATACTTCAGTCCCTTTCCTGTCGTCTTTGAAGACTCTTGCACTATGCCTGTTATAATAGTAACAACAAAGTATTAATCTCTTTAAACCAAATTATCATTTAGTATTTGCACTAACTCCAAAGGAAATATACTAATACTCTGTTTATTTACAATGAGGACACTGAGAATTAGAAAGGTTAAACAATTTACCCAATGGTAAATGTGTAACTGACAAAGCTGGGATCCAAGCCAGGATTATCTGTCTCTAGAAACCAAAATATTAACACTATGTTGTACCAACATCCTGTTGGAGTCAAAGTCTGGTCTGTGTTGCATCCCTACTACTTGACTCTGTGCTTCTCATCAACACAGAATTTTTGTTTTGCTTATTCTCTTTTATATATACCTAGATGATTTCTGTTCATTATTTATATATATATAAATAATACATACTCTCAATGCTAAATTGTTACTCCCTTCAAATTATCTTGCCAGCGAAAGGCTGCAAGGGAAAGCAGGAGCAAACAAAAGGAAACATTCATTAATTAAATCCTTAGATCATAGACAGAACACAGTCTGCTACAACAGTTAAATGGAAAACTATACATTGCTATTCATATCTTATGTTACATGTATATCAGCATAATTATATTATAATTTTCCAAGATTTAAAAGATCAGAAAGTACTTGAAAAACATACTCAAACATATTAGCTACATTTTGTTGAAACAAAACTTTACTCAAAAGGGTCCTGATATTAAATATACTTAAATATGGATAATTACTCTTCTTTGAAAATATATAAATACCATGATATTTTTTGTACAACATTTTAAACTGAAAAATTATGGAAAATGAATTTTTCATTGGGAAAGCACTGTTATTGTAATAATACAATCGTATCGATGTTGTTTCTATGCCTTGACCATTTGCATAAAGAATTTGAAGGAGTCAGCACTGCCTTTCAAACAAAGAAATAAATCTTAAAAAAAAGGAGGGGGAGGGTAATGGTGGTTCCATCTCAACTATTCCGCTTCCCATCCAGCTTCCTGCTCATGCCTTGGAAAGTAATAGAAAATGACCAAGTCCTTGGGTCTCTTCCATCCATGTAGGAGACCCAGCTGGAATCCCTGGGGTCCTGGCTGTGGCCTGACCCAGTGTTAGCTGTTGCAGCCATTTGGGGACCATATTAGCAGATGAAAGATGTCTCTTTTTCTCTCTCCCTCCCTCCCTCCGTTTCCCTCTGCCCTCTGAATAAATAAATGAATCTTTAAAAAACATAGAAAATAAACAGCATCAAATGTGATGTGAAAAATAAAAATCCTAGCAGAAAGATATCAATGCCTTAATTTACAAAGCATTATTTAAGTACCATGAGGTTCTGTGCAAAAATAAGGATATGGTAAATTAGATAAATTTGTATTACCAAAGAGGCAATTTACCATAACTTTATAAAGGCAAAGAATTTATTACAACTACTATGGTATGGTAAATACTATGGTATGATACATAACTGATTATTTATGTATTTATTTGAAAGAGAGGATCTCATCTACCGGTTCTCTGACACAAAGCCTACAAAAGCTCAGTTATGTGAAGTTAGCAGTCAGAAGCTCAATCCACATCTCCCACACTAGTGACCGGAACCCAATTTATTGAACCATCACAGAGACTCCCCAGGTCCACATTAACTAGAAGTTGTATTCAGGAGCTGGAGCTAGTTATCTAAACCAGGAATTCTGATGCAGGATGTGGGCATCCTAACTGGTGGCTTAATCATTAGATTACGCATCCAACTCTGCAAACGATTTTTAAAGTATAAAATTTCCAAATATAGGGGCCAGTGTTGTGGCATGGCAGGTAAAGCCATCTCCTGCAACACTGGAATCCCATACGGGAGCCAGTTGGAGTACCAGCTGCTCTTCTGATCCAGCTCCCAGAAAAACACCTGGGAGGGCAGCAGTGGATGGCTTAGGAACTTGGGTCCCTTCCCCATATGGGAGACCCAAAGGAAGCTCCTGGCTCTTGGCTTCAGCCTGGCCCAACCCTGGCTATTGTGGCCATTTGGGGAGAAAACCATGGGTAGAAGCTCTCTTTCTTTTGTCTGTCCTTCTCTATCTCTAGTTGTGTCTTTCAAATAAATAAGTACATCCTTAAAAATTCTCAATTATAAATTTACCACAAATGCAAAGCCTGTCTTACATAAACATTTTTGATGATTTATATAAGACCCAAGAATGTAGTCAAAAAAGAAATGCAAGCTGAGAAAAGAAAAAATGTGATCCAAATATGTAAGATTTTATCATGTAATTTGAATTAAGCTAAAAGTTAAAATGCATAGTAAGGAGAAGGTCCCTTAGAGAATTTTTTTCTAAATATTTCAGCTAATTTTAACTGTAATTAGATATCCCCAAGTAATGCTTAACAAGTCCTTCAATCATCATCTTATACCTCACCTATGGTAAAGGACTTGCAATTCTCTAACTGTAATAGTTATTTCACACTCTTATGTCTTTTATGTACTTTTCTTTAGACTTGATCTCAGCCAAAAGTGTGAGAGCGATTATTAAGTACTTTTCTTTTACAGGAAGAAATTGTTGTCTTTTGAGGAATACTAACCCTAGCCTCTGAAAATACACCTGATCCACAAATAAGAATTGGTTTCTCTTCTGAAGTTGTTTATATTTATGCCTTAATGAATTTACTAAGGAAATTGCTTTTATATTGGTTTCCATGAAATTATCTGTAAATTCAGATACATGCATTGTGTTTTATTCACTGTAAATGAATGTTTATGTACAAAAGATATTCATAAATGGATGCTGAATTAATGAAACAAGAGATGGATATTGGGTGCAGTGATTAAAGCATTACTTAGAATACAAATTTCCCACAACACTGCAGTGCCTAGGTTTCCAAGCTAACTCTGCACTGATTCCAGCTTCTTGATAATACATACCCCTGGGAGGCAACAGATGGTGGCTCAAGTACTTGGGTTCCTGCCATCCACGTGAAAGTTTTGAATTGCCTGGCCAAGTCCCAGATTTTGTGGGCATTTGGGGAGTGAACCAGTGGATGTAAGATTTCTATTTGTCTGTCTTGTCTGTCAATGTGTGTGTCTCTCTGTCTCTCTGCCTTTCAAATAAATAAAAATAATTTTAAAATTAATGAAATAATAAATGAATCATAACAATCCATTAGTAATGGACAGAAAGAACATGAAATATCTCTCTCTCTTTCTCTCTCTCTCTTCTCCCTCCTCTTTCCTCTCTCTCTTTCCTCTCTTCATCTCTATCTTTCTCTCTCTTTCTCTCATTCTCTCTCTCTTTAAAGCAAGGGGAGTAGCATTGTAGAGAAATGGGTTAAGCAGATGTTGTTCCCAGCTTCTGGCTCCAGCCTTGGCCCAGCCCCAGGTGTTGCGGGCATTTGAGGGCTAAACCAGCAGATAAAAGATCTCTTCCTCTCTGCCTCTCCCACTCTGTCACTCTGCCTTTCAAATAAATTACACGTCTTTAATAAAATAAAGAATACTCAATATGATGTCAATCTCTGACATAAATGGAAGGTTAAATCAAATAATTCAAAAAATTGGAGGTAGTGTTGGCATTGGATAACAAAATTAAACAAACAACTCATTTCTTTTTTTTTTAACTTTTATTTAATGGCTCCCCCACCCATAACTTCCCTCCCACCTGCAGCCCTTCCCTTTCCTGCTCCCTCTCCCCTTCCATTCACATCAAGATTCATTTTCATTTCTCTTATATACAGAAGATCAGTTTAGTATATATTAAGTAAAGATTTCAACAGTTTGCACCCACATAGAATCACAAAGTGAAAAATACTGTTTGAGTGCTAGTTATAGCATTAAATCACAATGTACAGCACATTAAGGACAGAGATCCTACATGAGGAGTACACAGTGACTCCTGTTGTTGAATTAACAATTCGACACTCTTGTTTATGGCATCAGTAATCTCCCTAGGCTCTTGTCATGAGTTGCCAAGGCTATGGAAGCCTTTTGAGTTCACCAACTCTTCTCATATCTATACAAGGTCATAGTCAAAGTGGAAGTTCTCTCCTTTCTTCAGCGAAAGGTACCTCCTTCTTTGATGACCCCAACCAACTCATTTCTTGTAATATTTCATTCACTGTGTTCATTACATTCCTGCTAAATAAATGTAGGATTAACTCATTATATCAGGGAAGAGAGTGGTTGAAGGATGATTTCGTGATCTACCATCCTGTGGAAGAATAGTCACTACATCTTGAAAATTATCTAGTATATTCATCAAATTTAGATTTTTTGACATTTTTGTGAATAATTAGAATGCAAACATTATACTGTGAAAGGATGATCTCTATAGATTCTGTATGCACCTCTAAGAGGAAACCACATTTAAGAAATTTAAAGTTTTCTAAAGACATACAGAAGCAACCTAAATCTACTGTCTCCCCAAATTGTTGTCTGTTTGCATTGAAAGGCAGGCACAGCAAAGGCAATAAAATTATAGGATGAGTGCAGAGAAGATTTTTTTTTAATATGTTCCTTGAGACATGTTAATTTATTAGTTTTGGTTATTCTCTTTACTTTACTAACCATTAATTTTAGAAGCTCTTCTCCTCTGTGTCAATATCTGAAATACCTATTTTACTTGTAGTTTGCTATCCTCCTTCCAATGGTCTGCATTTATACAAGGCAGGACTATGAGCTGAGTTTCACCTCTTATCTCCTCCATGCAGTGTCCTGATGATTAAGGGTCATGGGTTAACTGAGTTGATGTGTCACAGTACTAGCTAGAGATGAGTGCTATACACACATAACAAATGCTCCAAAAATATTTTAAGGAATGGGAATCTTGGAAGACAAAATTCAGAAGCATATTAATTCCTCAAATTATTTGATGGATCTATCAAAAGAAATACTATCTAGAATGTTTCTTAAATAACTATTTGGAAGCAAAATTTAATTTACACCTTATAAAATTAATTTTGGAACTAAAAACAATAATTTAAGTATATAAATACATCTTTTAAAACAATTATTGTAAATATTTGATTAAAATTTTACAGAGAAATTTAAAAATTTCCAAATATTTATTTTTAGTTACATTTAAAGTATAAATTTGTAAGTAATAAGTTGCACACAATTCATATGAGAAGCCAACATATTGCCAGATTCCAAGCAAACATGAAAATTGTATAAGTGTACATCTTTATTATTAATGAAGGTATAGCATGTAAGTGAGAGACCTTAAAAAAGTTAATGGTATAATGGAATTAAAAGCTATATTTACATTGATAAAAAAACATTTTAAAATTCAAGCATATTTTTTCATAATATAATGTTCTATGAACTTTTTAAATTGCTCTCATACATAAAAACATAAAAAATACTGCAGGGCTTTAAAAAGTTCATGGAAAACATGAAATTAAAAGAGAAAAAAACTAAAATATAAACTTTATTTCTCTACAAAAGCTTTGTCAAATTTAGGTCACTTTTTAGATATAAGCCATTTTTTTCCATCTCTAAAGAACTTAAGGACCTGAGAATTTAATCATGCCTATTCAGTCTTTTAAAAATTTTTAACAGGAAAAATGGATATCCATTAAAACTTTTTTAATTAAGGAATAGAAGAAAGGAGAGAAATCAGCACTGTAAGGTGAATGTCTAATAATTTCCCATCAAAACAATCAGAAAATTTCCCTTAGTCACTGAGGGAAATGAGGAGGAACATTGTTATTGTGGAGAAGGACTCTAATGAAATTTCCGTGAATGTTTTTTCTGCTAATGTCATCGTTTTGGATAACTTCCTCAAAACACTCTCATTCTCTCGAAATACTCTCATAGTAAACAGCATCATTGTTCTTTGGCCCTCTGTAAAGTCAACAAACCAAATAACTTGGGCATCCCAAAGAACCACTGCTATGACCTGAGCTCCTGATCAGTCCATTTTTGCTTAGCATATAGCCCCTTGTTTGATTGCACTTTGTCTCCAGGATCATGTTGGCAAAGCCATGTTTCATCTCCTCTTGCAGTCCTCCAAGGAAATACTTCAGGATCTTGGTCTCACTTGTTTAACATTTCCACTGAAATTTTGCTCTTGTCTGTATCTGATCTGGGCAGTTTTGGCATCCATGGAGCAAGAAGCTTTCTCATCTATAATTTTTCAGTTAAAATTGGGTAAAGTAAACCACTTGTGATGTCTACAATATTGGACATTGGTCTGCTGTAATCATTGCTCCTCTTCAATTAGGGCATGAAAAATAAACCTTTCCTCTAAAATTGATGTGGAATATCTACCATTATAGGCTTCATCCTCAACATTGTCTCATCCCTTCTTAAAATGAGTTATCCATTTGTAAACTGATGATTTTTGGGGGCAATCTCCCCATAAATGTTGTTAAAACATCAGTGATTTCATTACACTTCCAACCAAGGTTCAGCATTGACTTGATTTTTTTTTTTTCTTGCTTCATTTTTAGGAAAATTCCTTTTGCTCTAAAGCAGGCTCTTTTCAAACTGCTATGTTATAATTCCTAGTGCCTCAAAGTAGATCCTTTTCAAATATGTTATAAAAATTGGTGGGCCGGCGCTGCAGCTCACTAGGCTAATCCTCCGCCTAGCGGCGCCAGCACACCGGGTTCTAGTCCCGGTCGGGGCGCCGGATTCTGTCCCGGTTGCCCCTCGCTCCTGGCTCCTGCCATCAGATCAGCGCGGTGCGCCGGCCGCAGCGCGCTAGCCGTGGCGGCCATTGGAGGGTGAACCAACGGCAAAGGAAGACCTTTCTCTCTGTCTCTCTCTCTCACTGTCCACTCTGCCTGTCAAAAAATAAAAAATAAATAAATAAATAAATAAAAAATAAAAAAAAAATTGGTATGAATTTATTTTTATGCATAAACAATTTTAGAAATCCATGCATACTTTTTCATATTATAAATTTTTGTGAACTTTTTGAAGATATCTAATAGACTTCACAGGTAGCTTAAAACGTTAAGTCCATAATAAAATATTTATTTGCTATAGATGCATTTTTAAAATCATGCTTTTTTCTTAGATCCTGGAATGGCATGATGAAGGGAAAATTTGACTTTCTTTTTTAATGATTTAATAGTAAAAAAATGGATAATAGGAGGCCCTAAATGGCAAAGGCCGAATGTCTCACAATTGAAAGGTCAAACTATAATAAAATAATGTGTCATGCAATATCTAAATCTTGTCTCTATTTACCTTTCCAAACACCTCTAACCATACAAATATTGCAATATTTTATTAGTTTGTATAATTTCTTTTATTTATTTTCCAACATACATTTCTTAAAATCTTATAGTACCACCTTAGAAAATGGGTGCATTACTTTCCACATATTTTTGTCTTTATCAATTTCATAAAGTATTCAGAGCATATCCTATATTGTCTAATTTGTATAATTTAAAGGTATCTTAATTTATGAGTGTGTTCTAATCACCAGATGCTTGCGCATATAATTAAGAGCAATGAATAGCTCCATCAGTCCTAATTTTATTGTAAAAATGACTAAAAAAGAGTTAGCATTCTTTTGTCACCTCCTCATGTGATCTGGAAACAAAAGACTAAACTTTCCTCTTCTCCACACTCCTCCTCTAACTTCTGACTCCTATCAAATGTCAAAGGAGATTGTGAAAGCAAGTGTTTTGTCTGTTACCTTGAAGTCAAGCTGTTAACAGTTCTGTGTTCCTCTTCCCTCAGCTGTGTGCTATCCTGAGGCAGTCTGAGAAACAGAAATAACAAATAAACAGGGAGGAGAGTTATGTACCATCATTAGAATTTTCACATATGTTTCAGCCTTACAGTGAAAATGCTCTGAAAAACAAGACAGTTCCAAAAGTAGCAGCAGCCTGCAGAGTCTTCACTGATTCCCGAGGATGCATTGCTAAAATCTCACAGGATCTTGTCTGATACTTGGCGGAATCTTTCCATTCAATGCCTGTGAAAGAAGATCAAATCTGGAGCTGGGGATTCACACTAAGTGCTTTACTACAAATAGAAATCCCTGTAGCTGGAATGAATAAGCTGTATTTATTTATACCTTGGCCATGAACATTCTGAAAGCTGCAGATTCTGCAGTGGCATATGGCACACTGAAGCCCTAAAGATTTATTTTTTTTTTTTTTAACAGAGATGTTCCTTGGCATTTTCTCACTGTTCGTGTTACTAGAGACTGCTGTGATAAGACTATTTTTAAGTATCCTCAAAATAAAATTTTGATAAACTACTATACTGTTCCCATAATAACATAATCTGTTTATTACTTCCAGAAGTGTGATTCAAATTAAAATGTACATGGTTTAATATCTTTCTCAATATTGACTAAATTTAAATTCCAGACTTCTTTGCTAGAGTTTGAAAATTATTTTCCTGGTTCCTCTCTGAAACCACATAATGGGAACAGTAATTCTGGGGTAGCTTTACCATCGAGGATTCAGTTTATAAGAGGGCAAATCTGGACGGCTTTTACCACTATTAATCTTCCTCCTTGCTGACAGCATTCCTTCTGGCAGCCTCTGAGTCTTATAGATGCTTTTGGAGTTCAATCATCCAAAGGGAGATTCAAGTTTAAAATTACTATTTTTAATGCATTGTAAGAAAGTACTGTAATTCAGAGAGAAGCAGTACAAGAAATTTTTATGTAAGATTATCACAATGGAAATCATCACACAAGTATGAAGTCTTTGTTTCAACTCAAAGAAACATCTTTATCTTTATGGGTACAGTGTTACGAGCAATAGTTCTCTCTTTTTGACATTTGATAAGTCTTTCTTGTAAATTTGAGAAACTGTAGCAGCAAGTCATTCTGAGATTTAAAACACTTAATATATATTTTACTAATTCTTATATCCACTGTTTTTTTTATTTATATGCTCATTTTGTTTTAAAGGCATTTTCAAAGAATTGCAGTATGCTAGCCTGGAAAAGAATATTGACAGCATCATTCTGCTCTTGAAAAGACTGAAGCATAGGAACTGGCGATGATTTAGCCAAGGGTAAACAGAATTAGTGACAGAACTTAATTTTCAGTCCTGGTGCTGCCATTTCCTAATATCAAATGACCAAATACATGTGTTAGCTCAAAAGAACTTCCAGAGCTTAAACAATAATAAAATTGCTAGTTTGGTGTCCTGAATTATACACTCTCCTATATCCTTAGTACTTTTTAAACATCTCAACGTTCTATATCGTATGCCTTCCTCGAATTACAAAAAGCTAATGATTTTTTGGATTTTAATGTCATAAAAATTGCACAATGTTTTTCTTTATCTCTTTTATTAGGGAGAGAACAGAGATGTCTAGTGATAGGATACTATGCCAGGATTTATGAGATCTAGTTCAGTCACTTCTAACAGTTTCCAAAATGGAACACAACACATAATAAGAAGGAGTACGCAAATAACAATTAATCACTATCTAAATTTTATGTCAGTAAATATAGGGAGCCTTTATTTTCCTAATGACTTTATAAATATTTTAAATTGAGAATAATGATACCACTCTCCTTACAAAAATCTTAAAGAGTAAAGGAGTTAGTATACTTGGAATTATCTGTAAATTGTAAATTGTGTATATTCCTAAAGACAATATGCTAAAGTTCCAATTAAGAATTTCAAATATCTTCTAGATTGTTCTGTTATTTTTATGAGATTTTATTGTAATAACTGGTAGCTTTGGGATCCTCAAGGAGGGAAGGCCTACACTTCTGGGATTGGAAAGTTCCTACCTGTACTTCCAGGGAAGAAAAGTCCTTGTCAAGGTCCCTGCGGGTGCCTAAATGTCAACCAATGAGGATCAGACCCGCCTCAACCTTTAACCCCCATGCCCTGAATCTATAAAAGGAGCACTCCCAATCTCTGACGCGCGACTTCCCTGGCCCCCGCTCTGTTGCTCTGTTGGGGCCGGTGAACCTCGCCCAGGAGCGGAACCCCAATAAAAGCCTGTGAATTAATTGATTCGTCTGCCTGGGAAGATTTGTTATGCATCGGACACCTTACAATAACTATTTCATATGTGGGGTGATACACTAATTAGTTAAGGGATACAAAACTGAATATTATATAGCTTCTACTCTTCAGAAAACTGTAATCTATGCTTTGAAATGAGTGAGATTTCAACAAACAAAAGCAAAGTACTAAATAAATGATGATACAAATGGATTCATGCAAAAAGAATGTCTTACTATCAAGGTCTAGATCAAGATCTACATGGTAAAACAGTGTGATTGTAGTGTTGTCTACATTGGCAAAGTTTGTAGATGGAATGCCCCCTAATACTGAGAATACTAATATTTATTCAGCACTTTTTATGTGATATATAACATACTAAATATTTATGAGGAATATATATTCTAAATATTTATGAGGACTATTTCATGATTAAATAATTATTCCTATCTTACAAAAGAGGGATGAAAGATTATCTTGATATAATTTATCTCAAATTGAGTATAATTTTACAAACAATCATATAATATTTATAAGGTACAGGTAACATGGAAATGAGAATAGCCTGCATAAACTAGTATGTTTAGTGAAAAACACTGGTTATGGCTAGTTGGTAGAAAGCATTCATTGAATCAGATGTAGTATTAGCAAATGAACATAATATAGTAGCTCATTTATTTGTTGTGTTTTCATATTTAGGATTAAATTTTGGAGATCTTAGACTGTTTAAATAGTATTCTTTAGTTCTACCATAGAGAAAATCATGAAACATTGTCAAAGATAATAAATCTATGTTGCAGCAGGCATTGGGGTACAGGGGATCAAGCCACTGTCTTCTTGGGACACTAGCATTTCATATTAGAGCGCCTTATTCATCCCATATGAGTGGCTTTATCTGCTATGCCACAATACTGACCCCCAAAGATTTTTCCATTTTTTAGTGTCTCTCCTTTCCCCATCCTCCTGGCAATCAATACTGGTTTTATTTTCTACATTATTTTATCTTTTAATGATTGTCATGCAGTTGGAAACATATAGTTTGTGTCATTTTCAGACTGGCTTGTTTCATGTAGCAACAAGTCTTTTTCTGATTTGTTAGCTCATTTCCTTTTGGCAATGAATAATAACTCAATTGTCTGGATAATACACTACCAATTTACCTGCTAAAATGTGTCTTGTTTGCTTCTAAATTTGGGCGATCAGGAATAAATCCGCTATAAACATCTTCGTAAAAGCTTTTAATTTTTCAACTTTTTCTTTGACACCAGTCAATATCTGAACATTTATTTATGATGAGAAATGCATCCAGAGTAGAAAATACAAACCAATGATGCTGAACTATATCTATTTAAAAAGTCCTTCATAAGCACATCTGCCATTTTCAACTTTCAGCTTGACTCATGTACTCCTTCAAATGTGAAGTGAGGTTTTGACAATTCTGCCAAGAATATCTGGCAAGAAAACTCAAAGGTGTATGTGTAAACGACATCACCACCCCCAGAAAACCATCAATGTAGCTTCCTTCTAATATAAAAAACCAGATTCATCTCTGATGGATAATGACTTTTAAGTTTTTAATTCAGAGATTACAATAATTCTTGAAAAATTCAAGGCTGGATTTTTCTCTCTCAAGCTTTCCCTGAGAGCACTATTACTGGCTAAACCACTTGATCAACAGTTCAGCTAGACTGAAAACTCTATTCCACACTTTCCATCATTCGTCCTTGGTCCTTTTCCTCTGTGTTTTGAGATCCTTAGATAAAATCCCTTAACAAAGAGAGCATTGCAGTTCCCCAATTGTATATCTTAACAAGTGATTTACTTTTATTGTGCTGCCTCTGTGTAGGTAGAATCTGTATTACATCACATCTGCTTCTAGAGAATAGGTTGAAAAGATAATTGAGCTTGAACCGTAGCATCTATTGTCTTCAGAAATGGTGATGTGGTATATCCCCTTTGTCCTGTAGGACAATTCAGTTTAGTCAACCATAATTGGATATGTTAGTCCTCCTCAGTCCTGTAGAACTGCCAGTATAATTTTTTTTTCTTGGAAACCCTCACCATCTCCATATCTTTTCAGTGGCCTGGAAGATATCAATCTACAACTTTGTCTCTAATTTTAGCTGTATGTTAGTTGATAATCACTGAGTACAAGAGAGCTTTATCCATAAAGTCTAGCTTCTTTGCTTGACTGTAAGGTAAAAGATATGTCTAGATATCATGAAAAGCAAAAATAAAGGTAAGGTCTGTCTTTGAGTTCTTTGCATAATACTTAGAGTCTATCAAAATATTCTGCGTCAAGTCATGAGATCTTGTAATCATGGAGATTTCTTTCTGCTCAAGGGCAAACTATTTGCATTCTAACTGAAAAAATAAGCTTCTAACCCATGCTAAATCAAGGCTCCCTTAGTAGAATTTGACTCCTTATTAGTAACTTTGAGAAAACCTCTCTCTTGGATGAGTATATACAAAGCTGTAATACCAGTAGGTAGAGGTGTTAATATCTGTTCAAGCAAAGACACATCCAAAATCATCCAAACATGAGACTCACATCCAAGAACAATGGAATATCTAAGTAGAATAGTTTATAGAGCTAAATGACACTTTTTAATCAGCATAAACAGGATAGTTAAGGGTAATGTAATAGAAATTTTTGTCCCAATTTTTTATTTATTTATTTGAGAGGTATAGTTATAGACAGAGAGAGGGAGAGACAAAGGAAAAGTCATCCATCTGCTGGTTCACTGCCCAAACGGCCACAATGGCTGAAGCTGGGCCAATCTGAAGCCAGGAGCCAGGAGATTCTTCTGGTATTCCACAAGGGTGCAGGAACCCAAGCACTTGGGCCATCTTCTACTGCTTTCCCAATCCATAAGCAAAGAGCTAAATCAGAAGAAGAGCAGCGAGAACACTAACCAGCACCCACCCATATGAGATGCCAGTGCCACAGGCAAAGGCTTAGCCTATTACACCACAGCACCAGCCCCACTTTAGCCTACATTCATTTCAAACTTCTTACTTGAGTGTGACACAGACAGGTTTACTAATAATTTCACACCAATGAAATTGGTTGGAATTGAACATATCCAACCACAAACTATGATTCATGTATTTTATTTGTGCTTCATTTTTCCTTCAAAACTGCATTCGTTTCATAAATCTTTGGGTTTACCAGTGGGAATGTTTCCCAGGAGCCTACCATTTGTCCTATTTTCTCTTTACCGTCTTTGATTAAGAATATCACTTTCCCATGTTTTCTGAAGGATCTTACTCTCAATTGGGCCATTCTTACAAGTAGTAAAACAGAGTACTTTTTTTTCTGATGAAATAATTAACTCCCAGGAACCACACAAATGAATCCTCCCTTAAGTCTATATTTTTCTTTCTCTCATCTGTCTTTCTGCTCTTTGTTAACAAAGATATTCTTGAAAGACTTTGCTTTACACATGATCTTAGCCAGAAGGCTGAGAAGCCATGAAAGACTTTGCTTTAGATCGCATTATTTATCTCTTAATCTCTTACTTTCTGTTCAATAACTCCAGCCTGGCTTCCATTGTTCTCTTGAAACAGCTCTGTGTACGGCCACCAAGGGTGAACACACCACTAACCACTATGGACATATATAATGTGTCTCTTGGCAGTAATTAATTCATTTGACCACTCCCTCATTCTAGAAACTGTCTTTTAACTCAGCTTCCATGACCCAAAACATTCCTGAATTAACCTCTGCCTGTCTCGTTTTATTCTTTTTGCCTCATGTGTTCAAACTGTCCATTTAAAATGTAGACTTTTTCAAAGGTATACATATATATTTTTTCTTTTTATACTAAAAATTTGTACTAGGAAACTTTATTTGAAAACTATATATGAACAGAATACTTACAATTTGATGTCTCCATCTTAGCCATTTTAATAAACTTGTTATCCCTATTCCAATAGCTCCAAAATAAAAATTACACTCTTGCACCTATTTTACCACCTACCTAGTCATTTCCTATCTTTCCTTAACTCAATGAAAAACCCCATACTGCCTTAGTAATTCATTTTTTAACTTTTATTTAATACATATAAATTTCCAAAGTATAGCTTTTGGATTTCAGTGGCTTTTTTCCCCCATAACATCCCTCCCACCTGCAACTATCACATCTCCCATTCCCTCTCCCATGCCATTCACATCAAGGTTCGTTTTCAATTATCTTTATAAACAGAAGATCAATTTAGTATATTTTAAGTGAAGATTTCAACGGTTTGCACCCATATTGAACATAAAGTGTAAAGTACTGTTTGAGTACTAGTTATACCGTTACTTCAAATAGTACAACACATTAAGGACAAAGATCCTACATGGGGAGTAAGTGCACAGTGACTCCTGTTGTTGACTTAACAATTGACACTTGTTTATGGCATCAGTAATCACCTGAGGCTTTTGTTGTGAGTTACCAAGGCTATAGAAGCCTTTTGAGTTCGCCAGCTCTGATCTTATTTAGACATGGCCATGGTCAAAGTGGAAGTTCTCTCCTCCCTTCAGAGAAAGGTACCTCCTTCTTTGATGGCCCATTCTTTCTGCTGGGATCTCACACGCAGAGATCTTTCATTTAGGTTTTTTTTTTTTTTTTTTTTTTTTTCCAGAGTGTCTTGGCTTTCCATGCCTGAAATACTCTCATGGGCTTTTTAGCCAGATGCGAATGTCTTAAGGGCTGATTCTGAGGCCAGAGTGCTATTTAGGACATCTGCCATTCTATGAGTCTGCTATGTATCCCACTTCCCATGTTAGGTCATTCTCTCTTTTTTAATTTTTTCTTTTAGTATTAGCAAACACTAGCCTTGTTTATGTGATGCCTTTGACTCCTGATCCTATCATTATGATCAATTATGAGCTAAAACTGATCACTTTGACTAGTGAGATGGCTTTGGTACTTGCCACCTTGATGGCATTGAATTGGAATCCCCTGGCACATTTCTAATTCTACCCTTTGGGCCAAGTCCAGTTGAGCATGTGCCAAACTGTACATCTCCTCCCTCTCTTATCCCCACTCTTTATATTTAACAGGGATCACTTTTCAATTAAATTTAAACACCTAAGAGTAATTGTGTGTTAATTACAGAGTTCAACCAATAGTATTAAGTAGAACAAAAAAAAATACTAAAAGGGATAAAGAATTAAGTTGTTCATCAACAGTCAGGAGAAGGGCTGATCAAGTCACTGTTTCTCATAGTGTCCATTTCACTTCAACAGGTTTCCTTTTTGGTGCTCATTTAGTTGTCACCGATCAGGGAGAACATATGATATTTGTCCCTTTGGGACTGGCTTATTCCACTCAGTATGATGGGTTCCAGATTCCTCCATTCTGTTGCAAACGACCAGATTTCATTGTTTTTTACTGCTGTATAGTATTTTATAGAGTACATATCCCGTAATTTCTTTATCCAGTCTACTGTTGATGGGCATTTAGGTTGATTCCAGGTCTTAGCTATTGTGAATTGAGCTGCAATAAACATTGAGGTGCAGTCCACTCTTTTATTTGCCAATTTAATTGGCCTTAGTCATTTAAATTGGAAATCTTGACATTCTTTTTCCTCAACCACTTTCAAAAATTTCCTTGCCCCATCTTCAATTCATCACCAATTCCTATCTATTGTTACAAACTTCTTTCAAATACAAGCTTTATTTTCTATCTCCAAGATCATCATACTAAATTGAGACATGGAAATTGGTTAAAAACTCAAAATACAAAAAGGAAACCAAATATCTCTGACTGGTTTCTCCATCATTCACTATGACTCTACCTACCAGGTTAACCTCAATGCAGAGTGTTAATTTTATGTCATGAATATAATTGTGTTACAAGGATTCTTCAAAGAGTAAGTTTTTGTTTTTGTTTTTTGTTTTTTGGTTTGACAGGCAGAGCGGACAGTGAGAGAGACAGAGAGAAAAGTCTTCCTTTGCCGTTGGTTCACCCTCCAATGGCCGCCGTGGCTGGTGGGCTGCCCTGATCTGAAGGCAGGAGCCAGGTGCTTCTCCTGGTCTCCCATGGGGTGCAGGGCCCAAGCACTTGGGCCATCCTCCACTGCACTCCCTGGCCATAGCAGAGAGCTGGCCTGGAAGAGAGGCAACCGGGACAGAATCCATCGCCCCGACTGGGACTAGAACCCAGTGTGCCGGCACTGCTAGGTGGAGGATTAGCCTATTGAGCCGCTGCACCAGCCCAGAAGTAAGTATTTCTAATGTGTTCGGGACAAAAGGCAAATTTTAATGTAGTCTGCAAGGTGTTACATGGTGAAGCTACTGACATGCTTTTGAGCTCAGCCTTTGTATTTTTACCTATTTGCCAGCCTAATGCATGCAGCATGAATACATCTCTCTTTTTCTAGAAATGCAAAATCATAGAGTAGATAATGTCTTCATCTTATATTTTATTATAATCAGCATTATATTTTACAAAAGTAGTATAACTACTTTTGTCTTTGCTTTCTGAGTTTGATCACTTGGTAATTTGATTATATCTGTTAGATCTCTACCTCATATTTTTATAAGCAGTTGGGCTTTTGCATTCATTAACTTTAAGCCCATTAACACACAAACACTCATTTTCAAGGCCTAATAATTCAAAATTTTTTGAGGGGTATGGCATCAGAAGAAGTCATTGCACAGGACCAGATCTGAAACTTGTTAACAGGCTGAAGATGGAGGACGATAACATAAACCGTTCTTGTTCATGTCGTCTTTGTATTTCATGCTCTAATCACTCATGTTCTAATCATAAACTAAACAGAAATAGCTTTGCTTTTTCTACTATTCTTTTATCAGACATCCTTGTAAATAAACATAATCCCTTTAAAATATTTGAAAACTGCCATTTTTGGAAACTGTGAATGAAAGAAGAATTTGCATTTCTCATATTAGCCTACTGTCTACATTATAGTCATCTTAAACCATAAATAAAATAGAAAATTTACCCTGAAACATTTATTCTATGCCCAAATAACCTCTTTTAAGAGCATTATAAAATCTTGTTAATTATACTTAAGCAACATTTTTAAAACATTCTATTGTGTTCATTATTGCCACTACCCTATTCCAAATCCACATCCTATCCCACCCACATTTATTTCTGATCTGTTCTCTTTTTCTATAGTCTCTTTTTTCAAAGTATCCTGCACACTGTTGCTGTCATCCTTATTTCACTCTTTTTCTAATAAAAAAAGAGAAAAAAAAAACGCTTTCCTACACTGTTCTCTCAACACACCATGTCTTTTCACAAAGCATCACATTTGAACACTATGTTCGCTCCTTCTAATGTTTCCTTCCTCTTTTTGCCTTTCATACTCTTGCCCACTCTTCAAGACACAGCCCAAATGTCAGCACCTATGTGATGTCTTTCCTATAACCTCAGGCAGAGAACTTGTTCTTTCATTAGAGCTCCCTTTAATTTTGTGCACAGTGCTATTGTTTAGCTTTTAGTAATGTTTCACAAGACTCTGAGCCCTTTAAGGACAAGAAATACATCTTATTTATTTCCACACACAAGTCACTCTGCCTGTCACATAATGAGTGCTTTCTTTATGACAGTACTTCAAAACAGTCACAGGAGCCAGCACCATGGCATAGCAGGCAAAGCTACCACCTACCATGCTGGCCTCCCATGAGTGCGGGTTTGAGTCCCGGCTGCTCCACTTCAGATCCAGCTCTCTGCTATGGCCTGGGAAAGCAGTAGAAGATGGCCCAAGTTTTTGGGCCCCTGCACCCATGTGGGAGACCTGGAAGAAACTCCTGGCTCCTGGATTTGGATCAGCCCAGCTCTGACCATTGCAACCATTTGGGGAGTGAACCAGCGGATGAAAGACTTCTCTCTTTCTCTGCCTCTGCCTCTGCCTCTCTGTAACTACATCTTTCAGGTAAATAAATCTTTAAAAAGAAAAGAAAAAAACCTTCACTGAGAATGTGCATTATGGAAAAAATGCAGGCATTTCAAATTTCTTTACATCAGTGTAATCTTTTAATTGCATTTCTCATTAAATATTTAAGTACATATATATATATATATATATATATATATATATATATACTGACTCAGGACAAGACTGGAAATAAAATTATTTTAAAATATGCCATACTGAAAATCTCATCTACCCTTCCCAAATGGGGTAGTGATGGTTTTCCTAAAGTAGAAAAGAAGTAACAACAAAGTTGTCGGATAAATATACAAAATGACCACCTGCAGAGAGCTGGTACCAGTATATGCATTATTGGGAAACTATCAGAAAAGGAATGATTACATATAAATATCCCTACAGAAATGTTGCTGAATTAAGAGACATTGGCAAAAATTCCCAGATCAGTTTTTCCTTGGGTGAAATGAAAAGTAAACTTTGCCTTAACTGTTTTGCAACACATTTGAAATACGAATTACAAAGCTAGCCAGTGCCCCAATTTCCTACAGATTTTCTTACTTCAAAATTCAGATTTTTCTTTTTAAAAGTGCCCATTTCATTAGAATATGTTAGGTCTTTAAAACTAAGGAAGAACAGGAGTTCAAAAACAAATATGGCATAGTTCTTGGTAAATGAAACTACATTCACAGTAAGTACTTTTAGTAAAAGAGTAGCAAAATCTAGAAGCTATCATAGCATATGTAAAGCTATTGCATATTATAAAACCTCTTTACATTGGTTTGTTGAAGGTGTTCCTGCTAATCAGATACTGTACACGAGTCTTAATTTTAAGTCCACGATTTTACTCTAGATTTTTATAGCGATCCTACAAAGTGTGGAGTATTGATACTGCAATTACTGCAGTTAAAATATCATTTTAATAATTATTTATTCATTCATGCATTTTAGAGCCAAAGAATGGAAGAGTTAGATAGATGAAATACAGAGATAGTTTCCATTCACTTGTTCATTCTCCAAATGCCCACAGTAATGCCGGAAGCCAGGGACTTGATCCACATCTCACTTGTGGATCACTGGTATCTGACTGTTTGTGCCATCATTTGCTACCTCCCAGGGTGCACACTGGCAGGAAATTGTAATTGGTATCACAGCCAAGACTTGAACCTGGAAACATTTATATGAATGCAGGTGACATAACAGAATCTCAACAGCTAGGCCAAATGCTCTCTTCAAAGTTACATTTCCAACTAATTTCTAAGTTTAGTGTCACAGATAAAATCTACAACAATATTTATTAAACTATTTAATAGTTTTAATTTCTCATAAACCATTTAGTAGTTTAATTTATTGGTTGTTATTTATAACTGCATAAAATTTTATTTTTTTAGGAATTTTTATTTATATAAGATGAACAAGTTTCCTGTATTTCATATATAAATATTTATGAGCATAGTGATACTTAAATTTAATTGTATAATACTATTATTATTATTTAATAATACAAGAGATTTTTTGCAAAAATTATTTGCACAATTTAGTATAGAGCCTTTTTATCAGCACCACACTCTAACCAACTGAGCTAACTGGCCAGCTACAGTATAGGGCCTTTATAAAGTATTATTCCTTTTTTAATTATATTCCCAGTGGTCATTCATTTTAGACAAATACACAAATGTATAGCTTGAATTAATCCCTTGATTGAAGGGTACTTATTTAAAGCAGTATACATATGGCTTTGTCTCTAACAAAAATGTTAGTACTTCTATGAAAAAATTAGAAAAGCAACTCTGAGCTTCAGAACTAATATGAACAGAGCAGTTATGTGAGCTGCTGATTGTTCACCTTCAGTCTCCATCTGATGTTTGTGCCTTAAATGTTACATCTCCTCTCCTGTTACCTTTCTTGATCATGATAATAGGAGATCATTAGCCCAATAATATCCCTTGTCCAATAGGTCATTTCAGAAAATAAATTTTTACCTTAGTCAATTTTTTCAGTTACTAAAAGTAGTATGAACGAATAGAATGAATGCCAATAATGAAAATTTGTCTGGATCCTAAAACAGAGATATACCAGTCTTTGGAGCTATACATATCTGGAAAATTATAAAGAACTAGAATATTTTATGAATACAGTCTCTGTTGTTTGATTGATTTTTTTAAAAAAACAGATATTTAAGAATTGTGCATATATGTGGGGTATCATTCAACATTCTCATCCATGTATGCTTTGTGTAATGTCCAATCAGGGTAAATGCCTTCTCAAACAATTAACATATCTGTATGGTGAGAAACATCAAAATCCTATCTCTTGGCTTTTTCTTTGTAGAGAAATATATAGTATGGTAACATTATCTGTAATCACTCTCCTGGGAAATGGAACCCCAGAGTTTACTCCTATTTAGAGATAGCTTAGCATTTCCTTGTCAACTTCACCACATCCCTTTCTCCTCCCATCCTGTGGTAACCTCAGTTGCATGATTAAGTTCAAAGAGATCTCCTTTGTTTTTTAGACTTCATGTATGACTGAGATCATGCAATACTTGTCTTTTGGTGCTTGGTTTATTTCAGTTAACATGATAACGTTAAATTCTATCATGTTGTTGCAACTGAGGACATATCATTATCTTAATAGCTGAATAGTATTCCATTGTGTATGTGTACCACATCTTCTTTATCCATTTATGAGCTAATGCAAAATTAGCCATTTATTGGCTATTATGAAAAGTGCCATATCAAATATGGGAGGTTAGATGTCTTTTCAACAGACTAAATTTCCTTGAAAATATACTCGGTAGTGAACTACTGGGTTGTATGATAATACCATTTATAGGCTTCAAGAAACTTTAATACTATTTTCCCCAATGGTTATATTAATATACATTCCCTCCAACAATATTCGAGGATACTCTTTTCTCCACATCCTTACCATCATTTGTGATTATCTTTCATCTTTTTTTTATAATAACCATCTATCTGGATGAGGTGATATAATTATACTTTTTAGTTGCATTTCTCTGATTAGTAATGTGCATCATTTCATGTACCTGTTGGCTGTTTTTATGTCTTCCTTTAAGAAATATCTATTTAAACAAACTGCCCTTGTTTAAATTTGGTTATTTGTGTCTTTGAAATAGAATTATTTGCAACCATATACATTCTATTAACCCTTCATCAGACATATAACTTGCAAATATTTTCAGCAATTCTCTGGGCTGTCTCTTGACTCTATTGATTATTTCCTTTGCTCTATAGAATTTCCTTAGCTTAGGGAAATAACATTTCTCTGTTATTACTTCTGTTACTTATGATTTTTGGGATTGATCCAAAAATCCCTTTGTCCACTGCAATACCCTGAAGCATCTCCCCCCTTTTTTTTCTAGTAACTTTAGAGTGATAGGGCTTATTTTTAGGTCTTTAATCCATTTTGGGTTGATTTTTGTACATGGAAAGAGATAGAGGCCTGGTTTCATTCAACACATGGATATCCTAATTTCCCTGGACCACTTATTGATAAGACTAAGATTTTTTTTCAATGCAAGTTCATAGTACATTTGTACAGAATCAATTGTTACAGACTCATGAGTTTACTTGGAGGATTTCCATCCTGTACCGCTGGTTTATGTATCAATTTTTAGGACATAATATTGCTGTTTTAATTACTGTTGCTTTGTAATATATTTAAAAATAATGTAGTGAAGTCACTCCTGTTTTGTTATTTTGCTCAAGATTTCTTTGGCTATTCATCCTTTTCTGTGTTTCCAAACAAATTTTGGTAGGGTTCTCTCAAGTTTTGTGCAAAATATATTTTGATAGGGATTTCACTGAATACTTAAATTGCTTTGAGTGATAAAGACATTTTAATGATATTTCTTGCAATTCATGAACAAGAAATTTCTTTCCATTTCTTTGTTTTCTTTTCAATTTCATTCATCAATGATTTATAATTTTCATTGCAGAGATCTTTCACATCTTTGCTTAAATTTACTGCTTGCTGTGTGTTTGTAGCTATGGAAATGAGATTTTTTTTTTTGATTTGTCTTTCAGCCAATTAGCGATTGATGTAGAACAACCCTACTAACTTTCTACACCGACTTCATATCCTACAGTTTTCTGAAGTTGTTTATGATGGAGTCTTTGGTGAAGTGTTTCTGTATGTAAGACCATGTCATCTGCAATCAGTGACAACTTTACTTTCCCCTTCCCAGTTTTATACACGTTATTTCTTTCTCTTACTCAAGTCCCGTGACTAGAACTTCCATTACTGTTTAGAATAAAAGGGTGAAAGTGGACATCCTTTTCTCGTTTGAGGTCTTAAAGTAAAAGCCTTCATTTGGCCCAGAACATTGAACCTCTCTGTGATGCCAGCATCACATATGGGCAGCAGTTGGAGTCCAGGCTGCTCCACTTCTGATCCAGCTTGCTACTAATGGCCTGGGAAAAACAGTAGAAGATGGCACATGAGCTTGGATTCCTGTGCCCAAGTGGGAGACATGGGAGAAGCTCTGGGTTCCTGGCTTCACCCTGACCCAGCCCTGACCACTGTGGCCATTTGGGGAGTTAACCAGTGGATGGAATATACCTCTTTCTGCCTCTGCTTCTTTCTCTGTAACTCTTTCAAATAAATAAAAAGGAAAAAGAAAAGAAGAAAAAAATCTTTAATTTTCACCTACAATTTTACTTGTTGGCTTATTATATTTGGCCTTATGCTGAAATACTATCTTTCTATACCTGAAACAAACTTGTTTGTTCAGTTTTTAAAGGAAACTATGTTAAATATCTGTGCTGATGTGGTGTTTCTTGCTTATTTATTTTCATATGTTGAACCCTGAATCCTGCATGAACATTGTCAACCTATTGAGTACTTGGATTCAGTTTGGTAGAATTTTCTTGAGCACTTTTATATCTCTGTTTATCAGGGATGTTGGCCTGTAACTTTAATTTTTGTTGTGTTTGTCAGCTTTTGGTATCAAGGCAGTGCTGCCCTTGTAGAATAAGTTGGAAATGTTCGATCCTCTTCTATTTTTTTAGACTAATTTAGGAAAAACAGGTGTTAATTTTTTGGAAAAATTCAGCAGTAAATTTATCTAATTCCGCTCTTCAGTTTACTGAGAGACATTTTATTCCTGATTGAAACTCATTACTTATTATTGGTCAGTTTAGATAATCCTATTTCTTCATAATTTAATCTTGACAAGGTATGTGGATAGGAATATTTCTGTTACTACGTTAGCAAATTTGCTGTCATTTGATTCTTTAATGTGTCACAGTCCTTTACATCTCTGTGGTCCCAATTGCAAAGTCTCCCTTTGCATTTCTGATTTTGTTCATTTGCATCTTCTCCCTTTTATTTTTTCACTTTTCCTAGCTAAACATTTGTCAATTTTGTCTTCTTTTTAAAGATTTATTTATTTACTTGAAAGTCAGAGTTACACATAAAGAGAAGGAGAGACAGAGAGAGAGAGAGAGAGGTCTTCCATGCGCTGGTTCATTCCCCAGATGCCCGCAACGGCTGGAGCTGTGCCAATCCAAAACCAGGAGCTTCTTCCGGGTTTCCCACCTGGGTGCTGGGGCCCAAGGACTTGGGTTATCTTCCACTGCTTTCCCAAGCCATAGCAGAGAGCTGGATCAGAAGTGGGGCAACAGGGAGTCAAACCAGCACCCACATGGGATGCTGGCACTGCAGGCGCGGCGGCTTTACACACTACGCCAATTTTTATTGTCTTTAAAAAAAAAAAAACTTTTTTAATTGTCTTTATTTAGTCTCTATTTCATTTATTTATTACCTGAGTTTTATTATTCCTTTTCTACTCCTAATTTTGGGCTGGATTTGTTCTTGTTTTTATAGTTTCCATTTTTTTCTTTTGATGTAGGCATTGATTACTATAAAATTTCCTACTTTTTCTGTATTCCATAAGTATAGGTAATTTGTGTTTCTATTTCCATTTGTTTTAATAAAATTTTAATTCTATCCTTGATTTCTTCCTTTATGCTTTGGTTGTTCTGGAGTAAGCCTCTTAATATCCACGTATTTATGAAGCATACAAAGCTTTTCTCACTTTTTTCTAGTTTTATTGCATTGTGATTAGAAAAAAAACACTAGGGTTTTCTGATTTTTTTCAAATTGCTGAAAGTTGCTTTGTGAGTTGCTGGACAATCAAGCCTAGAGAATGTTGCATATACTGTTGAGAAGAATGTATGTTGGGGCTTAGTGCTGTGGGAAAGCTGGTAAAGCTGCCTCCTGCAGTGCCAGCATCCCTTATGGACACCAGTTTGAGTCCTGGCTGCTCTACTTTCTATCCAGCTCTCTGCTATAACCTGAGAAAGCAGAAGATGGCCCAACTCCTTGGGCCTCTGAACCCTCATGGGAGACACGGAAGAAGCTCCTGGATTCACATAGGCCTAGTTCTGGCCTTTCAGCTCTTTGGAGAGTGAACTAGCAGATGGAAGATCTCTTTCTCTGTTTCTCCCTCTGTCGGTTACTCTACCTCCCAAATAAATATATAAAATCTTAAAATAAAAAAAAAAGAATGTATGTTCTGTAGCTATTGGATGTCATGTTCTGTAGATGTCTGTTAAATTTAAGTGATCTAGGGTGCAAATTAACTCCACTATTTCTTCATTAATTTTCTATATAGATGATCTGTCCATTTCATAACTTATCTCTCTCCTTAGATCTAATAATATTACTTTGTATATTTGGGAGTCCCAATGCTGGGAGTGTGTATATATATATATATATATATATATAACAATTGTTATTTTCTTTGGCTGATTTGAGTCATTTATCATTATATACTGGCATTCCTTTTCTCTTTATACCATTTAGAATTCAAAATCTATTTTTTCTGATAACAATACCTTTTAAGTTCAGTATCCATATACTTAGAATTGAAGTAAGTTTACCATAACCCACATTTTTTTGGGTCTTGTTTTTTAATCCATTCTCTCACCCTATACTTTTTACCTAGACATTTTAATCAAATGCTTTTAAGATAATTATTGATAGGTAAGGTCATACTACTGTCACTTAGATACTTGCTTTCTATTTTTATCATGGTTCCCTTTTTTCTCCCTCTTTTATAATCTTCCTTTATGATTAAATGATTTTATGTCATTTCTTTTTTCTTGCTAAGTATATTACAGATTTTTGCTTTGTGTTTATCAAGAGGCTAACAAAAAAGTTATTTTCATAATAATGAGCTATTTTGAAATGTTAGCAATTTAACATTGGTTCTAAAGATAATAAAAGAAAAAAGATAAGAAATGCTAATGGAGTTCTCCACACTTGACCTTCTTCCCTCTGTGCATTTTGAGATTTTGATGTCTTATTTTACCTGTCTCTATATTATCTGTCCCCTAATATTTAAAGTATTATTATTTTTTTCTGTGTTTTTCAGTATCACACTAAGGATACAAAGTTTTATGCACCATGTTTACAATGTTAGAATATTCTGAATTTCTCTGTATAGTTATTTTTACCAACAAGTTATCTCGTTGGTGATATTTTCTTCTCACTCATTAGCATTTTTTATTTCAGTTTGAAGAACTCCCTTTGGCATTTCTTTAAGAAAAGTCTGATGTTGCTAAATTCTCTCACACTTTTTTTTTTCAGGAAATATCTTTGTTTCTCTTTCATATATGAAGAAAAGTTATGTTAAGTGCAGTATTCACAAATGACAGGGTTTTTTGTTTGTTTGTTTGTTTCTTATGGTACTGTGAAAGTCTTATTCCATTCCCCAGTAACCATCAAGATTTCTGCTGAGAATTGTACAGTCAGGCAAATTAGGACTCCTTTACTTGTTATTTGTTATTTTTCTCTTACAACTTGGAGAAAGCTCTTTATCTTTAAATTTGGAAAACTTGAACATAATACGTGTCTAGATAAACTGAGCTGGCTTGAACTGCACTAGTGACCTCTGACCTTTCTGTATCTAGATAGTTGTCTGACTTTTCTGTTATCGCCTCTTTGAAATTCTTTCTACCCCTTTGTCATTCTTAGGTTCTTATTGAACACGTGACTCAGATATTTTCTCCGTTTATGCTGCCCCGATGTCTCCATAAACTTTCTGCACTCATCTTGATTCATTTTTTTCTCCTCCAACTGCATATTTTCAAATACCCTGTTTTGAGCTCACTAATTATCTTTATGTTTGCTCTATTCTGCTATTTATGCCTTCCATAAAATTTTAAAGTTTATTTACTTCTGTTTGATTTTGTTAAATTAATTCCATTTCTGTCAATAGTTTCAATTGGACTGTTATACAAATTTTCTGTCTTTTCTTGAAGTTCATTGAGTTTCTTTTAAAAAAAAAAAAAAAGTCTGCTTTGGAATATCTATCCAAGCATTTGAACATTTCAGTAACTTAGATGATTGGTTTCTCATACTTCTTTAGCAGAAAGCTGAATCTGAAACACAGGCAGGACTAGATCTCAGACACTCTGAAATGTGATGTGGGCATTCCAATCAGCTGCTTAACCTGCTTAACACAATGCTGACATCCTTAATATGTTCTTTATGTAAGGTCATGGAAGTTATAGATGCTTTTGGTATATGATGACATATGTGTACTCTAAGATTAATTATAATAATCTGGCTTCGTTTGTGATTGTCCATCCAAAAATCCTAAGAAGTCTATTTTCTGAGACTTATGATACATCTTGTATTTCAGCATTAGTAATCACCCTAAGTTGAGGTTTATTACAGTTCTTCAGTTGGTGTGTTTTCATTCCTAAAATACCCTAGAGTTCAAATCCACAGTTGGTGTATGGTTCACAATATCTAAGTATCTAAAAAGAGCTGGTACACTGATAATTTCTGGGTTATAAGACTGATCAACTTGGGGGATGGAAATCCATGTGGCACACAACCAAATCCATAGACTCTGTCTACAGTTACTGACCTTAAAATAGGGATCATTAGGATTTGCTGTACCTTGAGTTTTACTAGCCTGGCACTGAGTCCAAGTACAGTTTTGTGGTTCAATGCTCTCTGCCAAATTGGAGAATAGGTGATAGAAGAAACCCCTCAGTTACCCAGGCATACACTGGGTGGGTGGGTTTTACAATCATGAGGCCATCAAATGGATCTAACAGATATCTACAGAACTTTCGATCCTACATCTAAAGACTTTATATTCTTCTCAGCAGTGCATGGAACCTTCTCTAGGATTGATCACATACTAGGCCATAAAGCAAGTCTCAGCAAATTTAAAAGAATTAGAATCATACCATGCAGCTTCTCAGACCACAGCAGAATGAAGCTGGAAATTAGCAACTCAGGAAATCCTAGAGGGTATGCAAACACATGGAGACTGAACAACGTGCTCCTGAATGAACACTGGGTCATAGAAGAAATCAAAAGAGAAATCAAAAACGTTCTGGAAGTAAATGAGGATAACAACACAACATATCAAAACTTATGGGATACGGCAAAAGCAGTATTGAGAGGAAAGTTTATAGCAATAGGTGCCTATATCAAGAAATTGGAAAGGTACCAAATAAATGAGCTTTCAGCACATCTCAAGGACCTAGAAAAATTGCAGCAACCAGACTCAAATCTAGTAGGAGAAGAGAAATAATTAAAACCAGAGAAGAAATCAACAGCATTGAATCCAAAAAAAAAAAAAAAAAATTACAAAAAATCAGACAAGCGAAGAGCTGGTTTATTTGAAAAAAAAAAAAACAAAATTGACACCCCATTGACCCAACTAACTAAAAAAAGAAGAGCAAAGACCCAAATCAATAAAATCAGAGATGAAAAAGGAAATGTAACACCAGATACCACAGAAATAAAAAGAATCATCAGGAATTACTACAAGGACTTGTATGCCAGCAAACAGGGAAACCTATCAGAAATGGATAGATTCCTGGACACATGCAACCTACCTAAATTGAACCAGGAAGACATAGAAAACCTAAACAGACCCATAACTAGATAGAAATTGAAACAGGAATAAAGGCCCTCCAAACAAAGAAAAGCCTAGGACCAGATGGATTCACTGCTGAATTCTACCAGACATTTAAAGAAGAACTGACTCCAATTCTTCTCAAACCATTCAGAACAATCAAAAAAGATGGAATCCACCCAAATTCTTTCTATGAAGCCAGCATCACCTTAATCCCAAAGCCAGAGAAAGATGCAGCATTGAAAGAAAATTACAGACCAATATCCCTGATGAACATAAACGCAAAAATCCTCAATAAAATTCCCGCAAAAGAATACAACAACACATCAGAAAAATCATCCACCCAGACCAAGTGGGATTTATCTCTGGTATGCAGGGATGGTTCAACATTCGCAAATCAATCAATGTGATACACCACATCAACAAAGTGCAGAAGAAAAACCATGTGATTATCTCAATAGATGCAGAGAAAGCATTCGATAAAATTCAACACACTTTCATGGTGAAAACTCTAACTAAATTGGGTATAAAGGGAACATTCCTCAATATAATCAAAGCAATTTATGAAAAACACACGGCCAGCATCCTATTGAATGGGGAAAAGTTGGAAGCATTTCCACTGAGATCTGGTACCAGACAGGGATGCCCACTCTCACCACTGCTATTCAGTATAGATCTGGAAGTTTTAGCCAGAGCCATCAGGCAAGAAAAAGAAATTAAAGGGATACAAATTGAGAAGGAAGAAGTCAAACTATCCCTCTTTGCAGACGATGTGATTCTTTATTTAGTGGATCCAAAGAACTCTACTAAGAGACTATTGGAACTCATAGAAGAGTTTGGCAAAGTGGCAGGATATAAAATCAATGCACAAAAATCAACAGCCTGTGTATAAACAGGCAATGGCACGACTGAGAAAGAACTGCTAAGATCAATCCCATCACAATAGCCACAAAAACAATCAAATACCTTGGAATAAACTTAACCAAGGATGGTAAAGATCTCTACGATGACAATTACAAAATCTTAAAGAAAGAAGTAGAAGAGGATACCAACAAATGGAAAAATCTTCTATGCTCATGGATTGGAAGAATCAACATCATCAAATGTCCATTCTCCCAAAAGCAATTTATAGATTTAATGAGATGCCAATCAAAATATCAAAGACATTCTTCTCAGATCTAGAAACAATGATGCTGAAATTCATAGGGAGAATCAAGAGACCATGAATAAGAGACCATGAATAGCTAAAGCAATCTTGTACAACAAAAACAAAGCAGGAGGCATCACAATACCAGATTTCAGGACATTCTACAGGGCAGTTGTAATTAAAACAGCATGGTACTGGTACAGAAACAGATGGATAGACCAATGGAACAAAATAGAAAAACCAGAAATCAATCCAAACATCTACAGCCAACTTTTATTTCATCAAGGATCTAAAACCAATTCCTGGAGCAAGGACAGTCTATTCAATAAAAGCTGCTGGGAAAACTGGATTTCCATGTGCCGAAGCATGAAGCAAGACGCCTACCTTACACCTTACACAAAAATCCACTCAACATGGATTAAAGACCTAAATCTATGACCTGACACCATCAAATTATTAGAGAATGTTGGAGAAACCCTGCAAGATATAGGCACCGGCAAAGACTTCCTGGAAAAGACCCGGGAGGAGGAGGCAGTCAAAGCCAAAATTAACATTTGGGATTGCATCAAATTGAGAAGTTTCTGTACTGCAAAAGAAACAGTCAAGAGAGTGAAGAGACCACCGACAGAATGCGAAAAAATATTTGCAAACTATGCAACAGTTAAAGGACTAATAACCAGAATATACAAAGAAATCAAGAAACTCCACAACAACAAAACAAACAACCCACTCAAGAGACGGGCCAAGGACTTCAATAGACATTTTTGAAAAGAGGAAATCCAAATGGCCAACAGGTACATGAAAAAATTCTCAAAATCACTAGCAATCAGGGAATTGCAAATCAAAACAAAAATGAGGTTTCACCTCACCCCGGTTAGAATGGCTCACATGCAGAAATCTACCAACAACAGATGCTGGCGAGGATGTGGGGAAAAAGGGACACTAACCCACTGTTGGTGGGAATGCAAACTGGTCAAGCCACTATGGAAGTCAGTCTGGACATTGCTCAGAAACCTGAAGATAACCCTACCGTTTGACCCAGCCATCCCACTCCTTGGAATTTACCCAAACGAAATTAAATTGGCAAACAAAAAAGCTGTTTGCACCTTAATGTTTATTGCAGCTCAATTCACAATAGCTAAGACCTGGAATCAACCTAAATACCCATCAACAGTAGACTGGATAAAGAAATTATGGGACATGTATTCTATAGAATACTATACAGCAGTCAAAAACAATGAAATCCGGTCATTTGCAACAAAATGGATGAATCTGGAACACCTCATGCTGAGTGAAATAAGCCAGTCCCAAAGGGACAAATATCATATGTTCTCCAATTGGTGACAACTGACTGAGCACCAAAAAGGAAAGCTGTTGAAGTGAAATGAACACTATGAGAAACGGTGACTTAATCAGCCATTGCCCTGTCTGTTGATGAACAACTTGATATGTTATCCCTCTTAGTATTTTTTTTTTTTGACTGGCAGAGTGGACAGTGAGAGAGAGAGACAGAGAGAAAGGTCTTCCTTTGCTGTTGGTTCACCCTCCAATGGCCGCCGCGGCCGGCGCGCTGCGGCCGGCGCACCGCGCTGATCCGATGGCAGGAGCCAGGAGCCAGGTGCTTTTCTTGGTCTCCCATGGGGTGCAGGGCCCAAGCACCTGGGCCATCCTCCACTGCACTCCCTGGCCACAGCAGAGGGCTGGCCTGGAAGAGGGGCAACCGGGACAGAATCCGGCGCCCCGACCGGGACTAGAACCCGGTGTGCCGGCGCTGCTAGGCGGAGGATTAGCCTAGTGAGCCGCGGCGCCGGCCAGTATTTTTTTTGTCTGTTCTACTTAATATTATTGGTTTAAATCTGTAATTAATACACGGTTATTCTTAAGTGTTGAAATTTAACTGAAAAGTGATCCCTGTTAAATATAAGAGTGGGAATAAGAGAGGGAAGTGTTGTACAATTTGGGATATGATCAAGCTGACTTGCCCCAAATGGTAGAGTTAGAAATATACCAGGGGATTCCAATTCAATCCCAACAAGGTGGCATGAACCAATGCCATCTCACTAGTCCAAGTGATCAATTTCCGTTCACAATTGACCATAATGATAGGACTAAAAATCAAAGAGATCACATAATCAAGATTAGTTTCTGAAAATACTAACTGATAGAACAAAAAAGGGAGAGAAGGATCCAACATGGGTAGTAGGTTACACAGCAGACTCATAGAATGACGGATGTCCTAAATAGCACTCTGGCCTCAAAATCAGCCCTAAAGGCATTAGGATCTGGCTGAAAAGCCCATGAGAGTATTTCAGGCATGGAAAGCCAAGACACTCTGGAAAAAAAAAATGACCTATATGAAAGATCTCCGTGAGTGAGATCCCAGTGGAAAGAACGGGTCATCAAAGGAGGTACCTTTCTCTGATGGGAGGAGAGAACTTCCACTTTGACTATGACCTTGTCTAAATATGATCAGAGTCAGTGAACTCAAAAGGCTTCCATAGCCTTGGAAACTCATGACTGGAGCATAGGGAGATTACTGATGCCATAAACAAGAGTGTCAAATTGTTAAGTCAACAACAGGAGTCACTGTGCACTTACTCCTCATGTAGGATCTCTGTCCTCAATGTGCTGTACATTGTGATTTAATGCTATAACTAGTACTCAAACAGTAGTTTTCATTTTGTGTTTCTATGTGGGTGCAAACTGATGAAATCTTTACTTAATATATACTAAACTGATCTTCTGTATATAAAGAGAATTGAAAATGAATCTTGATGTGAATGGAAGGGGAGAGGGAGTGGGAAAGGGCAGGGTTGCGGGTGGGAGGGAAGTTATGGGGGGGGGGAAGCCATTGTAATCCATAAGCTGTACTTTGAAAATTTATATTCATTAAATAAAAGTGAAAATAAACAGCCATGAGGCCATGTGTAATCTTGGTACTGCACACCAAGCCCTTATAAGACTGGCTGTGATACATGATGAAACAAATCCCACTAGATGCAAGTCTTTCCCTAATACTGCAGCAAACCTAGAAGTTCTGTTTATAGACATTGCCCTAGGGCTGGATACCATTGAAATCTTTCCAGTGTTGGCTTTTAATAGCCTAGCACTGGGTCTTAAGACAGAAGCATATGGTTCTTTGTTGTGTGCCTATAGATGAATGAGGGATCAGGAAGGCTCCCCTGCTATCAAGACGGTATGATGGGGCTGGTATTGTGTGTAGCAGGTAGAGTTATTGTCTATAACACCGGCATCCCATATGGGTGCTGGTTGGAGTCCCTGCTGCTCAACTTCTGACCTAGCTCTCTGTTAATGTGCCTGGGAAAGCAGTGAAAGATGTCTTGGGGTCCCTGTGGGAGATCCTAATGGAGTGCTCTTGTCTCTTGGCTTCTGGCTTCCATCTGGCCCAACCCTGGCCATTCTAGCCTTTTGGGGGAGTGAATCAGCAGGACAATATCTTTGTCTGTGTAACTCTAACTTTCAAATAAATAAAAACAAATACACATTTTAAAAGAAGACACCTGGGAATCAGTCACTAGGCCTAAAAGTCTCAGAGTTATATTCCAGGCCCACTTGAACCTGTTAGTGACACACATTTAAACATATCTATCTCACCGAATGTTGGGCCTCCTCTTGATGCCAAAGCTGGTCTAATGCTTGATGTTTGAATGCTGGACTTTGGGCCTTATCAGGTGCTGAGCTTCCTAATGGTGGGCCAGCTCTGAGCTACAAGGAAGGTCCCAAGCTCACTCTCTTGCCCTATTCCTCAGCTGCTAGTGTCTTGCTCTGATTTGCATCAGAGGTTTGGAGAGAGGTGGCAGAGGTGATTCCTTGGCCACTTAGCTACGGAGGATCCAACTACTTAATATGCAGATATGGGGTCAGGAACCATTGGACCCTGTCTGACTCTGACTTTTGTCATCATGAACCTGGAAGTCAGCCTCAAGTTTAAGGATTAGCCTTTATTCCCTCTCCCCAAAGTGGAAGGCCTCTCTCTATATATATATATATTGTGCTTACTTATAACTAGGGAAGCCATGATGCATGCTACCCTTCCATTTCTACTTTCTTTGGAGATGACTGTTATTATTATTACATGAAACCCATATACTGTGGGCTCTTACCTGGTTTCTAGAGATCTTTTGAAGGTGACTTGGTACAAGAATAGTTGTCCAAATTTATATCTGTTTGGGTAGTTGGTGACAGGAGTGTCGTATCAAGCAGCCATCTTTTAATGTCATTTTTAAAGAATATCTTTAAGCATACTAGTGTGTGTGTGTGTGTTAATTCATGGGATTGGCTGTAATTCTTGAATCTTTGAATAGTCTTTCTTCTTTATTTCTTTCTTTAGAAGGCAGACTGACAGAGAAGGGGAAGTGGGGGAGACACACACACACAGAGAGAGAGAGAGAGAGAGAGAGAGAGAGAGAGAGACTTCTATCTGCTGATTCAATCCCCAAATGCCAACACCAGCCTGACACAAGGAGCTGTCAGAACTCCATCAGTGTCTCCCACATGGTTGTCAGCAACACAATTCTGAAATAAAAGCTCAAAGAAGGAATGCAATTGGCAAATAGTCACAGCTAAAATTGTTGAACTTTTTATGTCTGGAAACTTTTATGGTTTAGTAATTTTTAAATAATTTGCTATAAGTTAATGTAACTTCTTTTAATTTTTAAACTTAGTAGACAGAGTTCTATCGTAATCAGGGTATAAGTATGCGCAACAATTTCTGGTGTGTTGGTGATCAATATATTTATGGTGTCTTTTTTCCTTTGTGACTTGGCCTATTTTACATCCATGTATTTATGAGACCATGTGGAGATTTTTAAGTTCTAGATATGATTGGGTGTGCTTCTTCAGGTCTAGGACCACTGGTTTTCCCTCCATCCCTTTAAGCATATTGAATATTTGATTTATGCTGTAATCCAATCATGTTATTTTCAGCTGTAATTCAACTTGATGCCTGATTTATATAAGTCACATCCTAGAAATAGGCATGTTAGTAGATTGCCACATAAAGTAATAAGGCATTTTCCATGCATTCTGTTATGACTGGATGGGGGATGATATTTGAGCTCTCTTGTAGCCTTTGGAGTTCTGACTTCAAACAAGTTTATTTAAGTGCTCTCCGTCATGAAATAGCCTCTCAAATTATACACTTTTTGGTAAAAGTCCTATATTCAAAGAGCATTCAGTATTCTATTTCTTTTCTTTTTACTTTTTTTTTTTTGACAGGCAGAGTGGACAGTGAGAGAGAGACACAGAGAGAAAGGTCTTCCTTTTGCCGTTGGTTCACCCTCCAATGGCCGCAGCGCACCGGCCGCTGCCGATGGCAGGAGCCAGGTACTTCTCCTGGTCTCCCATGGGGTGCAGGGCCCAAGCACTTGGGCCATCCTCCACTGCACTCCCGGGCCATAGCAGAGAGCTGGCGTGGAAGAGGGGCAACTGGGACAGAATCCGGCGCCCTGATCGGGACTGGAACCCCGTGTGCTGGCGCCACAAGGCGGAGGATTAGCCTAGTGAGCCTCGGCACCAGCCGTATTTTATTTCTTTTTAAATGTTAAATTATTTGAGATGCAGAGTGACACAAAGAGAAGAAGAAACAAAGAGAGAAAGAGATCTTCTGTCCTCTGATTTGCTCACCAAAATGGCCACAACAACCGGAACAGGGCAAGGCTGAAGCCAAAAGTGCAGAACTCCAGTTGGGTCTCCCACATGGTTGGCAGCTGCTCAAGCAGTTGGGCAGTCTTCTGCTGCTTTCCCTGCTGCATTAGCAGAGAGCTGGATTGGAAGTGAAGAGGCTAGGAAGCAAACTGCACTCATACTGATGCCAGTGTTCAAGGTGGTGGCTTAACCTGCTGCTGCATAATGCTGACCCCACAGTACTCTAGCTTCTAGCTTGTAATTACTATCCAAATGTTGGTAGCTTCTTCCGAAAAAGTCTGCAATTCCATAATTAACTATGAACTCTACTGTGAACATGTGCCTTTAAAAGGTGAGGAAAGGGTCAGCGCTATGGCATTTCACGTAAAGCCACTGCCTGCAGTGCCGGCATCCCATATGGGTGCCGGTTCAAGTCCTAGCTATTCCAATCCTGATCCTGCTCTCTGCTATGGCCTGGGAGAGCAGTAGAAGATGGCCCATGTCCTTTAGCCCCTGTACCCTCGTGGGAGACCCAGAAGAAGCTCCTGGCTCCTGGTTTCAGATGGGCCCAGTTCCAGCTGTGGCAGCCATTTAGGGAGTGAACCAGTAGATGGAAGACTATCTCTCTCTCCCCCTCTGCCTTTCTGTAACTGTGCCTTTCATATAAATAAATAAATCTTTTTAAAAAAAGTTTTAAAATAAAAGGTGTGGAAATGTGGAGTCTAAGAATTGAACTGGCCTTTGCAGTTCTTTAGTGGAGTGGCAAGGTTACCTTTTTACATCTTACAGTTCTGGAAACGCATGTCTTAATTATCCACATAGATCATAAAGCACCTCAAAGGTGGACAGTTTCTTTCATCTGTGTTCTCACCAGTAGATTGCTTTGTACATAGTATTTGTGTATTTTAATTTATTGAAATTTGGTAGTATGAGTTTCCTAAACATATATATCCATTCCTTGAGAAGGTGAAAATATCAGAGCAAATTTTGAAAGGCCTGGATGTATACCAATTAGCTTTTAGGAAGTGGAAGTTGCTTTAATTAGCAAAAAATAGAAAGATAACTTGACATTTACTTTAATCAGAGAAAATGGCACTCTTTAAAGTTAGTTCTAAGTTTTTCTCTAACACTTGAAAATAACTACCTGAATATTTCAAAATTTCATCTTATGGGAACAGACTATGATCACATTTATGTGTACCTTCCTGTTTATTGTATTAGAACTCTGCAGTACAACCCCACATATATTCACTCACACACAAAAATGCAAAAACAGGTTATTTTGTTAAAATCAAGGAAAGAATTCTATCTTGGTCAGATTTATTATTTCAGAGAACATGAAAATTTTTAAAATGTGAAAATGTAAATGAGAGAAAGCAGAGGTAACCAGACTGGAATTCAGAAACTTAAAATTTTAAAGCCAGTTATCTGTGTCCTGGAAGATAAATGACTAATCTGCCTCTATTAGTAGAGAATTGAAACACTTCAGGATACTTTAGGAATAATGAAAAGCAATTTGTGTTTGCAAGTATTACATAAATGCTAAAATATATGGATCATCTGAGAAGTATACTTAATATATGTATAATGATATGCTCTGAATATTTTTAACAGTTTATGAATTTTGCCCCCTAGCAAAACAAAATATGATAAAAATTTCCACTAGATACATGGCCCACTTGAGAAGAAGATTCTTGCAGTGGAGAACATTTTTGGAAATTACCAGTTTGAATTGTTTGACTTTCTGAAGTTAGGGGAAAAGTCTGACCTTTGAAGAACTTACCCTAATTGAATGTTTAGAGGGATGTTCCATGGAGTTCAGTAAAAATCAATATCAAACTCCAGGGAAGTTCTTTTTTCTTCCAATGGCAACCTATTTCTAAATGTAATAGAAAGATAAAATAATGTCTAACTCCTGCAACGGTTGCAATAATTTGAATTATCAAGAAACTTTTAATCTTTTACCTTGATTGAGACTTTTAATCCACTGTGAAAACGAGCAATGCTAATGCTTCATAACAAAGGCAGGCTTTGAATCATTTGGACTTCCTGGCAACTGAAAGTTGCTAGTAAATTTAGTCTCTAGAAACTTTTCTGTATTTTGTGAGAAAAAAAAAATAACAGTTAAAATAAGCCTGAATTACATTTAAATTAATTTATATGTTCTGTCAGTTTTTAGCTAAATGTTTTATTTTCTGCATCCAAGCAAGCAATAAAAATAAAACATCTGAAAAACAGCCACAGTGACCATGCAATCTTCAGATAATGGACTAATGTGATAGTAATGCATTATATAATTTTCTAAATATTCTAAATGAAAATTTAAAATGCACATGTATGTGATGAGAGATTGGTTGGTTCTTTATTTGTATCTTAATTTTTGAAAATTTTTCACTCACAGTAGTCTAATAATTCAAGCAAGCCAGTTTGGCTACATGTCTGATTTGATTTCCTACTCTGACTGGATCCACTGCATTGTGTGTAGGCTTTTACAAATCAATGGGAGGGATACTTAGAGAAATCCTGCTCTCAGGAATTCTGAGCTTGGTATATATAGAGAGGGCATGTGTACAATGATTGTAATACAAGTCAGAAAGTGATAATGCTACAAAAAGAAGTTCTGTAATGTTTTCAGTGTAGAGATAATGACTTGCTTTAGGAGTACCTTAAAGTGGTTTCAACTGTTTAAAAACTGGGAAAATTAGAATGTGCTCTGAAGGTAAAAATAAATAGATTAAAGTATTCATAGAACTGGAAATACACAGCTTCTAAAAGCCTCACATCTCCTCTCTTTCGGGGCAGAGAGTGGCGCCAAGTGAAAAACTAATAATATTGGACCAGAAATGGAAGTTACTCCATGGAACTCTGATAAGCCTATGAATGTTACTCTTTTCCTGTATTTCAGATTGAAGCTATAAACGTTTTAGGAAACAAACCCTGTAGATCTTTCATTAGAGGGTAAAATTACAATCGTAATCAGGTTATCTTTTCTTTTATGAAGGGTAGCCTTGAAAGGGAATACAATCCAGTATTTCTCATAGCTCAGTTTTCAGGATGTTCTCTGAAAATGTAAGGGAAAGATTCTTTTAGTATGAATCAAAACATTCAATCAAAATGATCAGTACAGTGGAGCTCAGGAATCTCTCATGAAAAGGCTATTGGGCAGTGAAAGAGCACATGAATGTCTGCTCTAATGTTCATGTTGGGCACACGCATTAAAAAGGGGAATATTTGTACATGCCTCCTATTGTTCTAACCACTGTGTAATTTTTGATTAATATACTCTTCATAACAGTAATCCACATAGGGGCAGATTATTCAGAGAAATCCTGTGCTGTAATTATGATCATGTCAACCCTGACCTACTTTTAGTTTGCAATAGATGACCAGAGACAGCTTGAGAAATAGTGTTATTATTTCACCCATGTTAAATCCCAAAATCATAAAGGGTATGTCAGTATTCCAAAGTACAAGGAGACAGGGAATGTTTACTGGTAGGTAATTATCAGCAATGAGCTGCACACTGATATTGTGAGTGTAATGGAGAGAATGCTGGACTTGGAACGAAAGAAACAATAGACATGAATGACAACTGAGCTTCAGTGTGAATGACAGCTCCTTCTATGTGGCCTTGAGAAAACATTGAATCTTACAGTCTTCAGTTTCTTCATCTTTTAGGGATAATAATTCCTGTATATATTATGAAGGTAAGAGAAAACAGTGCATGTTTACAGGTTCAAAAATTGTCAGTTGCTAAAATGAAAATTATCTTTCTGTTATTTCAATGGAATCTTGTATATGAATTTGAAGATCTCTTAAAATTATCTTGCTTAAGTAACTGCGAGGCAAGCAAGTGTTTAAATTATCCTGCTTTAGTTTCCACATCTGTAAAATGGAAATAATAATGTTATTTACCTCTAGGGTAAATTTCTAATTATGTTAATTAGAGATTATATAGTGTTTAGACCAGCCTGAGATATATAATGGGCTTCAAGTGCCTATTTAATTAATTAATAAATTATCAACCTTAGGGAGTTCACAGCAGAGAAGTATTGATTGAAAGGTAAATAGTAAATTAAAGGAATAAATTTTATAATATGTCAGGCTTCTTGCATGAGAAATATTAATATTTTTGTCAAGTGCAGATTTCTAGGAATAACCCAAGAGCAACTGAGTCAAGATTCCTGGAGGTTGAGTCCTCAATCTTCATTTTTACTTTATCCCTCAGGAGATTCTTACTTCCAAAAAAGGTCTAGAACTTTTGGGCAAGAATCTATTTTGAACTTTCATCGATTAACAGTTTTCATGTTTGCCTGCTAAAAATGCATTGGGATGAATGAATGACTAATTTTACCAGCTATTTAAACTGTGCAGATTATATATCAAATGCTATTATAGAAATTTTGCATATTGTGTTTTGGCCCATCATTTGTTCAACCTGTGAACAATGCCTTCATGAATTAAGTAATTAGTCTGTATATGAAAATATAGGAGCTTTATAGTGTTAGGTGTAGGTATATTGGCTTTAGAAAAGGGCAGAACAGGAGGCAAATTTGAGGTAAGAGTAAAGGGGATAAAAGAGGAAACATGCAGTGATGTGTTGGTAAACAACATTTCTGAACCCAAAAGTTAAGAATGGTAGTGCTGCGGCCAGCACTGTGGCATAGCAGGTAAAGCCACCACCTGCGGTGCTGGCATCCCGTATGGGTGCCTGAGTCAGATGCTCCACTTCTGATCCAGCTCCCTGCTAATGTTCCTGGGCGAGTAGCAAAAGATGGCAAAGTATTTGGGCCCCTGCACCTGCATGGAAGACCTGGAAGAAGCTCCTGGCTCTTGGCTTCAGAGCCTCCCAACTCCAGGCATAGCAGGCATTTGGAGAGTGAACTAGCAGATGGAAGATTTCTCTCTCTCTCTCTGTCTCTCTCTGTTTCTCTCTCTCCCAGTCTTTGTCTCTCTGTAACTCTGTCTTTCAAATAAATAAATAAATCTTCAAAAAAAAAAAAAATTGCAGTGTTAAGCCACCGCCTGCCACATCTGTATACCATTCGGTCTCCTGTTCACTTCCTGGCTGCTCCACTTCCAATCCAGCTCCATGCTAATGTGCCTGGGAAACATCAGAAGGCTGTCCAGCCCTGACAGTTGTGGCCATGGAAGGAGTGAACCACAGGATGGAAGCTCTCTTTTCCTGTGTCTCCCTATCCACATGTAACTCTGCTCTTCAAATAAATAAAATCTTAAAAAAAAAAAAAACTCATGAATAAGAATGTTCCATTTACAAATACAGAACAAGCATAACAATTGCAATCACATCATAATGATAATATGCTAGGAGGGTTTACAAGTTAGAACTTTCAGTTACAATTGAGCTGTTCACAGGACAAGATAGAAAGCCCAGTGTTTGTTTTCTCTGTACTTTCTCCCTAGCAAAATATTCCCTTTACCTTTTAGATCTTTCTTTTTTTAATTGCCTTTCTAGGCTTAGATTTTCTTTTACTTTGGTTTAGTTTTCCCATCCCTCAGAGGTGACCCTATTGAGATCAATGGCTACAAGAGCATGTGTTAACTCAGGCTAGTGATGCATTCCATCAGTCTCTGATAACCAAAGTGATTTAATTCACTTTCACTTGACAAGGGTCACTGTAACTTTCTCCCAAATATACAAACAAGTATTCAATAAAGCAAAATTTTTGTGAAATCAAATATCTATGAGCTGTTATATGCTTCTCTCTTCTAATCTAAAATGTAAGAAAACAATTGTCTATCTGGCCAGTTCATACAAAGCAGTCTAAGATTTCACTAAATACCCACCACATTTTTAAACTTAGTAACTGCGTTCTCAGTACTAGTTCAGATTTTTCAATAAAAGATAAAATAGCATTTTACTATCCCATGTCTGCAAAGCCTTAGTATATGTCTCAGCCAATAACCTAATACCTAATAAAAATAAGGTAAATATATATATATATATATATATATATGATTTAATGTTTTAGCACTGGAATAAGAGCTTCACTTGCTCTTTTTCTATTTTACCCTGCTCTTTATAAGCATACATGCTAAAATCAGTGCTTTTGGTACTGAACACTGATGTCCAATCAGAAACGTTTTCATTTCCAATCTGGCAAATATGTGAAAAATAGGAGAAAATGCAAGGAAATTTCAATTCAAAATCTGCCAGGTCTAAACATGAACAAAGCAGTAAATTTTAAATCTGTTCTGGGCAAGTTCCCTCCATGCTTTTATAACAAATATTTTGTGTAAGGCTTTTGGAAAACTTCCAGCCCATCTGTTTCTACTCAGTTGTTATCAACCATGATTTTCTATAAAATTTATCACAAGTCTGACTGTCTGCATAAAAGGAGCACATTTGATACAAATACCACATGATACAGAGATTAATGAGTTCAATTGTCTTTATGGTTAATTAAAAATGACTTAATGTCTCATTTACAGATACAAGCAACATTTTGATTTCTTTGGATTTTTAATTTTTATGAGGTGAACAACTAAAAATTAAAAGAAAAAATAAGAAAGGAAGGAGGAGGGATGGTGAGAGTGTGGGTGGGAGGGAGGATGGGGTAGGTAGTAATTGTGCCCATATATATATGTATATGTGTGTGTGTGTGTATGTGTGTGTGTGTGTATGAAATTTAGGCCTGTCAAAAAAAATAAAAATAGACTCTTAAGACAGATTATTTCAGAAAACAAGGTCATGTTTTGGTGTAATTAGATGAGCGATATTAACCCTTGTAGACTGATACCTGTATTCTTATATTCTTGGTCAGAAACGACAGATTATGTAATAACTCATACTGAATACCACTTCAAGGTTTAATAACATAGCTGAAATGAAGATATTAATGGAAAGCTTCTTATAATTTCACCCTCATTAATCAGGGTACCCTTCTATTTTTCTTAACTATTTTATTCTTTGGGCTTCAGTTTCAGCTCCTGTTAATGATTGGCATTACTTCACAAGTAGATTGATTTCCTATCTCTGTGTTCTCCTCCCCTTCAGCCCACACAGCATCTCCCTACTAGGATAATTATCTTAAACATAACCTTCCGTCATTTACCCCAGGTAAAAATTGCTTCAAACTCTTCCATTTGCCAGTAGAAAAAGGCTCCATCTCTCTTAGTTTTAAATTCACTGCTTTATTGCAAACAGACTGAACTATTTGCAATTACATAACATTTCCTTTGCTTAAGTGGTTTTGTTTCTTTCTTTAATTAGAAATCTTTGTGGCTTATCTCACTTATCAGATATTCTTTCAATTTAATTTGGTAAAATCCTACCTAATTTTCTTTTTTTAAAAACTTTCATTTAATGAATATAAATTTCCAAAGTACAGTTTATGGATTACAATGGCTTTTTCCACCCATAACTTCTCTCCCACCCACAACCCTCCCCTCTCCTGTTCCCTCTCCCCTTTCATTCACATCAAGATTCATTTTCAATTCTCTTTACATACAGAAGAAAAATTTAGTATATATTAAGTAAAGATTTCAGCATTTTGCACCCACACAGAAACACAAAGTGTAAAATACTGTTTCAGTATTAGTTATATAATTAATTCACATTGAACAACACATTAAGGAGAGAGATCCTACATGGGGAGTAGGTACACAGTGAATCCTGTTGTTGACTTAACAAATTGACACTCTGGTTTATGGCGTCAGTAATCTCCCTAGGCTCTTGACATGAGTTGCCAAGGCTATGGAGACCTTTTAAGTTTGCCGACTTTGATCTTATTTAGACAAGGTCGTAGTCAAAGTGGAAGTTTTCTCCTCCCTTCAGAGAAAGGTACCTCCTTCTTTGATGTCCTGTTCTTTCTACTGGGATCTCACTCACAGAGATCTTTCATATAGGTTTGCTTGTTGTTTTGTTTTGTTTTGTTTTGTTTTGTTTTGTTTTGTTTTGCCACGGTGTCTTGGGTTTCCATGCATAAAATACTCTCATGGGCTTTTCAGCCAGCTACGAATGCCTTAAGGGCTGATTCTGAGGCCAGAGTGCTGTTTAGGACATCTGCCATTCTATGAGTCTGCTGTGTATCCCACTTCCCATGTTGGATCATTCTCTCCCTTTTTTATTCTATCAGTATTTGCAGACACTAGTCTTGTTTATGTGATCCCTTTGGTTCTTAGTCCTATCATTATGATCAACTGTGAACAGTGAGATGGCATTGGTACATGCTACCTTAATGGAATTGAATTGGAATCCCCAGGCATTTTTCTAACTCTACCGTTTGGGGCAAGTCAGCTTAAGCATGTCCCAAATTGTACATCTCCTCCGTGCCTTATTCCCACTCTTATATTTAACAGGGATCACTTTTCATTTAAATTTCAACACATAAGAATAAATGTGTATAATTACAGAGTTCAACCAACAGTATTAAGTAGAACAAAAAAATAGTAAAAGGGATAAAGTATTAAGTTGTTCATCAACAGTCAGGACAAGAGCTGATCAAGTCACCGTTTCTCCAAGTGTCCATTTCACTTCAACAGGTTTCCTTTTTGGTGCTCGTTTAGTTATCTCCGATCAGGGAGAACATATTATATTTGTCCCTCTGGGACTGGCTTATTTCACTCCGCACAATGTTTTCCAGATTCCTCCATTTTGTTGCAGATTTCATTGTTTTTTACTGCTGTAGAGTATTCTATAGAGTACATGTCCCATAATGTCTTTATCCAGTCTACTGTTGATGGGCATTTAGGTTGATTCCAGGTCTCAGCTATTGTGAATTGAGCTGCAATAAACATTACGGTGAAGACTGGTTTTTTTTGTTTGACAATTTAATTTCCTTTGGGTAAATTCCAAGGAGTGGGATAGCTGGGTCGAACGGTAGGGTTATCTTCAGGTTTCTGAGCAATCTCCAGACTGACTTCCATAGTGGCTTGACCAGTTTGCATTCCCACCAACAGTGGGTTAGTGTCCCTTTTTCCCCACATCCTCGCCAGCATCTGTTGTTGGTAGATTTCTGTATGTGAGCCATTCTAACCGGGGTGAGGTGAAACCTCATTGTGGTTTTGATTTGCATTTCCCTGATTGCTAGTGGTTTTGAGAATTTTTTCATGTACCTGTTGGCCATTTGGATTTCCTCTTTTCAAAAATGTCTATTGAGATCCTTGGCCCATCTCTTGAGTGGGTTGTTTGTTTTGATGTTGTGGAATTTCTTGATCTCATTGTAGATTTTGGTTATTAATCCTTTATCTGTTGCATACTTTGCAAATATTTTTTCCCATTCTGTCAGTTGCCTCTTTACTTTCCTGACTTTTGCAGTACAGAAACTTCTCAATTTGATGCAATCCCAAATGTTAATTTTGGCTTTGACTGCCTCCTCCTCCCAGGTCTTTTCCAGGAAGACTTTGCCGGTGCCAATATCTTGAAGGGTTTCTCCAACGTTCTCTAATAATTTGATGGTGTCAGGTCATAGATTTAGGTCTTTAATCCATGTTGAGTGGATTTTTGAGTAAGGTGTAAGGTAGGGGTCTTGCTTCATGCTTCTGCACATGGAAATCCAGTTTTCCCAACACCTTTTATTTTTTTTTAACTTTTATTTAATGAATATAAATTTCCAAAGTACGATTTATGGATTACAATGGCTTCCCCCCAATACCGTCCCTCCCACCCACAACCCTCCCCTTTCCCACTCCCTCTCCCCTTCCATTCACATCAAGATTCATTTTCGATTATCTTAATATACAGAAGATCAGCTTAGTATACATTAAGTAAGGATTTCAACAGTTTGCTCCCACACAGAAACATAAAGTGAAAAATAATAGATGATTTTTTTTAAATGATGATGAAATCAGATCAGACCTATTGTCATGTTTAATCCCAGTGAGAGTCAAGTTGGGAGTTGATAATTTCTTTCTTTTTTTTTTTTTTTTTTTTTTACAGAGGATCAGTTTAGTATACATTAAGTAAAGATTTCAACAGTTTGCACCCCCATAGAAACACAAAGTGAAATATATTGTTTGAGTACTCGTTATAGCATTAAATCTCAATACACAGCACATTAAGGACAGAGTTCCTACATGAGGAATAAGTGCACAGTGACTCCTGTTGTTGACTTTACCAATTGACACTCCTGTCTATGGCATCAGTAGTCTCCCTATGCTCCGGTCATGAGTTTCCAAGGCTATGGAAGCCCTCTGAGTTCTCCGATTCTTATCTTGTTTAGACAAGGTCATAGTCAAAGTGGAGGTTCTCTCCTCCCTTCAGAGAAAGGTACCTCCTTCTTTGAAGACCTGTTCTTTCCACTGGGATCTCACTCACAGAGATCTTTTGCCAGAGTGTCTTGGCTTTCCATGCCTGAAATACTCTCATGGGCTTTTCAGCCAGATCTGAATGCCTTTAGGGCTGATTCTGAGGCCAGAGTGCTATTTAGGACATCTGCCATTCTATGAGTTTGCTGAGTATCTCACTTCCCATGTTGGATCACTCTCCCCTTTATTTATTCCATCGGTTAGTGTTAGCAGGTACTAGACTTGTTTATGTGCTCCCTTTGACTCTTAGTCCTTTCATTATGATCAATTGTGAACTGAAATTGATCACTTGGAATAGTGAGATGGCATTGGTACATGCCACCTTGATGGGATTGAATTGGAATCCCCTGGTATGTTTTTAACTCTACCATTTGGGGCAAGTCAGCTTGAGCATGTCCCAAATTATACATCTCTTCCCTCTCTTATTCCCACTCTTATGTTTAACAGGGATCACATTACAGTTAATTTTTAACACTTAAGAATAACTGTGTATTAATTACAGAATTAAACCAGTCATATTAAGTAGAACAGACAAAAAAACTACTAAGAGGGATAATGTATTAAGTTGTTCATTAACAGTCAGGGCTATGCTGATCAAGTCACCGTTTCCCATAGTGTCCATTTCACTTCAGGAGGTTTCCTTTTTGGTGTTCAGTCAGTTGTCACCGATCAGAGAGAACATATGGTATTTGTCCCTTTGGGACTGGCTTATTTCACTCAGCATGATGTGTTCCAGATTCCTCCATTTTGTTGCAAATGACTGAATTTCGTTGTTTCTTACTGCGGTATAGTATTCTAAAGAGTACATATCCCATAATGTCATTATTCAGTCTACCGTTGATGGGCATTTAGGTTGGTTCCAGGTCTTAGCTATTGTGAATTTTTTTTTTTTTTTTTGACAGGCAGAGTGGACAGTGAGAGAGAGAGACAGAGAGAAAGGTCTTCCTTTTGCCGTTGGTTCACCCTCCAATGGCCGCCGCGGCCAGCATGCTACAGCCGGTGCACCGCGCTGATCCGATGGCAGGAGCCAGGAGCCAGGTGCTTTTCCTGGTCTCCCATGGGGTGCAGGGCCCAAGCACTTGGGCCATCCTCCACTGCACTCCCGGGCCACAGCAGAGACCTGGCCTGGAAGAGGGGCAACCGGGACAGAATCCGGCGCCCCGACCGGGACTAGAACCCGGTGTGCCGGCGCCGCTAGGCGGAGGATTAACCTAGTGAGCCGCGGCGCCGGCCAGCTATTGTGAATTGAGCTGCAATAAACATTAGGCTGCAGACCTCTTTTTTGTTTGCCAATTTAAACTCCTTTGGGTAAATTCCAAGGAGTGGGATTGCTGGGTCGAACGGTAGGGTTATCTTCAGGTTTCTGAGCAATCTCCAGACTGACTTCCATAGTGGCTTGACCAGTTTGCATTCCCACCAACAGTGGGTTAGTGTCCCTTTTTCCCCACATCCTCGCCAGCATCTGTTGTTGGTAGATTTCTGTATGTGAGCCATTCTAACCGGGGTGAGGTGAAACCTCATTGTGGTTTTGATTTGCATTTCCCTGATTGCTAGTGGTTTTGAGAATTTTTTCATGTACCTGTTGGCCATTTGGATTTCCTCTTTTCAAAAATGTCTATTGAGATCCTTGGCCCATCTCTTGAGTGGGTTGTTTGTTTTGTTGTTGTGGAGTTTCTTGATCTCTTTGTAGATTCTGGTTATTAACCCTTTATCTGTTGCATAGTTTGCAAATATTTTTTCCCATTCTGTCGGTTGTCTCTTCACTCTCCTGACTGTTTCTTCTGCAGTACAGAAACTTCTCAATTTGATGCAATCCCAAATGTTAATTTTGGCTTTGACTGCCTGTGCCTCCCGGGTCTTTTCTAGAAACTCTTTGCCTGTGCCAATATCTTGAAGGGTTTCTCCAATGTTCTCTAGTAACTTGATGGTGTGAGGTAGTAGATTTAGGTCTTTAATCCACGTTGAGTGGATTTTTGTGTAAGGTGTAAGGTAGGGGTCTTGCTTCATGCTTCTGCACATGGAAATCCAATTTTCCCAGCACCATTTATTGAATAGACTGTCCTTGCTCCAGGAATTAGTTTTAGATCCTTGATCAAATATAAGTTGGCTGTAGATGTTTGGATTGATTTCTGGTTTTTCTATTCTGTTCCATTGGTCTATCCATCTATTTCTGTACCAGTACCATGCTGTTTTGGTTAGAACTGCCCTGTAGTATGTCCTGAAATCTGGTATTGTGATGCCTCTGGCTTTGTTTTTGTTGTACAAGATTGCTTTAGCTATTCAAGGTCTCCTGCGTCTCCCTATGAATTTCAGCATCATTGTTTCTAGATCTGAAAAGAAGGTCTTTGGTATTTTGATTGGCATCTCATTAAATCTATAAATTGCTTTTTGGAGAAGGGACATTTGGATGATATTGATTCTACCAATCCATGAGCACGGAAGATTTTTCCATTTTTTGGTATCCTCTTCTACTTCTTTCTTTAAGATTTTGTAATTCTCATTGTAGAGATCTTTAATGTCCTTGATTAAGTTTATTCCAAGGTATTTCATTGTTTTTGTGGCTATTGTGAATGAGATTGATCTTAGCAGTTCTTTCTCAGCCATGGCATTGCCTGTGTATACAAAGGCTGTTGATTTTTGTGCATTGATTTTACATCCTGCTACTTTGCCAAACTCTTCTATGAGTTCCAATAGTCTCTTAGTAGACTCCCTCTATGACACCTTTTTGCCTGTTTCCCCAGGCCTCAAAATCTATTAAATAAATAAATAAATAAATATATATGTGTGTGTGTGTGTGTATCTAGTTATCTTAAATTATATGAATTTTATTTTTGTTTCATGGGAATGTAGGTTATGGTTATCTTTGTTGGAAAATATGAACCTCTGGAAGGTAAGAATATGTCTCAATCATCTCTGTATAAATGCTATATAATAGGAAGCATGGTGTTCATTTATGTATTCATTTGTTAAAGACGCGTTGAGATGTTTTAAGTCAACCACACTTTTAGGCCATGGGACTACCAAGTTTTACAACAGCACATAAAAGCACACAGTATATGAGAGTTCACAGCCTCTGAAATCAGATAGTTTTAGCTTCAAATCCTGACTCCTCTATGCACCGTCTATTGGGGTGGGGATATCTGGCCTGTAACCTATGTAAGGCATGGAAAATCACTGTGTCTGGCTTTGCCAAGGCAACCACAGGCAAGATTGACAATTCAGTAAATCTGTAGCAGCATAATTTTTAAGTTGATAATTTTGTGTAGCCTGCAAATGATGTTATAAATACCCAAATGGCTCTTTGCAGAAAAAAAAGGGTGGGGAGGGTTCTCCATCCCTGAGAAGGGCTCCCTCTTTGAGCCTTATGGGAGTTATAAGTGACATCAATCATACTATATCAGGACTAATTGAAATACTACTCTTAAAACTTTCAGATATATTATTTTGTCACTAATTATTCATATAAGTCACATTTTCATTTATTCAAACTATATATAGCTTGTCAGTGGCAGCAAGGCTGAAGAAAAAATTAGGAAATAGCTACCATAGTAAACCAATGGACAGAGTGATGATTTAGAATCAGAGAAATACAACTTATTCTGACCTGGGATAATGAAAACTTTGTACTGAGTTATATCTAAACTGTCTAAAACACCTAGAAGTTTACACAACAGAGCAGCAGCTAACTGCAAGACTCAGGTAAGAGATATGGTATTCAAGTTCAAGGAAAAGATGCAAAACATTAATGTGGAAAGAGTATAAGACATTTTGAGGACTGCAGCAAATTCTTTACATCCATAATACAGTCCTAGAATTCAGAGGCACAGGATAGTCTCCAAGGGTGGAAAACCCAGGACATAGAAAGGGACAGCATTTCACATGGGTCTATTTGTTTGAGGATATTATGTTGGTTTATGTAAATTTTCCTGATTTTAAAAAAATATATATTGAATAAAAATACTCATGCAAAAATTCAAACACAGAAATATATAAATGAAAAGCAAGCTACCATCCTACTACTCCTCAGTACTACCAGTTTAATTAGTCTAATACTAGACCTATTGTGAGTACTTATGAATAGATGATGTAAATATGACAGGCTTCACCTCTTTTTGATTAGTTTGGAAAAAGTGACTGTCAATACATTGCAATTTTTTAAATTTACTTTTGTCTCTAAAGCATCACAAATAACTATAGTGACATATTGAAAAAAGCTAACTATTTTTCCAAAGAATCTATAATATCATATTTTATTTCATACATAATTTATTGAATGATTTTTAGTTTGTCAAAATTTTAGGATGGCTCTAATTTTTCCATATTACTAAAATTCGCCAATACATTTTTATATATAAGTACAGTAATTGGCCAGCGCCGCGGCTCACTAATCTAATCCTCCGCCTGTGGCACCAGTACTCTGGGTTCTAGTTCCAGTTGGGGTGCCGCTTCTGTCCTGGTTGCTCCTCTTCCAGTCCAGCTCTCTGTTTTGGCCTGGGAAGGCAGTGGAGGATGGCCCAAGTGCTTGGGCCCTGCACCTGCGTGGGAAACCAGGAGGAAGTACCTGGCTCCTGGCTTCGGATTGGTGCAGTGCACCAGCCATAGCAGCCATTTGGAGGGTGAACCAATGGAAGGAAGACCTTTCTCTCTGTGTCTCTCTCTCTCACGTCTAACTCTGGCTGTCAAAAAAAAAAAATATAGTAATTATATTTGAAGAACTGAAGAAGTCCAGGAAGAAAATATATACAAGACATTAAGCTGTCAACAACATAATAAAATTATGCTAAAATCTGTGGTGACAAAACAAAGAGCCAACAGAAGGAAAAAGATTGCACAAGATGTAGATTGATTTTTAAAATGTGTTAATACTGGCATTGTAGTGTGAGTTAAGATACCATCTAAGACACTAGCATCCCATGAGAGCATCAGTTCAAGTCCCAGCTGCTCCACTTCCAACCCAACTCCCTGCCAATGGCCGAGGAAATCACCATAAGATTGCCCAAATGCTTGGGCCCTGACACTCTGGTGGCAGATCCATATAAATGTCCTAGCAGCAGGCATTGGCCTGACCCAACCATTGGCTATCATGGCCATTTGGGGGGTGAACCAACAGGTTGGAGATTCTCTCTCTCTTTCTCTCTCTCTCTGTGCCTCTCCTTCTTTCTTTAATACCTTCAAATAAAATAAATAATTATTTTTAAAAATTTTAAAAATAAAAGGTGTGAGTATCTGCAAATAAAAACTCAAATTACAATGTGCAAAATAAAATAAAATTTTGTGATTGTGGAGTCTTCAGAAAACTCATAGGAAACACATATTACTGAAAACTGTGGAGTTTAAAAAAAGTTTTGCCCCAAGATACATATTTCATTTTTAATTATATATTTAATTTTCCATGAATTTTTTAAAAATATTTCTTTATTTATTTGAAAGTCAGAATTATACAGAGCGGAGAGGTGCAGAGAGAGAGAGAGAGAGAGAGAGAGAGGTTTTCCAACATCTGATTCACTCCCCAGTTGGCCACAATGGCCGGAGCTATGCCAGGAGCCAAGAGCTTCCTCCAGGTCTCCTAAATCAGTGCAGGGACCCAAAGACTTAGGCCATCTTCTACTGCTTTCCCAGGCCATAGCAGAGAGCTAAATGGGAAGTGGAGCAGCCAGGTCTTGAACTGGAGCCCATATGGGATGCCGGCACTTCAGGCCAGGGCATTAACCAGCTGCACCACAGCACTGGCCCTGATTTTCCATGAATTTTTAAAGCAACTTCATTTCCTTTACTCTGAGTTTCATTTTTTTCTTTTTTATACAAAGAGAAATCTGTCAAAATAAACCTTATAGTTTGTTTGTCTGTTATTTAAGATTTTATCGAACTCCCAAAATTATTAAAACATTCTTCCAATTATCTGAAACAAAAAAAAAATCTTTTTTTTTAAGATTTATTTATTTGTTTGTTTGAAAGTCAGAGTTACACAGAGAGGAGAGGCAGAGAGAGAGAGAGGTCTTCTATCCAATGGTTCACTCCCCAGATGGCTGCAACGGCCAGAGCTGTGCCGATCTGAAGCCAGGAACCAGGTGCTTCTTCCCAGTCTCCCACGTAGGTGCGGGCCCAAGGACTTGGGCCATCTTCTACCGCTTTCCCAGGCCATAGCAGAGAGCTGGATCAGAAGAGGAGCAGCGGGGTCTCAAACAGGCTCCCATATGGAATCTGGTGCTTCAGGCCAGGGCATTAACCCACTGTGCCACAGCACCGGCCCCCAAAAAAGCATCTTAAAAACATTTCTTACACTTTCATCTTTAAAATGACAAAATAGACGATAAATAAAATAATGCACAGGCAAAAAGGCATCACCTTCAATGAAATTAGCAAATATTCATCCTTATATTTGAAAACTGTGACAGTTTCCAGATATAGAGAACATGGTGCCAATTAAAAGGAAGAGATAAAGAACAGTCAGAATCTCCCTACTGCATAGCTACATTGAAATGTGTGCACTATAGTTTTATAGGTCCAGCTAATGATGTCTTAATTGAAACAGCAGGATCTGGAAGGCATGACTGTAAAAATCCCAAGGGCCAAAATTCTATGTTGATGACTGGCAGAGACTAGCAGCTCTAAACTAAGCTGCTCAAACAGCAGTCTTCGCAGAAGAGCAGACTTAACTATGGCAGGGCAGAGGAAAAACAAGGCTTCAATTAGCTTTGCTGCTACTAATGATAGCTCAAGAGATTCATACTAAATCACATTTTAAAAAATATGACATATAGACATTGGAAGATGAGGGGACATATTTAGCTGAGAGGTAGAAAACTGAACATTGAAACACTGAAGGAAGACAATGACAGAATTATTGAGAATAGATTGCCTGGATGAGTGGATACCACTCAAAAGAAATAAGCATAAAATACAGTCCATGTCACTAACTTGCATATTTCATCTAAAGATAAAATGAGATAAATTTACAAAAATAAAAGTAAGGTAAAAACAGATTAGGATAATTATGCTAAAATATAGAAAAAGAAGTGAAATACACAAATAGGAAAATCATATTTTTGAAAGAGCTGAAAAACAGATACAGAGAAAATTAATACAGATGCTTTGTAAAATGAATATTTTCTCTTTGGTTATTCCCCAAAAGAATTTACCTAAGATGTATGAACATTTGGTAAAAACATGTGAACATTGTATGTGATTCTGCATAAAAATTTGAAACAATGTCTTCATTTGAAAAAAAAAGAGAACAAAATGATCATTCTAATTTTTAAGTTAGTTTCTTAAGTTAACGTCTAAGAATTTTTTCACTTCACTGGTATTTTAAAATTTGTTAAAAATACTCTTAAATATATATAAAGAGTGGGCATTTGATCTTGTGGTTAAGATGTTGCTCAGAATGCCTGCAAATTATAATGGCATACCTGCACTGTAGTCCTGGCCCCAGCCCTCACTCGAGATTCAGTTTGTGCAGCCTGTGGGGGGCACCAAGTGATGGCTCAAATAGTTAGGTTCCTATCCACCACATGGGAGACCTGGATTGAGTTCATAGCTCCCAGCTTTGGATCTTGCCCAAGCATGGTTATTGGAGGCAACTGGGGAATGATCTAGTAGATGGTAACTCTTTCCATGTATCTGTTTGTCTGTCTCTCACTTTCTCTATATCTCTCATTCTCTGTCTCTCTGACTCTCAAATGAATAAAATATATTTAAAAATTAAATTAAAAATGGAATTTTTATTTGAAAGGCAGAGAGAGACAGACAGACAGACAGACAGACAGAAACAAGGAAACAGATTTTCTATGTGCTGGTTCATTTTCCAAGTACCTGAAATAGTCAGGGCTGGGTCAAGCCAAAGCCAGGAGTGCAGAACTCAATCCAAGTTTCCCAGAAGGGTGGCCGAGACCCAAATACTTGGGCCATCACCTGTTCCCTCCAAGGGGTGCATTAGCAGGAAGCTGGACTGGAAGAAGAGGAGCCAAGAGTCAAACCAGAAATTATGGTAGTGGATGCAGGTATCCCAGGCAGGGTCTTAATCACTATGTCAAATGCCTGCCTCCCACAAAAGAGATTTTAATAATATAATTGAAACATGCATGAATCTGAAGTATAAAATTTGATAATTTTTAACATATGCATAGGTAAATAAGATAATCAATACAATCAGAATCATCTCAAAAGATTTATTCTGCACCACTGTGATTGTTACTTTCTGTCCCACTCTTCAGGCAACTGCAGATATAAGATAGGTTTTTCTAGAACTTTATGTAAATAGAATAATATACATTGTGTTCTTTTTGTTTGTATCCTTTATGCTGGCAGAGTTATTTTGGGATTCATCCCTATGGTGGCATATGCTGGATCTATTACTATTTATCAATCCAATAAGCCCTATGTACATTAGAGTTATTTCCAGTTTGAGTTAATTATAAACAAAAACTACGATACACACATCTTTGTGTGGATATAAACTTTCATTTATCTTATATAAATATGTAGAAGTGGGATGGCAGGGTCATATGATAGGCTTATGTTAAACTTCAAAGAAACTTTCAAACTGTATTCCAGTATGCAAAATTTTACAGTCTTGCCAGCAGAGCATGAGTGTTCCAATCTCCCCTCCGTATTTACTTCAAATCTTGGTAAGATCAAAATTTTTAGTTTTAGCCATTTTAATATGTGTGTGTTTGGAATATTTTTTATTTACATTTCCATGAAGACTAATGCTAAGCATTTACTCACGTGGTTATTTACTATCCATAAGTCTTCTTTGCTCCGTTTTAATTGTATTGCATAATAGCTCAGCATGGAGTTTTCAGAGTTCTGTATTATGTACTTTGTGTAAAAGTCTTTCATCAGGCATGTAATATGCAAATATGTCACAGATTTGGATTGGTTTTCCTCTCTTAACAGCATATGTTAAAGTACAGACACACAGGACTTCCAGTTTAAACACCGACATAAAAAGAGCTTGGCAGTTGTCACTCAACAAAACAAAAATGTACAAAGAAAAATCAATGACTTTCTCAGACCACCAGGAAATTTAATACTTGGGAAATTGTCAGCCTGTTATGTGGGTTAACAGAAGCAGGCAAATCAGCAAGATGCAACAAAGGACATCTACCTATCATTAGCAGAAGCTAGAACTCTCAACTAGCAGCAATACTTAACTGATCATTTCCATGCATTTTAGGAATGAGAAATCGCTGAGGTCAGCTGTTTTGGGGAGCGATCTACACTTTAACAGGCTATCACTCCTGGAAATGCAAGGGGTTCTTTCTCATGATAAGGATTCAAGAAGAATCCCTTCAATGCTTTGACAGGGAAAAAGGAAGACTAACAATTGTGAAAAATGCCCATAGTCTTCTCTTTACAAATACTTCTTCTTCAGGCAAAAACTAAAATTAGCCAATATTTAATTTTGAAACCTTAACCCAGCTAGGAAGATGGAATTACATGCCACTGCAGTGACTCCCAGCATTTGTTTCATGTGAGGTGGAAATAAGGTCAATGGCAGTAAGAACTAGAAGGACCGAAAGTAGAGATGGGAGGAGGAGCTCCAACACTGGAGAACGAATTGTGAAAGACAGCATCCTGTGACCCAGGCCCAATGAAAGACATTCAATTGGAAGAATATAGAAAACTCCACAGAACGCCTCTTTACCTCCATTCTAATTACCTAATACAGAGTGGTTAGCCATTAACAAGAAACTATAAGGCGTACCAAACATAAAGGAAAAACACAGCTCCAAGAGACAATCGTTAGAGTTACACTCATGTCTGAATGTTGACATTATCAGAAAGAGGATTTATATTAACTAGGACTGGAGCCAGCCTTGTGATGCAACAGATTAAACCACTGACTTTGGCATTCCATACCAGAGCACTGGTTTGAGTCCTAGCTGTTCCACTCCCAATCCAGATCCCTAACTAATGTGTCCAGGAGAGCAGCTGATGATAGTCCCTGCCACCCCTGTGGGAGAGCCAGATGAAGTTCCAGGCTTTTGGTTTCTGCCTGGACCTGCTCAAGCTGTTGTGGCCACTTGGGGAGTGAATCACTGGATGGGAAAATATTCTTTCTCTCTCTCGCTCCCGCCCTCCTTCCCTGTGTGTGTGTTTGTATGTGTCTGTGTGTGTATGTCCCTTTCTGTCATTTGGCCTTTCAAAAAAATTTTAAATAACTAGAGTGAATATTTTTAGAATTTTAATAAAGTAGGAAAAATGAAAAATATAGGCAAAATCAGAGTCCTGGGTTTTCATACCTAATTCTGGCTCCAGACTGCAGCTTCCTGCTAATGTAGACACTGGAAGGCATTGGTGAAGGATCAGGTAATTGGGTTCCTTGCATTTGCATCATTCTAGCATATATATATCATAGTATCTTAGTGCTGTTTTAAATTATAATTCCCTAATGGCACACAATGATACAGCAGTTTCTCTTAATTTGCTTGTTTGCTACCTGGATAACTATCGTGTTATAAGATTTCTGTTCAATTTGTCATTTTTAAAATGTGGTTTTTTTTCTGTTGATTTTTAAGAATTTTTTTGTATTTTGAATACAAGCTTTTTATGGTAGAAATTTTATACAATTTTTTGAGATATGATTGACATACAAAAAAGGTACATATTTAAAATGTGAATTGATCAAGTTTCATATAAACATTCACTGAAAAATAATCATCAAAATCAAAACACTCTGCACAGACTTCCTATTAATTTAAAAAGTGTGTGTGTATATATATATATATATATATGTTTTCTAATGGTTTCTTTCACTCAGCATAAGACACAGGTTGCTAACTGCTGCCCAAGAAAGTGCCCCCAAAATGTGGTCAAACTAGATGGATACAAAACCATGTTCATACTTGCTGAATATAAGCTTTTTAATATGAGTATGTGTTCGTAGATATTTTCTCTAGTTGTCTGTGGTTTATTTTTTCATTTTCTTGTTATATACATAGCAGAAATTTTTAAGTTGCATTTAGGTCATGACCAATTTTGAGCTTATTTTTGTGAAAAAATTAAAGTCTGTGCCTGTATTGTGCTGTTGTTTCTGCACAACTTGTTGACATCATTTTTCAATTACCTTACCTCACCTCACTATTTTGAGCTCCTTGGCTAATTAATCCAATGACTGTGTCATTCTTGAGTCTGGTTCTGGTCCTTGCATGATCCCTATAGAATGGCATTTTCCTTGAGTTTTAGTTTATTGTATCTTTTTTGAATGAAAATTAAAAATGATATATTGGGTAACAATAACTGAGGTAATTTGATCTGTAATTAAATTTTGCTAGAAGCTGGGCTGTGTTTAATGTTCACTGTAACTATAAATAATAGGCTTTAGTGTACTTTAACATCTTTGTTTTTCCCTTTTCTCCCTGTTCTATTTGGGTTTCCCTAATAACTGCTTCTTAAATGGAGAGCATGCCTCTTGCTGGACAAAAATAGCAAATATTTAACATGATACTTTTAATGAATCAAAAATTAATTAGAAAGACTTCTGATTTCAGTACTGACATGTAAATTGTGTCACAGTAGTCACCTCCCTTCTCACAACAACAACAACAACAAAAATCTGAACAAACAAAAAGCCAGTAAATCTCCTTAGATAGTGCCAAGAACTGAGGTCACAAGGAAATCACTCTTTGAAATCTGAAGACAGAGAACCATAGCCCAGCTCAGCTTACTTGAAGCATTCACTGCCAGAGCCAGGAACTGACAGGAAGACATTGAAGGTAATTTTAATGAATTACTGGAAACTGCAATATCCTAAGGGCTCATTCGTGGAGGTCTTCCACATGGTCTTGAATTCTCCCACTAACTTCTCAAACTGAGGGTCAGAGAAACATCCTCTGAGTCAGAGGAGGTGGAAAGTAACTGTTGACAAATGTGAAGAACTTCTTTCATTCCAAAGAGGATCTGTCTTCCTATCTTAGGTAACAGCAGAAGAAACAAGGCTGGAAAACATTTCCAATATGTAGTCAGTATTGAGATCAGGAACTATGGGAAATTTTGGCATTTAGAGAAACATTTGTTAGACAGAGGGTATATACAGCAAAGAGAGAACTGTGGAGACAGAAGTCTAAGAGAGATGAACATGTAAAGGACAAGCAGAAGAAGATAAAGCATCAAAATGTAGGCAAGTATGAAAGCTATAGTTTATCTCAATGCATTTTTATTAGAATTATATTGTAAAATCTGAGATATATTGCTTTATTTAGGGTAAAAGAGGGCAGAAAACAGTTGTACTAGGTACAGTTGGCAAAATAGACTGCACTTAGTTACAGTACAGAACTTGATGAACACTGATATATAGAGATAAAAATAAATTTAGAGATAGAGATCATAGTATTAATAGACCACAATTTTAATATCAATTTACCTATTGAAAAGACCCCCCAGTAAATCATGTTATATTAGTTAAACAATATTTAAAATCCTGCTTTGGCCAGATACTGGATTAGATATTAAACGGAGGCAATAGATAAGAGGGACAAACTTCCTAGCTTTGTGGGCTTCAAAGTTTTATCCAAGAGAAATAAAGCATATGTCTTTATGAAAATTTATGTGAAAATGTCTATAGCACCTTTATTAATATGAACTTGTAAAACATTATTGTCTAGCAATAAGGAGTGGAATGTCTGAATCAAGTGATAGGCTTGTCTACCATGCTTTACAATTTAATATATTTTTTAAAGATTTTATTTATTTATTTGAGAGGTACAGCCACAGATAGTGAGAGGGAAAAACAGAGAGGTCTTCTAGCCGCTGGTTCACTCCACAAATGGCTGCAATGGCCAGAGCTGTACTGATCTGAAGCCAGGAGCCAGGAGCTTCTTCCAAGTCTCTCTTGTGGGTACAGGACCCAAGCATCTGGGCCATCTTCTACTGCTTTCCCAGGCCACGGCAGAGAGCTTGATTGGCAGAGGTGCAGCCGGGACTAGAACTGACGCGCATATGGGATGCTGGTGCCACAAGCAGAAGATTAACTCACTGTGCAACGGCTCTGGCCCTAGAACTTACTATTTTATGTATTATTTTTGAGATAATATATTTTTACATTATGGTCAAATGTTTAATGCCCACCAAATAGAGAGTTCAACAAATAAAAAGACTGTAGCTGAGCAGGAAAATAGACAAACACAATAAACAATAATCAAATGAAAGCATGTTCAACTTTACTCATACAAAGTAAATTTTAAAATAGTCACACATCGTTAAAACTACAATAGTTTCTAACCCTTAATAATTTGTTTAGCTGTCAAACTCTTTTGAAACTAGTTGTACCATTTTTCATTGCTATCAGCAGTTTTTGAGAGTATCAGTCCTATCATATCCTAACTAACATTTAGTATGAATCATAATTTTAGTTTCAGTCATTCTAATACATATGCGAGTACCTCATTATAATTTTCGTTTGCATTCCGCTAATGACTAATGATGCAGAAAATCTTTTCATTTGCTTATTTACCATCTGCAAATATTCCTTCGTAATCTCATTTACTGCAAGTTCTAATATCTGTGTCAGTTTTTATTGACTGATTAGAAAAAAAAGTTGTTTTTTTTATTTGAAAGGCAGACACCGAGATGGGGGGTTTGGGGGAGAGACAGGAGAGAGAGAGAAAGAGAGAGAGAGAGATTATTCATCAACTGGTTCACTTCCCAAATGCCCACAACTCCTTGAGGCTGAGCCAAGTTGAAGCCAGGAGCCAGGAACTCTACAAGTTTCCTACATGTATGTGGCAACCCAGGTACTTGAGCAAATATCTTCTGTACCTCAGAGTACACATTAGAAGGAAGCTTGATTGGAAGAACAGGTAAGACTTGAACACAGGCACTCTGATGTGGGATGTGGGATGTGGGTGTCCCAGGCGGTGGCGTAAGCTCTGCACTGCAACACCTACCCCTTACTGATTGATTTTTGAAAACTCACTATGGATTGCATTTCTTGCATTTTTTTGTATCCTAATAAATTTTAATTCCTGTCAGACTGAATTTTAGCTTGTTAAGTGTTTTCCATTTTAAAATCCCTTAATGTCCTTGAGATTTGTTTGGAGATTCTATTAGGGTACTTGGAAAAAGTTTAATGGTTTAGTATTTTGCTTTCATGAGTTATTAGTTGGAGCTTGAGTAATACACAGTCTAGAGCTACTGAAGAAAGACTTTTCCTGATACCTCTACCCAGGGTCTGTTCATTTATGAGTTTTACACATTTGGGTTGTGAAAACAGACACTTGTTCTGGTCTGTTTGATGGGTGGCATGGTTGCCTCTAATTCTTTCGGTCAGTTCCTTCTCCTGTCTTAGACAGTTTTCTCACTCACATGAGGTATCACTAGTCTTTGTGTTATTGAAAAGTACCTTCCATAGATCTCAGCACTCTGTATCTAAGAAAATTACTTCTCTGGTTCTCTACCCTGAATTCTTAAACACTCCTGCATTTTCCCCTGACTGTCCTCCCAATCTCATATTTTGTAGCCTGTGCCTTGTCCCTCTTACTGGACTACAGTCAGGAGACTTTCTTACTGCAGTAAAACTGGGGGCTAAAGGTGGGCCACAGGGATTGTTGTCATTTATCATCTGAGGTCCAGCATCTTGAAAATATTTGAGTTGTATTTTTGTCTTTTCTTTAGATTGTTTCAAGAGGAAAATTAAGTCAGATTCCTATTACTGCGTCTGAGGATGACTTGATTCAGTTTTTTGATTGACGTTTCTGTTTTACATTGTGATAAAATAATATGACTTTATTTATACTCTTTTCCTACCATAGGGAGAAGACTGACGAAGTATATTTTTTTCATGTCTGTAAGTATTTCAGTGGAATATTATTTTCAGAACATCGAAGATCAGTCATTTCAGATAGATTAACACAACCAGAAGTCAATTAGCTCATTACTTATTTATATTTATAAGCAAAAATTATTGGACTCACCTAATATCAGTCTGCACTAAAATTATCTCAGGATAAGAAGTTAATCTTCAATCAACCCTTATTTTTGGATACTCTACCAGAAGAAATTTTTTTAACAGTCACAGAATATTCATATTCATATCTTATCTATCTATATCTCCAAATAATCCTAGATGTAAAAGTCAAAAATTCTAATATGGCATTGTAGTTAAATAGAAAATTGAATTATAGAGATTTCTAGATATGTGACTGGGGAATTTCGTAGATTTTGTATTTCACTCTGTCAAAACATATCAGAAAAACAAAGGAAAGAAAGAAGCAGTAGACTGTAACTAATAAGGAAAAAAAAAATGCCAAAATCTAGCATTACCCTAATTACATCAACTGAGGGCAAAGTTCAGAAACACGAACAGAAACCTGTAAGCATATGCTCCTTCTCTGATAGAAAACAGCATGAACAGCACCAAGAAGTCAGAAAAAGGCATTCATTTAACTTGGTTGTTCCTAGAATTCTGGCTGGCAGGCCTCACTAACCTGGGTAGAAACTACACTGTTCTTGTTACACTAGAAATGTCTCACTTGTTGCACTAGAAATGTATTTAATAATACACAGGGTATCTCATTTCCATCTGTGTCCCTTTATTATGTCATCCTTCTCTTTTGAAATCTTAGAAATTTTGGCTAAACAAAGGAAGTGTGCAAGGTGGTGCATGGATCTTTTGACACAGAATTCAGGGTTGTGGGAATGGGAATCCTCTAAATTGTGTCATTAATAGAAAGATTTACAAAAGCTAGTTTAACTAAAAAAAATTGAAGTTTTTAAGGGTATTTTTAAAATGTCTGCTCTTTCCATCCATCTCTATTTGTAAATTCTGTGGTTTTTATATTACTTAGCTTCTGTGAGACATTCTTGCTTCATTTAATAGTAAGATTAAACAAAATAAGCCATGTGGAGTTCAGTACCAAAGATTGTATACAGTAAACATTTAGTAAATGTTAATTATGGATATTGTCATGATCATATAGTCATCTTTGTCATCACTGTCATTTCCTTTCCATTTGTTATATAAACATTAACATTGAGAAATCAGAAAGTATACATGACTGAAGTCAAACTATTAAGTTTAAAGCCTTAGCTAATAACACAGAATGCACAATTAACTGATGGCTTGTTTTGCATATTTTCCTCAGAAACTGTTTGTGAATAATCCCAGACATTTCCATCAAGAAGTGATAGCTAACAATGTCATAAAAAACTTAATAAAACTTCACCACTCTTATGAAAATGTTGTATAAGTTCAAAATCTGACTACATTTTGACAAAGAATGTCTGCCATTCTGAAATCCAGTAACAAATATTATACTTCATAAACACTGGTGGCTCACTCCTTCAGTCTGGAAAAGGCAGCAATATGATAAATAAATAAATATGAGCTGGAACTATTAGAAGGAGAGATGGTATTATCATTTTTCAGTAATAATTTCTTTTTCTTCAAAACTCTAGAATTTTTGTTGAAAAGTTCTTGGGTATAAATAATATGCTGACTTACAACGCAATAAATCCCTGGTGTATTTAATTTTGAAACTGCAATTACTTAACTGCAAGAAAATGTAGACTAATTTATCCAGAGATAAGGAAACATATTCTAACCACAATATCTCTGAGAAAAGCCATTAGAGATAGGAGTCAAATATTTTATTATGTTCATAATTTATAAGCTGTATCATGGAAAAAACACAGATTGTGAAATGGGAGAAATAATTGCAAAACATATTGATTAGCATGGACTAAGATCTCTAATAATTAGAGAGTTAATTTAAATTCTCAGCAATACAATATATGTTTATGTCAATGGAAATGACATGGCTTTCTAGTTTGTAATGAAAAGAATGCTCAGTTATATATAAAAATTAACAGCAAAGTTATGAAAATTAAATTAGGAGTATAATTGTTAATTATAATATTAGCTAACATTTCATTATGTATAAATTAATATTCACAAGACTATTGTGGTAGTTTAGCAGACTCATATTGCTATTGCTACATCACCATTTATTATATTGTCCTATTACACCACATTCATATAAATTACATTACTCCAGTAAACAGTCACAATATCTTTATGCAGTAAGCATTTATTTGCATAACTTTACAAAAAAAAGGTAAAGAGGCACAGAGCAATTAAAAACTGCCATCCATGTGGGAGACCCAGATCAAACTCTTGGCTCTTGGCTTCAGCCTGGCTTAGCCCTGGCTCTTGAGGTCTCTTGGGAGTAAACCAGCAGATGGAAGACCTCTTTCTCTCTGTCTCTCCCTTTCTGTCTGTAACTTTGACTAGCAAATAAATAAGCAAATTGTTTACTTAAAAAAAATAAACTTGACAAAGAACAATTAGTCAACAGTAAATCAGTGCTTTCATACATGTGGTCTGATCCGATTCCACCTAGTTAATCACAGTACTATGCTGAAAATCAACACAAGCATTTCTGAAAATAGATTTAGGAATATTGTATCAAATATCCTAAGAACACATGTTCTTTAATCTCTCCATTTAATTTCCAGGTTTATATCCCAAGTACCCAAAAATATCAACTGAGATTTATGTATAGAATTAAATAAGATAGCAGAATTCATTTTACAATGTAGAAACTTACTGAATTTCTCATGATAGTTTAATAAATTCTTATACATAACTAATGAAATATTTAATTATTTATATGTTTATAGAAATTACAGTATTACAGGCGGCAGCTCAATAGGCCTGCGGCGCCAGCACCCTGGGTTCTAGTCCCAGTCGGGGCATCGGATCCTGTCCTGGTCGCTCCTCTTCCAGTCCAGCTCTCTGTTATGGCCCGGGAGGGCTGTGGAGGATGGCCCAAGTGTTTGGGCCCTGCACCCGCAAGGGAGACCAGGAGAAGCACCTGGCTCCTGTCTTCAGATCAGCGCGGTGCGCCGGCCACAGCGCGCCGGCCTCAGCGGCCATTGCGTGGTGAACCAACAGAAAAGGCAGACCTTTCTCTCTGTCTCTCTCTCGCTGTCCACTCTGCCTGTCAAAAAAAAAAAAAAAAAAAGAAAGAAAGAAATTGCAGTATTACAAGAAGTGTCTATGACAAATATTATGCAGAAAGGAAAGTAAAAATTGTGTAAGAAAGCAAAAGATTAAGAAACACAGAATTCAGAATAATTGGAATGTATTTGAATGAAGGAATTTAAAATATTCTATTTAAGTTGAACACTGAGTGCAGATTCTTTATCTCATGATGTATGTTATATTCATTTATATTTGTCAAAGATTTTATAAAGAAAAAATGTAGGAGCTGGTGCTGTGGCTTAGCAGGTAAAGCCACCGCCTGCAGTGCCAACATCCAATATGGGTTGCCTGTTCGAATCCTGGCTGCTCCACTTCTGATCCAGCTCTCTGCTATGGCCTAGGAAAACAGTAGAAGATGGCCAAGTCCTTGGGCCCCTGTACCCATGTGGGAGAGCCGGAAGAAGCTCCTGTCTGCTGGTTTCAGATTGGCGCAGCTCCAGCTGTTGCAGCCAGTTGGTGAATGAACTAACAGATGGAAGACCTCTCTCTCTCTCTCTCTCTCTCTCTCTCTCCCCCTCTCTGCTTCTCCTTCGCTTTGTGTGTAACTCTGACTTTCAAAAAAATAAAAAAATCTTTAAAAAATAAAAAATGTAATATAAAGTGGTGTATTAGTTTTACATGTCCTGTTAAAAACAGAAACAAATAGTCCAAAACTTTCAGGGACTTGTTCTTGGTAGTTAAAATGTGGTATTTTTTATTGCTCTATAAATCTGCTTTCTTTCCCAATTGTTAACATTGGATGTATATTTCCAATTTCTAGTAATGCCAACTTTCCTGACATGAGAAACAAGAAAAAATAATTTTAAAAGACACATCCTTTGCCAAAAATGGTGAAGATACAAAAAACAAAGTTGCAAGGCTAGAATCTAAAAAAAAGAAAGTAAAAAAAGTAAGTTGAGGCTGGGAGCTGCATTTTGCACTGACTGTTGTAGACAGAAGGACAAAGGGAGAGGTTAAAGGTCTGCTAACCTTAGGGAGATTCCCCAGGAATGGGGCGTTCAGGACAAACCAGAATCAGAACAACCAAGTCCCATTCATCTAAAGACTCACACATGACTGTGACAAGTTACTGTGGCTCCCATGCATCCGCTAATCCAAAAAAGGTGAAGAAATGATTTTTGCACTGAAAAAAGTCAAATCACAAAGAAAATTGAGTCTGGAACTGATATCTTATTATTTAAACCCTAATAGTGTTTGAGCTGACAGAAACTGTGAAAAATTATAGTGTTTTGTGTCTTTTTTTTTATTTCAGACCTCCCACAGTGCATTCTTTCCTGTTCCAGATGGATATAAGTATAGCCCAATCTTGAAATAATATCTTCAGAGTACACATAATTGGATGCCTATAAATGCATTAATGACAAGGGTATTACCAATCATACTGGTGTCTGGATATTTTTTCCTACTTTCTTTCTCGAATAATAAGTACAGTATTTTATCCTTGACAAAGAAGGTTTTTACAGAATTTTACAAACCAAGAATATCTTTCCAAAGCACAATAGATATTCTGTATAAAGAATCCCCACTAACATTCTCCCAGTTATCTCCATTTAATTTCAGGTCCAATGAAAATTATATTTCCCCATAATGATAGACATGGTCTTTCAACTTAAAAATATGTTTAAGGCAATACACTTTCAGAAATGCATGCACAACTAATTTAGAAAAACTAAAACTTCTATCAGATTCGTAACACCAAAAGAAGAATGTCAAGAGGTTGCAGGAATGTCTAAATGACCAAAACTCTGGTTCATAGCTTCATTTAGGCCACAGATTTCTCAACCAGGGGAGAAGAATGGGAGGGGATGTTGCTCCCCAGGGGAAATATGACAATGTCCTGCAAAATCTTGAGCATCAAAATTGGGCATGTGATATTAGCATCTAGAAGGTGAAGCCCACGGGTATTGCTTTACACCCTATAATGCACAAAAATCTCCTTACGATAAAGAATCACCTGGCCAAATACGTCATGAGTACTGATGTTTAACATTGCTTCAGGCTAAATTTATTACCATTTCCTACAGACTTAAGTTAAATTCAAGTCTTTTTAGGAGAATTTCTCAGTTATTTCCAAGTCTTTAGGATTCCCTGTGGAGGAATTTCCCTAGAAATCTCTTTTGTTTAAACCTTGGTCTCTGTTTTGACTACTTGTCTTTTATGTCTCATAGGAAAAGTGATTTCTTGATTATCAAAGTTGGAAAGAGCAACTGGGAGGTTTAGTTTACCTCCATCTTCTGTCATCTTTCTGAAACACTTTGCCCATAGGCAGTCCTAGAGGGAGACTGACAGTTGCCCAGTAACCCAGTCACCCCAGTGACCCAGGATGAAAGACTGTTTAATTGTGGTACAGCCACAATTAGGCCAGTTGACTCTAGGTTGTCTAAACCACAAATCCTAGACATCAATCAGACTTATTTATGTGCATCAATCAGAATTTTTATGTTCTATTTAACAATTGGTTCAAAACTCAGGTAAAGAAGTGAAGTTTAATCATTTTATCCTCTTTAATCTTCTTAATCTCCATTTTCCCAAGTCTTTTAACAGTTTTGCCTTCTCCGTATTCACACTGAATCCTTACTGGTTTTGTTCATCATTCAATTATTTTCTGAACAATTATAGTCACTATGTGATCTTATCACTCCAACCTTCCTATAGTATAATCTAATAGCCTTTTATTTAATAATATTTTATGATTACTCTAACTCTATAAAACATGCAAATTCTTATATTTAAAAAAAATATGTTTCAACCTGTGGCTGGCACTGTGGCATAGCAGGTAAAGATATCGCCTGCAGAACTGTCATCCTATATAAGCATCCATTGAAGTCCTGGCTGCTCCACTTCTGATCCAGTTCTCTGCTAATGCTCCTGGAATAGCAATGGAAGATGGCCCAAGTTCTTGGTCCACAGGACCCACATGGAAGTCCTGGTGAAGCTCTTGGATCCTAGCTTCGACCTGACCCAGCCTTGGCCTTTGTGGCCATTGGGGAAATGAACCAGCAAATGGAAGATTCTGTATGCGTGTGTGTGTGTGTGTGTGTGTGTGTGTGTCTTTCTCTCTCTCCTCCTGCTTCTTCTTCACTGTTGCTCTTTAAAATAAACAAATCTTAAAAAAAGTCTCAAGCTATACCTCAAATCTATACTACAATAACATTGGAAGAATTATGATTCTCTTTATATATTCTACAAATGTATGTTACCAACATACATACAAATATATGTTACTATGAAAATAAAGTGAAGTTAGTCTCTTCAACAATCTCATCTCACACAACTGGCTTGAGTTCCCTTTCACCCTTTTTTGTTATTTATAGCCAAGCATTGGGGCCGGTGCTGTGGTGCAGTAGGTTAATCCTCCGCCTGTAGCGCCGGCATCCCACATGTGCGCCAGTTTTAGTCTAGGCCACTCCTCTTCTGATCAAGTTCTCTGCTATGGCCTGGGAAAGCAATGGAAGATGGCTCAAGTGCTTGGGCCCCTGCACCCTGTGGGAGACCTGGGGGAGGCCCCTGGCTCCTAGCTTCAGTTCAGCGCAGCTCTGGCTGTTGCGGCCATTTGGAGAATGAACCAGCAGATGGAAGACCTTTCTCTCTCTCTTTCCCTATCACTGTCTATAACTCCATCTCTCAATAAATAAATAAAATATTTTTTAAAAAATTATTAATTATTGTGAATTTTCTTTCTTTACAGGATGATTATGATAATTTAAAAATATAAATATGCTTTGTCAGGTATATGTGAAATGGAAAATGTTACTATAACAATAATGAAGTGTACATAGTTCAAATGCACATGGGCAAGACACTGACTATAATTTTCAATGATTGACAAGATTCTTAATTAGAGTTCCTTTCAGTTAATTTGTAGGAAGTTGATACTAAAATTTAATTTGAACTCTAGCACTTTATAATCATGTCATAAATGCTGTGTTATATTAATTTTTGTCTTTATTGTACTCAAGAAATAGTGAGATATTTCATGTTGGCAGTGTTTATTAAGTGTGCATTTGTAGCTTCTTATAGATTTTGAAGTTAATGTTTCCTTCAAGATGAATATGTCTGGAGTTTTAAGCATTCACACATCATTATAGTGAATAATAATGCTCTCTAATTGCATAATTCTTTTTCTCAGAGATCTTAAAGCACCTTGTATATTACAAAACCATGCAAGTTAGCACCTGTATGAAAAGCCAGAAACTAAATACAATCGAGTAAAATTTTAATCAAGGAGGAATGGGAGGCAGCATTGTGGCATGTAAGTAAAGTTGCTGCCTGTAGCACCAGCATCCCACAGGGGCATCAGCTTGAGTCCCACCTACCCCACTTCTGATCCAGCTTCCTGCTAATGTGCCTCAGAAAGCACTGGAAGATGGCTCAAGTGCTTGGGTCCCTGTATCCACATGGGAGCCTTGACGAAGCAGATGGAAGATCTCTGTCTCTCTCTCTCTCTCTCTCTGAATTTCCTTCTTTCTCTGCAATTCTGCCTTTCAAATAAATAAATAAATAAATCTTTTGAAAACAGAGTTTAAAAAAAAGAAAATGGGTATGACAAAACTATTGTACAAACTACAACTTGGCCATAAAAAAGAATGAAATCTTGTCTTCCACAACAAAATGGATTCAATTGGAGATCATTATGATTAGTGATATAAGCCAATTCCCAAAAGACAAATGTCATATGCTTTCTCTGATTTGAAGTAGTTAAAATCTAGAGTATAAAAAAGTACTGCATATGAGTGAGACTGACATCTTGAGATTTGATTACTATTAATTGTCCTTGTCTAAAATGAGGAACAGAGGTCTTTACACTTCCTACTTGTTGACTTCTTTACTTAGTGGGGAACTGTGATTGATTATAAAGTAAATGTACAATACGTTGTCTCAAAAATTGAAACAAAAATAAGAAAGAAGAAGGTGGAAGAGAACATAGGAGGTATCATTATATCCTAAAAACTGTATAAATGAAATAGATGAAATTTATTCTCTTTGTATAAACTACTTTTTTAATTAAAAATAATAAATCCATAATAATTATGATAGCGTCAAATGAGGATAAAGTCACTATTATAAGCCATGGATTACTTTTGAAAGGAGTGTCTCAAATATCAATGCTCATGCGAGGTAATTATTACTATCACTAATATACATACACACAAGAAAGGACTAAGAATTGAAGAGGCTGTGGGAAAAATTCAAAGCCTTCAAGGTGCTACTACTCATATACAATAGCCTAGAATTCATATTCATCACTCACTCCACGTTCTTCACTTGTGGCCATAGTTCTACTAAAGATTATATATACAATTCTGCAGAAACTATCCCTAGAGTGTATGCAAAGTGTTATTTAGCTTTGTAACTTTGATGATAATAATTTCAATAAGATTTATGGAAATGACTCTATGCCAGAGAGAAAAGTTGAAATTTCTAAGAGTGAAATGATTAGTCAGTGACAAATATCGGGTTTACAGAAGGGTAAATACTAGAACCAACATCTAAGTCCCATACCAGTAACTTTTTGTCATGTTGTAGTAAAATATTTATTTTCTAGCTAGGTCCAAATATACCACGTAGGTAGCGAACACAAAACAATCAGAGGTGAAATTTTTCTGAGGCTGGAAGGTATAAAGTAAAATATGTCATTTCCTAAATGAGGGCATTCTGGGAAGAGCAGGACCTCAGGTAAATCAAGGATCTGCAGTTGACAGGAAGGAAAGAAGGTAGAAAAAAATGAGGGCAGTAGGAGTGGAGAGAGACAATGTTTCTGGGTTTACTCAACACAAGACAATGTCTTCCACCTAAAACCTGGAGAAAAGTTTTAATTTTTTTTTTCTTTCAGGGGTTTTATGTCCCTTTAGTTCATTATTCATTTTAAACTCAGAGTAGCAGAGGGAGAGAAAGAAAGAGATCTTCTATACTCTGGTTCACTACCCAAATACTTACAATAGTCAGGGCTGGGCCAGGCCAAAGTCAGGAGCCAGGAACTCCACTCAAGACTCCCCCATAGGTGGCAGAAACCCCCATATTTAGGCCGTATTCTGCTGCCTTCTCAGGCACATGAGCAGGAAGCTGGATTGGAAGTAAAGGTGGGACTCTATCCCAGGCATTCAGATACAGTATGCGGCCATCCTAAGTGGTGGCTTAACTCACTGTGACACACTGGGGGAAGCAGGTATTTACAGTGAAGACAGACCCTGAGGAAGTTAGAGGTGAAGAAGAAAAAGTTCTTAATATTTACCCTGTTTTTATTTCATTTCAAAGTTGATATTTGGTACATTACGACTTTCTGCATTAATTTTTATTTTTAAAAATATTGCTTTAAATAACTAATTTTGGCTGCCGATTTTTTTTTATTTTCAACACTATCTCATTTTGATCATTCCATGTACTCCCTCTTCTAGGGCATACATTGTCTTCCAGAAGCTTTCAGTCCAGTAGGGATAACTTAATAGACAATCTGTTATAACTGAAAACAATGTTGAACTGAAACTCAGAAAAAAATCAGTTTATGTCTTATTTCTACCAAGAGGTTAAAATAAATCATTCCAATTCCTGTCTGGATTTCCTATAATACCTATACCCTCAGTAGTCATAGCACTAGAAGTAATTTAAAAGGCTAGGTGCCATATGGCTTAAAGAAAATTAAGGAATTTTATTGGTCACATAGCATCTACCATGTAAGTGGGTATCAGACAAAGTGCTGACTGAGCCTGGTTAAGAAATAAAAATGTTCATAATGATTTTAGAAGTACCAATATTAGAATATTCTCCAGATGCCTTCAAATTCCACCATCCAACATTAAGCCAACTCACATAAAGGAAGTAGCAAGTGTGAAATTTTTAAACATCATTTTTAGGAGCCTTTTCCTCTCTAATATAGCACAATTGTTAAAGCCACAATAAATATGACATTATATTGTAGAGCAGATGACAGGTACTATTTCCTATAAGGATGAATTGGAGGTACGTAAGATAAAGTAACTGTGAAATACCTCCCAATCCAGCCAGGTTCCCTTGCAGGGAAGGCCATCTTTTTCTCTTGTACCTGAGTCTTAACCAAAGCTTATAAGGGTAGAGTCATGAAGGCTGTAACTTGGAAGAAGGAAGCATCCTGTCCCACCAATGGTCTATGAAAAACCTGGAGTATACACACACAGAGAGACAAAAGAGAGAGAGAAACAAGAACGACAGAAACATGTGTATCTTCTTCCAGGGAGATTATGGGAGAAGAAATGATTCCATGGAATCAATAATGCATGGTGTGAGACAGTTCTGACTATGTTCCGTCTCCAGGTAAAAGTGCCAGAGGAGAAACATATGTTGGAAATACTGAGTGCAGAGAGCAGAAGGGATGCAGAAAGAACACTGTGCCCTTATGGTAACCAACCTGGAGGAACCACAGCCAAGCGCACCTTGCTGTCAAGTAGAGGGAAGGCTTCCTTATGACTTGCCCAATTGTGTAAGAAACTTTCTTGGTTTTCACAGGACCATCTTAGTGTTAGCACTGAAATTCTCTCTTCCAAGGAAAACCTTCAGACTCAAATAACAGTTGCATCATATTTCCCAAGTAGAAAGGACTCAAGTGATTCCCAGGGGTCTGGTATATATATGTTAGCTGACTTAACACCATTGTCCTTTTGTGGAGTAGACTATGATAGTACGGAATGAGGAAGCCTCGAGGTAGCATTTTATCATGGACAGTGTCGGCAGGGGATCTGACATGCATGTAGCAGACAACAGGCAGAAGTTATGCAGTGATGATGGGACAAAGTTGGATAGGTAGGACCCCCACTTCCCATACAAAACAAAAGAGTAGATTGAAAGTGTATGGATTTGGAGCTCTCCATTATTTTATATTCCTTCAAGGACATGGTATTCATTCTCATACACCTAAACATCCCTTTGGGGAAAAACTGTGTGTAAGAGTGTATAGGAAATGTTTGAGTGACTGAGTATTTATCCAAAGAAAACCAAAGGCTTTAAAACCCTAAAAAAAGCATTTATTTACACAAATATCATCATCAATGGATGTTGAAAGTAGCCAGGACAATGTGGATATAGATATTTGTCTGGATGCAAAGCATCATCTCATAAAAGACCTGGCTGCTACAACCAGCAAGTGTAACTCAACAAGCTATGTTTAACATAGGAATCAGTCTTAGCATCATTGAGAGTGGGAAAACTAGAAATCATGTACCTTCTGACCTCAGTATGCAGATAAAGCATCATCTACATATTCTCACCAATACAGTTCAGCCAAATGTCAGGCCAATCTAAAGATCATTGACCTGATATCTTCAACAAGTCAAAGATACAAAAAGAAAAAGGTAGGGCATTTCTATATTTATTTTTGAAATTAATGATTTTGTTTTAGAGTGAGAGAGGGAGAAAGATGATTTTCATCCACTCATGAATTCTAAACGCCTGAACAGTTGAGATTAAGCCAGGCTGTAGCCCTGGGTCTCCTATGTGGGTAAAGGAACCCAAACAATTGGGCCGTCACCTACTGCTTCCCAGAGATTGTATTAGCAGAAATCTGGAATCACAGTGCAGCTAAGTCTCCAATCTAGGCACCTAATATGGGATGTGAGTGTCTTAACTGGAGTGCCAAACACCTACTCTGATACCTCTCAATGTAGAAAGACCTTGGAAGCTGAATAAAATTCAGTCAGTGGACTTTTAATCTGATCCTGATTTGGACAAATATATATATTGAGGACAATTATAGAATTAAAGAATAGAAGGCATTAGATGGTATAAAATATAATCATTTTTAAGGTATAATAGTTATAGAAAATACATGCATGAAAAAAATCCTGCTTTTCAGAGATGCATTCAAAATATCTAAAAGTAAAATGTGATGATGTTCATAATTAAATTTTAAAAACTATAGTTCTGAAAAAAAGGGAAAGGCAACTTTTGAAAGTGCTAATTTTTATTTTATATATTAGATTATATATTATTTTATATATTATTGATAAATGGAGGTTATCCTGTTTTTATCCCTTAACTTTGAAAATTTGTTAAACACAAACTAAAAATGCACAGAATACTTAAAGTAAAGGGATTGTTTAAGATTAACTTGCTTGTTTGTCTATTTGTTTGGCGATATGTAGTAGATACAGGTATATAAGGAAAAAAATAGGCCATAAAAAACTAAGAAGTTTAACTTCTTTGGAGTGTGATGTGACATATGCAGCATACAAAATTAATACTTATAAAAATTAACACAAACACATGTACATATCTACACTCTAAGGTAATATATGGATACCTCTGAAGCCCTGTGCTTTCTGAGACTCTTATTTCTCTGGAGGAGGATGAACCTCTCAGCATCCTATCTGACTCACTCTCCATCACTCATTCCCACTGCATTCCCTACAAGTATCTCAAGTTAGGATGTACAATAGGCACTTCAAGTCCCAGCTAAATTAAATCTAATTTAATTGTCTTTACTCATAAAATCCTTTTAATTTGTAAGATGGTGCTTTTAAAATAATTCTTATTTATCTACTTTCATTTTTAAAGGCTGATGGACACAGATATTCCTCCTGCTGATTTACTCTCCAAATTCCTGCAACAACTGGGGCTGATGCAGGTGAGAACTAGGAACCCAAAATTCCATCTGGGTCTCCCCTGTGAGTGCAGGAATGTGAGTAGTTGAACTGTCATCTGCTGTCTTTCTTTGTTTTAAACTTTATTTTAGTTATACAAGTTTCATGTATTTCATATACACATATTTAGGAGCATAGTGATACTTTCCCTCATCCCCCTTCTCACCCACATTCCAACCCTTCTGCCTCCTCCTCACATTCCCATTCTTAATTTTTACAAAAATCTATTTTCAGTGTACTTAATGAACGTATATTTAACCCTAAACTAAGTAAAAGAGTTCAATGAATGGTATGAAAAAAGAAAAACAAACAAACAAAACACTGTTCCTCAATGGAAGAGATAAGGCCTTAAACAATCATCAAATCTCAAAATGTCCATTATCACTCCAATACACTACATTTTAGTGACTCAGATCAGGGAAAACATGAAATCTGCTTTTTGGGGACTGGCTTATTTCACCTAGTATAAAATTTCCAGTTGTGTCCATCTTGTTGCAAAAGACAGGTTTTCAAAAGACAGGATTTCTATATTTTATTTTATTTTTTACAACATCTGCTGCCTTTCCAGGGTGTTATTGTAAACAAAGCAGTTGGAACTGTTCCTAGATACTCTGTTGTGACATGCCAGTGTTCCAAGAGGAGACTTAGCTCTTATACTAAACTTCCACTCCAAAATGGTATGATACATGACTATTACAATGTTTGGAACTTAGTAGTTTCTTAGTAAACATGTTGATTATAACTCTGATTATTAATATCTTTATTAATTCCTTCAATTTATTTTGTTCCCTTCAATATTCAATCTGTTGACCCTCCACAATGCCTGCCACTCATATCCCAAGGTCTTTTCTCTTTCCTATTTCTATTACCATCACCCCCTCATTAGTTCTCACCTGTTATTTCTAAACTATTCTAACTCATTTTACCTTACATAAATTCTCTGTACTTTGCTGTGTATCATACCGTGCATACTGTGGTAGATTAGAGCTCAAAGCAATGCTTAAGAGCTTGAGCTATGGATTTAAACAGTCTCAGTTCATCTGACCCTAATATTTTAGCCAGGCATTAAGCAAACCATTTATCTATGACATCATCTGTAGTATCACCATATCAATAATGCCTGTTTCATATACTTTTGGTAAGAATTAAGTTAGGTTATATGTGTCTATCACTTGGAACTGAGTCTGACACTTTGCAAGGATATTAGGAAACTTCCAAAAATAGAATTAATAGTTGGAGTGGATATAAAATTAAGCCACTGTCCTATATTTATGCATTTATTAACTATTTTTTAAATTCTGATTTAATGAAAGTTTTTGTAAATCAAATTAGGTGCTAATCTCACATTTTATGCCTTGTAAATAGATTATACCAATTAACATATCTGCTAGCAGTTTATAGGAATGCCCTTTTAAAAATAAATTTGCCAAGTAAGAATTAGTATTTATTCAGCATTTGCCAAATGGATAGACAAACAATTCACTACTTAAATTTTGATTGCACAAATTCACAGAGACTTATATTCTTTGAAAAATTAATTTCATATTTTATAATTCAATTCCTGATTACAAATAAGAAATGAAGGCCAAGGAAGGTGAAGTCATTTGCCAAATGTCACACAATCATTTTATTTCCAACCCAGGGAGTAAAAGAAGGGTCTCCTTCCTCAGTCTCATTTGGGGTTCTTCACATGTACTGCTGTTGTCAGGTTATATTTGCTGATTTAATAATTTTATATGCCATACTTTATAATGTGAGTTTTCATAGAAGAGATTATGTTTCCTCCTAGTGCCTCCCACAGTCCTTTCCATACAGCAACTTTCAAGTAAACTATGAAATTACTAAATAAGTATATGTATCACATACTAAATAAATGGTAACAAAATCAATTATTTACAGGAACTGGACAAGCCATACTTTTTAACATTCTTATGATGTATATGATACTGTGGTGTCATACCTTAATTTGCAAATATGTAGGAGAATTTGTTATAAAAAATCAGGAAGTAATATTATTTTAACAATTGATCTAAAGATTGTGAGGAGTCAAGGAATGAAGCCCTATACTCCAAGAAATATAGCAATTGTATGTGTGAATATGGATCAGCCATCGTAAAATGAAGGGGTGTATTTTAGGATTTGAGGAACATGTGTTCTAATTTAAACTATTATCACACACTAGCCCCTGATTATTTTTTTAGACAAATGGATTTAGAATCAAGATGAAGTGCCCCCAGCTATCCCTCTCCCCTCTGCAAAAGCAGAAAGAGCCCTTGAATCCAGCATGTGGAGTAATTTACTTCATTCGTTCATCCCATATTTATAAAACAACAATTGTGCACCAGGAACTTCGGTGACAAAAGACAAAAAATTTCCTTGCCTCAAGGAGCAATACTGTAATCAAAGGCATTAATGGTATCCAAGAAAACAAAGAAAAAAGCAACACAGGATGATATGATGTAGAGGTGCTAGCATGTATGGGGATTAATTCACAGTTGCTTTTGAGTGTCAAGAAGTCCTTTCTGAAGAGGTAATTGTTCAGCTTAAATCATGTGAGACAACATGTTAGTCATTTAGAATGGAAAGATTGAATGAAGGCCAAGGTAAGGGAACTGATCTGCTGGTTTTTAAAAAAATATCAATTAATTCAATAAAACTGAAGCTTAAGCAAGTTTCTAGAGGAGTAAAGGAAAATGAGAATAACTGAGCTAGAAAGAAGCCAATTACGGAAGAGGATGCTACAGAGCTTTCCAGCTATTTACTGACATTGGGAAGCTGTTAACGAATCAATGGGCAAAAAAATGACTGTGCACTTCTGCATTCTACTATCATTACCTATCAGTAATGGAGGACATATTGGAATGAGACACACTAGAAGCTGGGACAGAAGCACGGGGACAACTATGCTCATGTATTTAAGAAATAACTGGAAGAAGAAAACAAGAAAGGGTGAAGAGAAGTAGGATGAGTTTAAATTGACAGAGAATTGGAAATGTTAAGGGAAGAAATTAGGATATACCTAGGGGGCCAGCGCTGTGGCATAGCAGGTAGAGTGGCCACCTTTAATGCCAACATCCCAAATGGGTGCCAGTTCGAGTCCCAGCTGCTCCACTTCCAATCCAGCTCTCTGCTATGGCCTAGGAAAGCAATGGAAGATGGCCCAAGTCCTTGGGCCCCTGCACCCATATGGCAGACCCAGAAGAAGCTCCTGGGTCCTGGCTTTGGATCGGTGCAGCTCCAGCCATTTCAGCCAACTGGGGAGTGAACCAAGGGGTGGAAGACCTCTCTCTCTGGCTCTACTTCTCTCTGTAATTCTATCTTTCAAATAAACAAAAAATAAATCTTTTAAAAAAAGATATACATACTACATTCATGACTCTTTAACTCTATTTGTGCTGAAGTCTTCTGTATTCCTGCCTGTCTTCCCCTTCAGGGAATAAGTTGTCTGCATGTCTTGTCCTTAGTTTATGGCACTTACATTTATGTTATTTTTTTTCCAAAATGTTTGCAACACACTAATCACTTCTTATATATTTTGGGTAAATAATTACTGACTGAAATAACTTCACATGCAACCACATGTTTTTTTCTAGGGATATTTATCCACAGTGCCTTGTGTGATATGTAGAACCATTTCATTTTTCAGATAAGGAAAGTGAGACTAAAAGGGGAGGAGACAATCTTCTTGCAAGCTCTTCATGTTGCATTTCCTCTCCAAACATTAGTAGCCACATTAATGTGTCAGGAAGGAACCTTCAAGCAGTGATAACCATTCGCTATTCACAGAATTTCCCCATCTCCTTCTATTTTCATGAAAATAACTTTTAAAGACAGAATTATCATACATATCTGACTCTTCAAAGTATGACTTTTGCCATTTATAGAACTAAAGGAAAACAGAATGATGGTAGATTCAACTTTCCATTTCAATTTATTTTGGGTTCCACTAGGCTTGATATGCTTCAACAAATATTTTCTTTTGAAATAAAGATCACATTCAATGGGAGGCTTTCTTAAGTTATTCAGTGACATGTACACCAGCACTGCAAAACTAGCATTTTGCAAACCAAATGTTAAAGTAAAATCTTAATTATTTTGAAAAATATGCATCTAATGTATGCTACATATTCTATATAAAAAGATAATGCATAATTTCAGACATATATATCTCCATAATTTCAAAAGAAATAACTTAGAAAAGTGAAAGCTTATAATGACAGAATTTAAACAAGATTAAACAAAATTTTCAAAGTCTACTTCCATTTACATCTTTTTTTAGGTAGCAAATGACATACTAACATAGAATTTTTATTTTCTTCTTTAATTTTTGTCAGCAGTGTGTATTGACCTAGAGTTCTTTGCAACCCCCACTCCCTTACATCCCTTTATTACAGAGATAGTAAAGCATGGATTAGAACCACCTGAAGGGAAATTGAGCAAGAAGGCCACTAAACAAGATGCTGGGGATCACCTCCCCACAAAGACACCAATTTGGACATCTCTTCACGCACTAGGTCACCTTCACAAGAGCTACAGAAGCCAGGTGAGAGACCTCAGTGCCAGTTTTAGTATAATAATAAGGAAAGATGTATTAAAGAAGACAAGGAAGAAAGATCTGTCCATATCATCCTTCCCCAACTCCAAGTGGTACAACGTGGAAAGAAATCTGGTCTTCCACTAGGGGGAATAACAGTGAATTAAGTCTAATACCTTAGACTTAAAATCCAGTAGCCACCTACTATGAAATGAACCAATGCCCTAACAGTGCCCCATGGTGACTGCCCAGACTTGTACACGGAATTTATGGGCCCTCTTTAGCCAGGTGACCAAGTGACAATTTCTACCACCTCCATCCAAACTTCAGTAGATAGAAGATCAAGACTCTGGGTACTAAGTAGTAAGGGAGGGAAGGAAACTTAGGACCTTACCTTGAAGCTCCAAGCTGATCCCACCACAGGGGTAACCAATATGTGATAAAAACTCAAAAGCCTCTACGCTCTGGCCAGTGAATTTCAACTTATTTTGTTGAACAGAATCTTGGGAAAAGTTTCATCATTCTGGAGATGTTAAAAACACAGGCAACTATCAAAGTGATGATAAATTTGGAAGATGCAAAATGACGCAGATGCATGGGCATGAACACATTAGAATACTCTTCTAGCTGAAAGTATATGATCAAATTGTAAATGATAGTGAAGAAGATGGATATTGCAAAGTGTGAGGCCTGTGGAATGTACAGAAATGGAATAATGGAAATGGGTACAAGAAAAGTTATCATTATGAGAAGGCTTGATCAACAATGGCAAATATGTAAAAGTAACAGCTCAAGGAAACTATCACTAAGAGAAGCTGTTAGCTAGAGAATAAAAAGGTTGTTACTTATAGTTTTGTTGTGGTGGTGGGGGCAAATCAAGTTGAAATTGTTTGCTAATAGGAATAGAGTGACAAGAGAAAGAGAGGGAGAAAATGAATCTAGAATACTTGTATTTTATGTTCCTTTTAACAACAGTCCAGAAATTTTGATACATATATATATTTATATGAATCCATGTTACATTAATTTTTTAAGTAAAATACTATGATGAAAGCTTATTTAATAACAGAGAAATACTGTCATATTCTTTTCAGCTCAATTTTCTCACAAAGTAGGGTAAATACATAAATACTAATAGTATTACTATGTGTTTTTAATTTAACAATACAGATAAAACACAGAGCACACAGCTTGAGGCAGAGTAAGCACTTAAAAATGTTAGCTGTAATTATTTCATATTATTATTATTTGCTATCAATCATCTTTCCTTGTTTCTGCCTCTCCCTAAGGAATATCAATTATCTCTAGGTTGTTGGTTTATTCCCTGCTATGTCAATTGTACCTTAAATCTTTTGTAGAAATTTGCCCTTTTCTCTCACACTAGGGGAGTTTCATGTTTATAAGCTGTATTTTTGATTTTATATTTCAATAAGGATTAATATTGTGCTATTTAGTTTTGTTTCCATCTTTGCTCAACTCTTCCATCTTCTTTCTTATCAAAATCCAGCTTCTTCCTAGGACACTCAAATCCATTTTCACTGAAGCCATGCCTTCCTCAATTCTAATAAAGATCTTAAACAGAATCCTGTCACTCTCTTTTGGATCTTCCAATAGCATAATTTCAGATACTGTTTTATTTTTGTGTGCATGACTCCTGAATGATTGTATTTTCCTCTTATTCTATAGAATTTCTTCTTACAGTTCATGTTGATTTATTAAACTGTTTTTTTTTATTACCTATCTTCAGAAAAAACACTAGGCCTTTGTCACTGAATGAACCTTGGTATTTCTCTCAGTCCACTTAGGACTGAGATTTAAGCTGAGGAGAAGGTGAACATGCCCAGTTCTGCAGCTAGTGCTAGATTGCCTCATAGAGGATGACTTGCTGTGGTCTCTTCCTCCACCTCCTTCTGGTTGGTTCTTCACTGGTCTAAATTAGTGTCATGAAATCATGCTTGTTGGCAAGCGTGGTCTACCCAATTTTTTTTCAATTTTAAAAAATATTTTATTTTTAACTGATATATAAATATATATATCCTATGGGGTACCATACAATGTTTCTATGCATGTTTATACTGCATAATGCCCAATATGGATAAACATATATATCTCAAATATTTAACATTTTATAGTGAAAACATTCAAAATCCTTTCTTCTAGTTTTTCTAAGAAATTTACATTTTTGTTGATTTATATGATTCTGGCGAGGATTATCCAACCCAATCACCACACATCACTGCCAGATTCCAATACCTTAGCAAGACTGAATATCCGAATGCCAGTCTATATGGCTAGCTTATACAAGAGATCTTTAGAAAGTACATGGAAAATTCATATTATGAAAAATTATAAATGTATTTCAGTTTTTACATCAAAAGAAACATATTTAATTCCATTTTTCCATGCAAGGAAGTTAGAAGCATGTCCAGTCCAGAAAGACAAGCAGCAATTCCTATAGCCATAGACCCCAAAGAGAACTTAACTAATAACTATAAGGGGGCCAGCACAGTAGCACAGTGTCAGCATCCCATATGGGTGGCTGCTCCTCTTCCAACCCAGCTCTCTGCTGTGGCCTGGGAAAGCAGTACAAGATGGCCCAAGTCCTTGGGCCCCTGAACCCACATGGGACACCCAGAAGAAGCACCTGGCTCCTGGCTTTGTATCAGCATAGTGCCAGTCATTGTGGCCATTTGGGGATGAACCCACATAAGGAAGACCTTTCTCTCGGTCTTTCCCTCTCACTGTCTGTAATTCTACCTCTCAAATAAATAAATAAAGTCTTTGAAAAAATAGCTATTAGCTTCCCTAACTTTAACCCCTGCTTTCAAATTAAGATCAAGAAGGGAAAGCCAAATATTGACCCTAAACCAGTCACAAGGGATGCATTGCCTCTTGTTAGCCTGCAATTAACTTCGCATCTCCATAGCCTTTAGTCAAGGCATATCTGAAACCACCCTTCTTTTCCATATAAAACTTTCTCACTCTTCTCTTTACTTTTTTTTTTTTTTTTTTTTTTTGACAGGCAGAGTTAGACAGTGAGAGAGACAGAGAGACAGAGAGAAACATCTTCCTTTTTCCTTTGGTTCACTCCCCAAGTGGTCACTATGGTCAGCACGCTGCACGGATCCGAAGCCAGGAGCCAGGTGCTTCCTCCTGGTCTCCCATGGGGTGCAGGGCCCAAAGACCTGGGCCATCCTCCACTGCACTCCTGGGCCACAGCAGAGAGCTGGACTGGAAGAGGAGCAACTAGGACAGAATCCGGTGCCCTGACCAGGACTAGAACCCAGGGTGCCGGTGCCGCAGGCAGAGGATTAGCCTATTGAGCCGTGGCGCTGGCCCAAGATCAATATATTTTAAGAAAAAAAAGCAATTTAGACCATAAGCTAACATTTTTATAGCTTTGTTTTTAAATTTCCATTTGCCTCTTAAGAGTAGTATTAATTTTTAGTCAGTTCTAGTTTACAATGCTTATTTTATTAGTCTTCGTGGTTATTTTAGTGAAAAGTTAGGAAAAGTTGCTTAGGGCTAGCATCTCATTCTAGGAGTATATATAATACTCCTAACAGTTATATTCTACTCTGACATGAGTTTTGACACACTAAATTCAAAGTTAGTAATATCTTCCTAGGACTGGCAACATTGATTCTACCTCCTTACATACGTATGAAAACACACACACAATTCTAGTGATTCATGAATCACATTATCTAGATCTTGTTTTTATTTTTCTAAAATTTTCCCTCAAATGTATCTGTATTTTAGACAACAGAATTAACCATAATCAAATGTCCTGAGCCACCTGGCTGTCTAATAGATCTTTTATTACTAGGACGTCCTCTAACAAAAAAAAGTTTATTTCCCAATTCATGCTGCTAATAGTATTGTGCCTTCTATAAATAAATTAAAAATCCAATATTTACACATATCCTTAAAAGAAGAAAGGCAATGAGCTATTTAAATCAGTGAATAGGCCTTCTTTTTGGCTCTATCAACTGAGAAAATTTAAGCTTCACAACTTGTGGTTGCTGTGTGAGAAGTCTGTTTTTCTTTATCTGATTTTCACCTCTGCATCCAGACTCCTGTCCTTGAGATATCAAGTAATTTAAGAGTGGCTCTCTATTATTCCTAGTAATGCAGCCTTGTTTTTATATTGCACACTCCAAAGCTCAGTGTGAAACACTTATACTACTTAATCATGACAATGTAGATGCCAGAAAGAGTACAGTCAAGCATCAAGGCAGTGAGGATACAGCCCTTGGGGAGGAGGAAGCCTGGCTTCTTAATTTTCCCCTGCAGCCCCCATTGTAACGGACTCCCTTGAATAGTCACACGTGCTTATTACCTCAAATAACCAATTTGCATTCTGCTCTAATCTGAAATCATTTTCCTTTCTACCTACATCTCAAAGATGTGTTGCATATGCTGACAAAATCAGATTGTTTTAATCAATTTGACGATGTTAGCATGCTCTCTGAGGTATTTGACTTGAAAATTTCCACTGAGATATACCCGCCTTTGTTTGAGTTGACATTCACATTGACTCAGGGCTTCTCTTTTTGAAGCACATAGCTAGCCTGAGGTCAGCCAGCTTGGCATCATGCTAAGTCCTCTATCATTTGATTACCATGTATTTTGATTTGATTCCCTCAGTATCTATTTTATTAAGTGCTAACAGTTGAATCACTTCAATGACACTAATCAATAATAATTACTGACAATGCAAGCTTTAACAGTAACTATTGGCAAGTGCTTGCTGTGCACTGGGAACTGTGTTATGGAATTATATCTCACAGTAACCTCATGAAGCAAGTAGAATTTCTGTCTCCATTTGATAGTAGAAAAAACTCACTCTTCAAATAATTGTCTTTTATTTTAGAAGAAAACAAAATAGCAAGGTTTATTAGGGTAGGGACATCCACAAGAATGGATGGGCACCTCTCCAGACAGAACCTTAGAGAGAATGTCCAGTCGCTCAGACTGGGGAAGAGCAAGGTTACATGGTTGAGTGGAGAGAATACACCTGGGCAGGCCATGTGGGTGGCTCAGCAGAGAGGCAGAGGGCTGAGCATGCAGTCCGATTGAGGCTGGGATTTTTAAGGGGATAGGTCTTGCCTTCCCTTCCCCTCTCCTTCTCTTCCTCCCAAACAAAGGACTTTTTGGATATAAATACAAAAAATTCCTTTCTGAGTTTTACCCCTGAAGTTATCAGACAGGGGGAAGCCAGGCTGGTATTGACCCACCTTAGAGGAAGGATGGTTATCGGGTAGAAGGGGCAGGGCATTTGAAATGCAGATACTGGCTGTACCTGGAAGGTTATCGGGATGACTTTGAGATGTGGATGCTGGACCTAGATGTCAACTCCTTAGGCCTTTGTCACACAAACATAAGCTCATTTCTGACTTCCTACCTAACATTCCCCCTCAAGAGGAATACCCATAATTCTTTTTGGGATAAATGGATGGAGTTCTGTCTTCTGGAGCTACTTCAAAGCTGACACATGGGCTTTGAGATGGTTATGGGTATTTCCTCTTGCTATCTCTCCTATGGTGTGCGACAGTGGCCTTGGAGAGACTGTCCTGCTTGGTCCACAGGGCTGCTCAGGTCATCCAGTGGAATGGGCTGGAAGCCTTGTCTGATGACCATTTGTAGTTTGACAGCTTTTATTCTGTTAGAGACAAAATGACAAGGGCATTAAAAACACACAGTCCAAAGAGAAGCAGCAGGATTACACAAGTTATAGGGCCAAGGAGAGGAAATATCCAGGATTTCCATGACCAGATGTCAAGTCAGAAATCCCAGCCCTGCTTGGCCTGGTCCTGGAGCTGTTTGGCTTTGTCCAGGAAAGTACGAATTTGGGTTTGTACCTGTCCAGTCTGACCCAAAAACAACGTTCTTCCTGGAACATGGCATAGACACTTCCCTGAGCAGCAGTTAGCATGTCCAATATTTCTTTCTTTCATAACCTTTTGTGACTTCCACACACCCTCTTTAACTGACTTGAAATATTCCATCATTTCCATTCCAGTCTAGAGTAAACTAGCCATCAGGATGAAGTCATTCTTACAAGTCATGTCCTTTCTTTATTCAAAAGAACTCTTTCCTTCTTAACCTTCCTTACCAGGAACACTCTTTCCTTCTTAACCTTTCTTACCAAGTGCACATTTCTATACTTGTGATGTTTTCCATAAAGTCTGGTTGGCTCTTTCCACCTTATTGGAAGACTGAGGTCTCCATGCAGAGTGAAGGTGCCAGGTTATTCCTAGAGCCTTGCAAATCGCTTGTGTAATCAGGGAGGTGAAGGAAGGCCCATTGTTGCTTTGTAAAGATTTTGGGAGACCAAAGCGTGGAATAACTTCCTTCAGGAGAATGTTGGTCACTTTCTGAGCTCTTTCAGTTCTGGTTGGATGGCTTCTACCCATCCAGTAATGGTGTCTATAAGTACAAGCAAGTACCTATATCCTTCACAGCGTTGCGTATGTGTAAAATCTATTACCAGCCTTCCCCTGGGTAAGTTCCCTTTCGCTGCATAGGTTTAATTAAAGGTGGAGGTCGAGACCCCTGGGAGTTATTTTCTCTTGTCCTTATCTGGTTCTAGAGTTTTGGTTAAGGTGATCAGTTCTGCTAACTGAGCAGAAGCTCCTGGGGCAGAGCACAAGCTTCAATAATGTGCCATGCCATAACTATTGCATACCCTGAGAAGCAGGTTCCATCCCTGACAATGCTGCTTCTGTCTGTGAACCAAACTTCATCTGTGTTAGTCAGGTGGCTGTCTTTTGGGTTCTCTGCTGGCATAGATCAAGTCTATAGTCTCAGCACAGGAGTGGAGGGGACCACTTTCCCCTGAAACTGGCATTAAGGTAGCTGATTTAAAGTGGAGCAATGCATTATTTTTACCTGAGGGTTTTCCAGAAGGAGGACCTGATATTTTAGTATTCTACTATCTGTGAGCCAGTGAGAGTCCTTTTGCTCTAATTGAGAATTTATTTGATGTGAGGTATAAAGGGCGATATCCTGTCCCAATGTAATTTTAGATACCTCCTCTGTCAGCAAGGCAGCTGCTGCTATTATCCTTAGGCAGTGAGGCCATCTTTGTGCGACCATGTCTAAGGTTTTAGAAAAGTAGCCCACAGGTCACATAACAGGTCCCAGATCCTGAGTTAACCCTTCTAAGGCAACTCCCTGCCTCCCAGTGACATTCAGCTGGTAGGATTTCTCTGGTTTTGGCAGTCCTAGTGCAGGGGCTTTAGTCATAGCATCCTTTCGCTGAGCAAAAGCTGTGGTTTGCTCTTTCTCCCAAAGGAGGGGGCTCTGCTTTGGCTCCCTGTTGAGAGCCTGGTTTAGGAACTGTGCTGTTTCCCTGTATCTAGGAACCTGTTACCTGTTAGGGAAAGGCTGGGACTGCCTGATGTTTGCAGAAGTAGGAATTTGCTGCATGGCCCATATCCTCTCTGCGGCTGGTTTTCTCTCCCCAGGGGTGAGGATAAGGGTTAAATAATTAACACTCTAATGGACTGGCTATGCTTTTTTTTTTCCCTCTGGATAACTAGCAGCTAGTTTTGCTAAGAAGTTAAGCCAATGTACAAGACTAGATTCTCAGTCTGGAAAAGGAGACAGACTAACAAATCATTTACATTTAACCATCTACATTTTGGATTATTGTGCACCTCCTTCAAGAGATAGGCCCTTTAAGTCCTCAGTGAGGATCTGTCCAAACAGATGCAGTACTACTTAAGTTAGCTGTTACTGAAAGCCCTGTTTTTTAGGAACTGGCAGGAAGGGCTTTCAAAGCTGAATACTATTTGGATAGACTTTTAAGGCCTGGCTGGGTGTGTGAGGCCCAGACCTATCCATGGGGTGCTGGAAAAGAATTGCAAGAGATGCAAATCTCCTTTAAGGGAGGCACCCTGTTGACTTGCATTACATGGCTGGACTAGGAGGAGGGCTGAATAAGAGGCTGGTACAAATAGGAAACTTACATTTCACTGACCCTAGGCCATCCCCTCAATAGCAGTGGCTAGAATTGGAAGCTGGGCAGAGGCTGGGCAGAGCCAAAGGCTTTTTAGCTCAGGGCCACAGGGTCTGTGGTTCTGAACCAGGAGTCCTTCGACACCCAGGACAGTTCCGTGTCCAGTGCCTTGCTCTTGGCAGAGCTGACAGTAGCCGGTTTCTGTCATGATAGCTGCTTGCCCAATGCCCTGGCTCCTCATATCAGAAACAGGTGCTGTTTGGGGTGCACTGGCCTTGTTGGGTATCCTTGGTGGCAGATTGCCATGCTAAGCAGCCATTGATTGGTCTGTTGCCTATCCTTACATTCCTCTTGATGCTAGCTTGCTCCTCATTCTCCTGGTCTCTAATAAAGTAGACCATGGAGGCAGCTTCTATGATGTTAGTCAAGGGGGTGCTCAACCCAACCCTGATTTTTGAAGATTTCTTTAATATCATCAGGGTGACATAGAAAACTATTGTCATGGGCAAATTCTGACAATCAGTATTTTCCTGTGAATCAAAACTGTGCCCATGAGGAGAACCTTTTAAGTAAGATCAAATGTGGTGACCTGTTTGTATATTTTGAGGTCATCAGTATCTTTCCCTCAATTTGGTTTGAAAGGGGAGTTCTGCCCATTTACCATGTACACCAAAAAATCAATCTAGTTGAAACATTATTTCATAGTTTAACCTCTCAATTTTTTGCTGTGCTGTTTGGTCTTCTATACTGTGGCCAAGCATTATTACAGAAAAGGTCAGTCATCCCTTATATAAGGTCTGGGGGTCAAACCGTACATCACAGTGGAGAGTCCTGCAGAACAATAGTAACTTCCCTTCTGGAAGAGCAAAGAGGAGAAATGAGGCAGCGAGTTGGGTCTCTCTGGTTGCTTAGCCTGACTTCCTGGGCTTTCAGATTTAACTAGTGTTTAACCAGTACTTACTGCATAGCCTGACTTAGAGGAGAAGTTGTGGCAGATGTATGTGCCATCCTGTGGTTTCTGGATATTTGCCGTTTAGCCAGTGGGTTATGGGCCTGGGTTTCTGGGTTTAACTACTCTTACCATGTATCCCATAAGTTAAGGTTTTTGGGCTTCTGGGTTTTCACTGTGTAGCTAGAGCTTTCACTGTGTAGCTAGAGCTTTCTTGGGCTCCTGGAAACCAGCTCTCTAGTATCTGCCACATAATCATCTCCAATCCTTTCTAAGTCTCTTTTGGAACACTTTCTCCTTTTTGGCTAGGCCTCCATTTGATCCACATTTGAACTAGCAATACATTTGAACTAGTAATGCCTGGTTATTCAGCATTAGCTGGAAGGAGACTTTGTCAATCCCTCTTTAAAGGATCTGGTTTCTGAGCCTGAGACTGGAACAGCTAGAAATAAACATGTTTATAACTGAAGTTCAGCATCATTTCACATCTTGGTATCACTTTTAATCTAAACAGCCTGATTGGTTATTATCTCTGCAAGATGAGAGATATATCTTTTGACACCTCCAGGAGACCACTGGCGATCTCAAAAGTCCAGAGAACTTAAAATTTTGATTTTCAGAAAGTCTGTTAAAGATGCCAAGAGTATCTGGTCAAAATAGAATTCCTTAACATCCTGAAATGATAGTTATTAAATCAGTCAGGGTGATTTTAACACTTTTAGACCAGATCTAATCATAATGATATTTAACATAAGTTTTTAAGACTTAATGCTTTTCATCAATCTGAACTTAACAGAGACAGTAGAGTACACAATAGATTACTTTTGCAGAACATGAATTCTATGTCTCTTGTTGTCAAGAGACACAGAAATAAAAACCTTGAACATAGGAATTAGCACACAAAATCATCACATAACTCAGAACTATTTAACAGAGTCAAAAAGAGCTTACAGGACCTAACTCTAGAAATGGCAGAGTAACCAATTAAGTAGACACTGTTAAAAAGAGACCCTACAGTTTTTGCAAAAACAGATTTTAAGATTTACAATTAAGACCATTTCCAGATATCCAGATATTTTAAAAATATTAATATGTTAGTAGACATCTGGTCAGTGTAATTTTGGCATTAACACTCAACTTATAGAAAACTCTGTAAACAATATTTTAAAATCATAAACTTTTTTTAAAACTTTTTGTGACTTGCTCACAGCTTCCTAAACTTACACCCGTAGTTACTTTTACATAGTCTTGAATCGTCATGTATGGACAACCTATGAGAATACATGCTAACAAACTCAGTCTCTCTTATCAAATTTAAGTTGTTAAAAGCACACATAATACATTTTCCCAAGTCTTACTTAGCACCGATGCCTAGATGACTTAAGACACTGAGTTATTAATGAATACCACACCATTATCTGAATTATTTTTTAAAATCAAAGTTACATTTCCATGCTTTTAAGTAACTAATAAGGATGACACCTCCTGAACAGCAAACATGGACACTAGTGCATGTTTACAACTTTGAAAAGATCTTCATCTTTAAAAGAAACAAGTTTAAAGCATATCAAAGACACATAAAACTGAATGAGCAAACCAAGCAAAATGAAGGGCATTTGGATTAACCCAATTTTCAGAACCAATTTGTATTGGCCCCCTTTAGTTAACAACATAAAGTTTTGCATACACAGAATTTACTCTCATTTTTATAAGACCACTCTAGCTGGAAAGCAATGACATGAATGCAACATAGGTCTGACATTATTTACAACATTTTAATGCACTTTACATAATCTGAATTGACTCAAACAGCTGTTACTTTAACAAATTTAGAGTCTCATCCTTTGAGAGTTCCAGGCATCTGACTGGCAGTCCCAAAGTTGGAAGACTCAGTTTAGAACTTAAACTGTCAGAGAGTCAAACCGTTTAGCCAAACATTAGTACGTTTAACCTGAGCACCTTAACCAAGGTTGTGCTAGATCTGATCAGAGTTAAAGTAATCACTCAAACATTAAAAGCAGACAAATAACGTAAACAACTTTGTGTTGCAGTTCTCCCAATCAATATTCAGTACTGGCAATAGAAAACAGGAAATCTTCAAGACATGCAAAAACTCTCAGATAAGTTAGCTACAGCAGTACAGAAAAGAGCTGATCATTAGCATATGAGCCAATTGCTTAGGACTGGGAAACACATCTCAAAACAAAGTGTCAGAGAATGAGAGACTTCTGTGGGACTGAAGGAAAATTTCCATTAACCACAAAGAGAAAATCCCATCCATCAGGTTGGAAAGGGTTAATGGATTAAGGTTTCCTCCTCCCTTAGGTGGGGAAACCTGTAAGGCCAGCAGTAGCCAGAGGCATTTATCCTCCCTCCCTCATTGTGAGGAGGGATATTGAATTGGAAATGGAGAGAAAAAAAGCAGCCCTGGGGAGCCCTCTTGCCAGAGATATCTAGCTGTACCTCTGGGTGCAGCAGGCCATGTTGACTGGAAGAGAGTGCAGAGAAAGGCCTTGGTGCTCCACTTGCAGGGAAGACTGTGCATGCCTGGGCCTAGCAGGACTGGCCGAGGGGTTGGGTACGTGCGCTGTTTCACCAAGAGTGCTGGGAACCTCCTATAGCAAACCCTTTATAACACAACAGAGAAGTTCGCACCACCTAGTCTAATTAAAATGGCCATCAAGGTTACATCTTAATCCATACAACTCCAGTATTTCAACCAAGCCAGATCCAATCAGGGCTACTGCAATCACTCAGTCAATACCAGGTTGGAAAGGGTTATCAGATCAAGGCTTTTCCCTTCCTTAGGTGGAGAGATCTGTGGAATTTCCCTCTCCCTTCCTCAAGGCCAGCAGTATAGGAATGGAGATGAGGAGAAACAAAGAGAGGGAGGAGACCAGGAGGCAGAAGGGGGAAAGTGACAGAGGAAAAGATTTGAGTAAGTGCCCTTCCCTTCCCTCAGAAATCTCCTGCTGTGCCAGTGAGGCGTCTCAACTGGAGGAGAGCATAGGGAAAGGCCCTGATGTCTAGGGGCTGAGTGGGTATTTGCAATCTCCTATCTATCGCTCATGATTGCCCACTACCTAGTTGTCCGAGTTTACCTGGAGAGCCAATATTAGCCTCAACCTCAGCTAGGTCCTGCTCGCGTAGCAGTAGGCAGCATGACCAGATGTTTTTCCAAGAGAGAGGCAAGGTCCTCGGGTCGCAGTCTGGCTTCCAGGAAGCCAAAGTGAGCTCAGGGGGGTCTCCAGGTTCTCAGCCAACTGCCCTTCCTAGTTGCCCTCTGAAAGGAGCCAAGAGCCGCCATAAAAAATGGCCTTAATAAAACAGTCCTGGGAAATGGGGAGTAAACTAAGTTCACAGAGAAAGCAGATAGCTACTACCCAGAGATAAGGGCTACTACCCAGAGATAAGGGCTACAGAACATCCTGGTATGCACCTAAGCCCCCTCCCCTGTGCTTGTTCAAGCTTAACAAAGAAACCGTGAGGCACGTAGGGCACGTAGCCATCCCTTTTTGCTCTTCAAGGACAACCTCCCCTTGTCCAAGCTTAGACACGTAGGGCACGTAGCCCCCGTTTCTCCTCCTCCTCACGACCTCCTCCCATTGTAGTTACCCAATAAACTTACGCCACCCTATGGTATGTTAATTTTGTGGTTTTGCCCCTTAAAAGCTGTGTGAGATAGCTGCTGGGGCTCCTCTCCCTTGCTTGCTGCTTGCAGCAGCAGGGGGCCCATTTGCGCAAATGAAATAAAGTTACCTCCTGCTCTATTGCATCGTCTGGTCTGGAGTCTGTGTTTCTGGGGTCGTCACAAGAGGACACCGCTTTTGGGGTCCTACACCCTCCCGTCCCTTATAATCCCTCTGGAGTTTCAGCCATAGCTAAGCCATGGCTGGGGGGACTCCGCGTTCTTGGAGAGCTGTGGGGTGCCAGACAATCAATGGTCATGCCCACAAATCTGGTCTCACTTGAGGGAAGGAATACTGACCTTCGATGTCTTCTTAAAATCCCTTTGTGGTTGCCAAAATGTTACCAGAGAAGGCAGGGTTTTTGTCTTCGTGCAAAAAAGAATTCAGGCGTGAGACAGAGAATAAGTGGAAAGCAAAATAGCAAAGTTCATTAGGGTAGGGATATCCATAAGAACGGATGGGCACCTCTCCAGCAGAACCTGAGAGAGAGTGTGCAGTTGCTCAGACTGGGGGAGAGCGAGGTTATATGATTGAGTAGATAGAATACACCTGGGCAGGCCAGGCGGGCAGCTCAGCAGAGAGGCAGAGGGCTGAGCGCCTCTTCAAATAATTTTCAAATTTGCTTGAAGCCACACAATATTCACTCTAAGTTCCTATCTTCATTAGGATATTATTTCTTTGATAATTCTTGTCAAAATGTTGCATAATTGACAAGGCAAAAATCTTACATAAATCACAATTTAAAAACTTTATTTTAAAATGCAAGCCTTATAAATAAGATACAAAAAGGTATGAATGGAGAATTTGAATTGTATTCACATAATATTTCTTTTTACTAATTTTTTTAAAAAATTGATATTTCCCAATATAAAAGATGGAAAGATAAATCACAAACTCTGTCTCCTTTCAGATGAAAATAGGATGAGCACTAAAGATGACTCCCTCCTCAATTATTATTTAATCCCTGAATCAGTCATATCCATGGACCTAATCTTGAGGTCCTTTTAACTGTGTATTGTATACCTGAGAATTACAATAGGTTGTAAGACTTGATTTTCCACATTTTTCATTCCTAAGTTTATGATCTAGTCCTTTTTTCCACACAGTGGTTATTAAGCAATAATAGAACTTTCCATATTTCAGACAAAAGAAGTGTAAACACTAAAAATGTAAATACATTACTTTGTGAACTCTTTCTGAAAGAACAAGCTACCTGTTGCAGGAAAGTAAATATTTTGAGTATCCATATTAACTTAGCTACTTGCCCTATGCAGTCATGAAAACTAATTGCACTCAGTTTTTCACTTCTTTATTAACAAAAGATGTCCGTTTTTCTTCCCAAGCTGGTTGGTAGAATATTACCTAGTTTTAAGTGTGTGCAAATTCCTATGTGTATATACAGGAGTTCATTCTATTTGATAAGAAGTGATCAAAAATGCATTGGAAATTGAAAAGCTATCCTTCATCTAGATGATGAATTATAATGTAGTATTTTCACATTTGTACCATGGTATGTGCTTGTTTGTACAGAAGTGAAAGATTAAAGAAACATTCTTCATGGTATTTCTTGTGACAGATAATCTTTGGATTTTATATACTCAAAAGCTTTTAAAATGAAAATTGGCAGTTTAATGGACTATTTGTAAGAGAAAATATTTCTAAGATTTTGTGGATTGAAATAGATATGAATCCTCAGGCACCATTTTATTTTTACACCAGGCTGAAGCCTGGAGCCAGGAACTCCATTCAGGTCTTCCCTGTGGGTGGTTGGGACCCACGCACTTGGACCATTTTCCATTGGTTTCCCAGGGACATTAGCAGGAAGCTGGTTTGGAAGCAGAAAAACTGGACTCAAACTGACACTCTAATATGAGATGTCAGCGTCACAAGCAGCAGCTTAAAACACTTCACCTCAGCACTGGCCCCAAACTCCCTTTTAAAATTATTTAAATTATTTTTTTGTAGAACAATGTTTTGGTACAGCAGTTTAAGCCATGGCCTACAGTGCCAGTGTCCCATATGGGTACCAGTTAGATTCCTGTGCCTGGGAAAGCAGCAAAAAATGCCCAGCTGCTTGGGTGTATCTCTGTCTTTCAAATAAGTAAGATGAATCTTTATTTATTTATTTGAAAGGCAGAAATGCAGAGAGAGAGAGAGAGAGAGAGGCATCTTCCATCTTCAATCAAATAGCAGCAGAGTTTCTGGTAGGGCTAGGTGGAAGCCAGGACCCCAGAACTTCTTCAGGGTCTCCCATTTGGGTACATTGACCCAAATACATGGACCATCTTCTGCTGTTTCCCAAGTGCATGAACTGGGAGCTGGATTGAAAGCGGAGTAGCTAGGACTTGAACTGGCACCCATGAGGATGCTGGCACTGCAGGTGGAGACTTAACATTATATGCCAACAATGCCAGCTGCATAAAATGAATCTTTAAAAATAAAATAAAATAAAATAAAATAAAATAATTTATTTGGTCAATATGTAGCTAGGCTAAACTAGGCTAGGTTCTAGAAACAAAGACAAGTGGAATGCTTTGTTCTCTCAGGACTCACTATATGTTGAAAAAGTAGAAAGTTTCCAATATTTATTTAAGCAGATTTGGTAAAGTTAACATGTTAACTCAGAGATACCTTCTCATTGAATTTATTATTGAGTTGGCACAAATGCTTATGGTATAGAGATATATGATACAAAATGTTCTAAGAGTTATGGATGAACCAGAAAACTTATTCTATTTACTTGCTGTCAGAAAATCCTTCACAAAAGTGTGTATTTGACATGAATCTTGAAGAAGAAGTAGTAGGGCCTAAGCCAAGCATGAGATTAAGGATATTTCAGTGAGAGGTAAATTGTGAGCAGCAAGAATCTAAGACATCCAAGAATGAATTACCAAGAATGGAGATAAATTTAACACAACCAGTAACTAGGATAGACTGAGTTTGGTTAAATGTTGTGTGACGAAGAGAGAATAATTAAAATGATGATGCTGGTGAAACTGAGAAGTCTCCGCTACTTATTAGCTGCAAGATGAAAGGGCAGGATTGCATAGTGCTTCCATATCGTGTTCTTTAGGTTTAGGAAATTCTATGAGACAGTCCTGGGGTTTTCATGTGTGCAGCCTCTGACAATAGCCCTGCAATGAATTCCCCTGGCTGACAGTGACAGGAAATAAAGCACCATACAGAAGCCTCCTTTCATTCTCTATTCCTTCATTTCTCCCTGTTCTGCAGCCTTGATCAATCACTCTCTCTGTCTCCTAGTTTACTTTGGTCTTCTCTATGGCTGGCCATAATTCTTCAGTGGAATGTTCTGCTCACCTCCTACTTGAGAGTCAACTCTGCAAACCTTTTGTGTCTTAATGCCTTTCCAACACAGCCAACCTGAGATTAATCTTGCTTTGTTCTTTGACATTCATCAGAATAGATGTCCATTTGTGAATCTATTTCAACAATCTGTCAATCTTATGTCACAGTTAGTGTTTTCCTAACAGTTAAGAAACCCTTACAGGGCAGCCACCATGTTTGGATTATCAATAGCCCTGTAACCATGCATGGAAGAAAAAGGATGCACTATATAACTATATATTATATATATATTTATACATATATTTATATATAAATGTATAGATATTTATAGATATATATAAATCTACACTCAAGAATATTTCAAGTAATTGTTATAGCAGAAATCAGGCCTCTATAACAATTTGACACTTTTGTAATTGCCTTATATAGTAAGATTATTCTGGGCTTTTACCAAAAACAGAAGCATGTTATCAGATAATTGGGCACAAAACATTCAGGTACAAGCTTATCTTTTTTGACACTTCAAACTATAAATTCACTTTCCATTTTCAAAGCCATAAACTATTTTCTTTGATAGCTGGTCCAATCAGAAGGTTTTATGTATAATTTTATTCTTCCTTTGTTGATGTACTCAGATAAGTTATTGCTTTATGAGCTACAGCCTATTAAAGGCATTCATATTGAGCAACTTTTTTGCATAAAATATTCCTGGGGAATTGTAGAAAATGCAATGTTATTTTTGAAGCACAAAGAGAATGCAACAGTTTTTGAGAAAAGGAAAATCCTGCAGTAACCACATCCTTTTTGTTCCTAGAGCCAAATGTTTTTTATTCAGTTAATAACTTGTCTCTAGTAAAGTATTTTCATCCCTTTTGTCCCTTTATATGATTTAGCTCTAAAAACATCTACAATCTTAGAGTGCTATTTATTACTTTGTACTATAAAGTTCAAAAATAAATCTGATGTTCCATCCCAAAGCTTTTATTTAATATAGTGATGAATTATCTTTACTAATTGGATCAGTGATTGATACATTATTTGTTGTTTGAGTGGAATTTAGGGCATCAGTGAATTGGAAACTTCTTTATAATAATGAGTTACCTCACTATAGAGTAGACGGAGTAATTTTTATTTTAAGAATAGTTAATTAGAGCCAGCATTGTGGCCTAGCTGGTAAAGCTGCCATCTGTGAAGCCAGCATCCCATATGGGCCCCAGTTCGAGACCACTTCCTGAACCACTTCCAATCCAGCTTCCTGCTAATGTGCCTGAGATAGCAACAGAAGATTGTCCAAGTGCTTGGGCCCCTGCACCCACATGGAAGACCTGGAAGAAACTTCTGATTCCTTGCTTTGGCCTAACTCAGCCCTGGCCGTTGCAGCCATGTGGAGAGTGAACCAGGGGAAGAAAGATCTCTCTGGAGCGCTCACTCTCTCGCTCTCTCTCTCTCTCTTCACTTCCTCTCTTTGTGTCACTCTGACTTTCAAATAGATAAATAAACCTTTAAAAAAAATTAGTGGATTTTACACAGTACTATCGAGGCTTCAGTTCACTTCCTGAGAATAATAAAGTGACAAAGAAAAGAAAAAACAAGGCTTTGAACAGTCAGAAGGGCTTGAAACTTCAGTTTAGGACTTACTTGTGCTGAACTAATTTACTTCCCTTTGGTTTAAGTTTTCCTATATCTATAATGATGACAAACCAGTTATTGAAGGTCCTTCCCCACTTGAATATTATAATTCTAGGAGATGCTTCTTTGGTGCATTTAAGCATAAGTTACTGTCAACAAACCTGTTTTCCAGGCATCATCCAGATTCTCCTCACTTCCGTAATAAACTATGTGACAATTTTATACAACTGGGACTGGGACTTATAAAATATTTAGCTATTGTCATCTTAGAAATTTTGGACAGGGTCTATCTTTTAGGTCAGCCACTGTGGTTGAGACTAAAGATTAATTTTGTAGCAGAGAAGAAAACAAACATTCATAATAATATAATTAGTATATATAAATACAATATACTCACTAAAACTGTGTTGAATTTGGTTTATTAAATGATAATACAAACACACTATATAATAATAAGATAACAGTTTATTAATAAACAAATAGCAAATAATAATAAAGTTGGGAGATTGTGTAAAAATAAGTGCCCTCATTCCAATAGTATGGTCTCATTTGATTTCTCTGGAATTTTCCTCAAATAGAGAATCTAACAAACTTCGTTTATTTTGGTAAAGCACTAGCAGTTTTAAAAAATCTTTCCAGAGATTCCAAGATGGATTAATAGGAAAAAGACTTTTGCTGCTTTAGACGAGGGGAAAATAGCCAATGAAAAGCGAAGGTAGTGAATTCCTAGGGAAGAGTTGGAGAGAAGATTGCAGTAGAAATTCTACAAAAGGAAGAAAGATACCATGGAGAAGCATGGTAGGTGCAGACTTGCAGCAGAGCGCAGACACCACGAATGACTCCCCAGGTCGGGGCTGGAGGAGACACCAGGTTCTGAGAGTGAGAAAGGGCAGACTCCCACAGCACATGCCACTGTTGATATTGCAAGGGAAGCCTTGCAGACCACACTGTCACTGAGTACAGCCTGAAGCCCTAGCAGGGGGCAGGGTACCTTCCTAATTTAGTGAAGGAAAAGCATGTTTCTTTCTCCCCAGCACCACACAAGGGCACCTGGCAATTGGTGGGCAGAAGTCACTGACTTTGAGTCTGGCTAGGAGGGTTAACAGGGGACTAGGTACCCACATAAGACTGTGAGTTGCCCCCACCCTCTCAACATATCACAGATTCCAAGGCTCAACCTGCCAAGGCAAAGCACACACAGGTACCTAGCTGGCTTTGGGAAAGTCTGCTCTCTCCGTGCATGGGACAGGTAATGGGGCAGAGTAGATCTTCTACACCCTGTGTCTGTTGGAGCCTTGCAAGCTCTGACTGTATGAACTCTGTGACTGGACAATAGGGCACAGATTGTATCTGGATCTCTGGGCAATCATTATGTCTGACATCAGAGGGTCAGAGCTCTCTGACTGCCTATAACAGGTCATTTCATAGGGTTCCATGCTCACACTGAATCCATATTTTGTGCAGTTTATGCAGTAGTGCAGGTGAGGGTTGTATGCACTGTGGGCTAACCCCAGGTATTGATCACCTTGGTACAGAGGAGGTGAGGGTAGGATTACATCAAAAGAGGTGACCATACTCTCAATCCTGCGGACAATAGAGAAGATCTACCACACCTAACTTGGATGTCACCCTAGATAGTCATCCCACCCTAGAATATTGAACAGAGATCCCTGGCCCCACCCAAGACATGCCTCTAGGCATTCACAGAAACAGCAGACATTCCACTAAGCCAGAGAGGCATAGTTTAAAGATAAAATCCATCTTTTGAGAAAACCAATAATGATTTCCACAAATATCTAAAATTAAATGTGGAAATTGAAGAAATAAGAATAAGAAAGACAACATGACTCTTCAAAGGAATAAAAAAAATGCTTCAATATTAAAATGTGAAGACACAGAGATTGGTGAAAGGCCTGTAAAAGAATTCAAAAGATTGATCATAGGATTACTCAGAAAAAATGAGAAGCAAATACGCAAGTTAAAGAAATCCATATATGAAATGGAAGAAAAATTCTCCCATGAAACTGAGATTTTGAAGGGAAATCCAACTGAAATATTAGAAAGAATAATATAAGTTAAAAATACAGTGGAAAGCCTTAACAACAGACATGGTGAGGCAGAGAAAAGAATGTCTGAGCTAGAAGATAAATCTTTGGAAACTTTTTAGCCAGCCCCCCTCCCCCCCAAAAATAGAAGAAATTAAAAAACTTAACAAAGTGTTGGAGGTTTATGTGATACTATCAAATGACCCAACATATGGGTTTTAGGAGTTCCTCATGGCAAGGAAAGATCAGTGAAATGAAGAGCTGCTTTTTTGTAAAATTCAACAAATTTGATACATTATTGGCCCTCCTATTAGAAGACCCAAATTAATAAAATCATTGATGAAAAAGGAGATTTAATGACAGATGCTACAGAAATACATAGGATCATCAGGAATTACTGCAAACAGCTATATGTCAACAAATGGGAAAATCTAGTGGATTGGATATAATCTTGGACATGTACAATCTACCAAAATTGAGTCATGAAGACATAGAAAAGCTAAACAGACCAATAACCAAGATGGAGACTGAATCAATAATAAACACCCTCCCAACAAGGAAAACCCAAGAACTAGATGGCTTCACTGTTGAAGTCTACCAGAGTTTTAAAAAAGAATGAATTCCAATTCTTCTCAAGGTATTCAAAACAACTGAAATGAAGAGAATCCTCCCAATCTCCTTCTATGAGGCCAGCATCACTCATTTTCTAAAACAGGAAAAAGATACAATAAAGAAACTGAACAATAGACCAATATTAGTGATGACCATAGAAGTAAAAATATTCAACGAGGAGCTGGCACTGTGGTGCAGTGGATTAAGGCACCTTCTGCAGTGCCAGCATCCCATATGGGCACCAGTTTTAGTCCTGGCTACTCAGCTTCTGATCCAGCTCCCTGCTAATATGCTTGAGAAATCAGCAGAGGATAGTCCAGGTCCTTGGGCACCTGCACCCATGTGGAAGACCCAGAAGAAGCTCTTGGTTACCATTTGTGGGAGTGAAGCAGCTACTGGAAGGTCTTTCTCTTTCTCTCTCTCTCTCTCTACCTCTTTTCTCATTGTCTCTGTAACTCTGACTTTCAAATAAATAAATCTCAAAAAAATTCTCATCAAAATGCTAGCTAATTGAACACAAAAACACATCTGAATGGTGATTCATCCGGACCAGATGAGATTTATCCCTGGGATGTGGGGATGCTTCAATATATGCAAATTTATAGATGTGATACATCACATTATCAAATTGAAGAATAAAAATCATACGATTATCTCAATAGGCGCAGAGAAAACATTTGACAAAAATAGAATAAAATACAATATCCTTTTATGATAAAAACCTTAAGCAAATTAGGTATAAAGGAGCATTCCTCAACACAATCAAGACAAATTATGACAAACCCACAACCAGCATTATATTGAATGGGGAAGACTTAGAAGCATTCCCACTAAGTTCTAGAACCAGTAAAGGATACCCACAGTCACCATTGCTATTCAATATAGTCCTGGAAGTTTTAGCCAGGGTTATTCAACAAGAAAAAGAAATCAAAGAGATACATACTGTGGGGAGCAACTCGGACTAGACTGTTACTGGAATTAAGACTTATTCTATGCATCTGCTTTCCCACAATATGGCGCTGAGAAGGGAGTAAACAGCTTCTACACAGCTGCCCCTCGCCAATTTGATTGACTGAGCTGCAGGAGCTGATCTTGCTCCTGATTGGAGGAGAGCAGTGTACTTGGCATGTGGGTAGCAGAGTTGGGATTGGTGGAAGAGGACTATAAAGGAGGAGAGAGACAACATGCACCAGGAACATCTATGAGGAACACCTGAGCAGCCCCCGAGAGAGCCGGCCGGCGGTGTGCCGCTCCCCCGCGGAAGTGGGGAAAGTGGCAGGGGGAACCGCCCTTCCACGGAGGTGGAAGGGTCGGTAGCCAACCCGGGAAGAACCAGCAGCAAACCCAGGGAGGGCCGAGCAGACAAAAGAACAGCGCAGGGTCCTGTGTCGTTCCTCCACGAAGAGGGGGAGTGACATAATGGTGCTGTGACTCGGATGTGAAGCCTAGGCAGGGTTTAGTGTCGTTCCTCCGCGAAGAGGGGTAGCGACACATACTGGAAAGTCCTAAGTCGAATTATGCCCGTTTGGAGATGACATGACTCTACATATAGGTGATCCAAAATACTCCACTGAGACTTTTGGAATTCATAAAAGAGTTTGGTAAAGTGGTTGGATATAAAATCAACACACAAAAACAAAGCCATTGTATACACAGATAATACTATTGATAAGAACTTTTAAGTTCAATCCCATTCACAATAGCTCCTAAAATAATAAAATACCATGGAACAAATTTAAACAATAAATATTTTGTGAATATAGAATCTTCAACTTTAAGACTCACCTTTCTCATTCTAAGATATCAATCTCACTCCCAGAGAGATGTATACACTCAGGTGACCCTCCCATAAACTTCATCTCTTCCTTTAAGCTCTGATAAAAAAGTTTAGATGAGTGTTGAGAAAGTGGAAACCTGCTTCTTTCTTATTATTAGTGCTCCAAACCTAAAGTCCTGTAGTGCATCAGTTCACTTTGGACTCAGCTAGGAACATCTGCCACTGGAAGTCCTTACTGTTTTTTCTTTTTTGTCAGTAATTTTAAAAACAGTTTCTTAGTTATCTCCACAAACCTAAAAACTGGTAAACTCTATCAAAGCCCATGTAAGCAGCCATATTTCATGTCTTCCAGAAACTGAGGATTTCTGTTTGTAAAAGCATCCAGGATTATAGATGACAAGTGAGTATATCTAAACTATAATTTGTGCTCAATAAAACACACTGTAACCATGTATCTTGTCACTGAACTTACTTCAGAAAATTTGCTCCTACTTGAAAAGCTTAGAACCCAAGTTTATAAAAATGGCCACCGAAGACAGAAAATTACTTGACAATTTTGTTGTAATGCAAAAGTATATTGTACGTAGAGTCAAAAGGTTAGGATTCAAATTCTATAATTAATACTTATTGACTTCATGGGCCAATAAAATTGTTCTCTTTAAGTTTACATTATATTTATCTAAATTAAAATTATATCTATCATTTGTATTTGTGCTGATTATTAAATAGAATACTTTATATTTAATAATTTAAATGTCACATGAAAATATTTTATCCTATTTACATAATATGTTGTTATTGATTTACTTGACCATTTTTTTTAAGATTTTATTTATTTATTTGAGAGGTAAGAGTTACAGACAGTGAGAGGGAAAGACAGAGAGAAAGGTCTTCCTTCTGTTGGTTCACTCCCCAAATGGCCGCAACAGCTGGAACTGTGCCAATCTGAAGCCAGGAGACAGGTGCTTCTTCCGGGTCTCCCACGTGGGTGCAGGGGCCCAAGGACTTGGGCCATATTCTACTGCTTTCCCAGGCCACAGCAGAGAGCTCGATTGGAAGAGAAGCAGCCAGGACTAGATCCGGCACCCATATGGGATGCCGGTGCCACAGGCAGAGAATTAACCTACTGACCACCTGTTTTTCAGCTGACAAGAGAAAAACAGGAAAAAAAAAAAACAAAATGGGTACAAAAGAAATGTAGAATGAAAATAAAAATTATTATGAGAGAAATACTATGAAAACACATTAGAGAAAAATATATTAAAGTCATCATGAATAGACTATTTTGCTTCACAATATCATAATGGATATTCATAATAATTCAATACAAACAAAAGTAGACTAGTGTTTTGTGCTATAGAAAACAATATTATATATTCTCCTGAGGTTTGTATAAAAAGAAAATATTAGGGGGGCAATTTGAATTATCTAAGGAATTCAATTATGTGAACTACCACATACTTAAAATTCTTGGTTAAACATACTCTCATTGAATCTACTTCTTAACAATGTGTCATCTTTCAAAATCCTCCATGAAAAGAAAGTTTGAATCTCATGAATATCAGAATAATTACAGAATATAAGCTCATTGGTATTATCGGTCATTGTTAGAGAGAAAACATTTCCTGGTGCTACATAAAGTAAATGAACAGGCCAGATATAAAAGTGTAGGTAAATAAAAAAGCAGATGAAAATACAGAAATGAGCCCACCTGCCTATTTCTTACTCCAGTTAAAATAGGCATCTTCATTTATACCTCATATATTTAAGTGGACCAAGACAGTTTCCCAAAGGCCTGGAATCAACACTCTATCTAAAAGAAGACAGTTTGGAAAGGAATGAGAAGTTGATTCCTCTCATCAGAGAGCAGACTAGTCTGGACCTGCGTATTGTGGCCATTTGGGAAGTGAACGCCTGAATGGAAGTTATGTCTCTGTCTTTCCTTCTCTCTCTATTGCTCTATCATTCAAATACACAAATACATAAATGAAACTTTAAAATAAAATAAAGCTAAAAAGACTAGTCAAAAAGGTATATGAAGGTATGATAGAAAAAGAAGAGTGTAAAACATGACTTGTGGAGGGGACATGTCATGAGAAAACTTCCATCTAAGACTAAAATACTTGGCATATTTTTTCTGAATAAAATGGAAGTTATTGGATCATTTTTGAATAAAGCCAAAACAAGATCCTGTCTACTTTATAAAAAATTAACAAGTGGATGGCCAGCGCCGTGGCTCACTTGGTTAATCCTCCACCTGCAGTGCCGGCATCCCATAGGGGCAGCTGGTTCTAGTCCTGGTTGCTCCTCTTCCAGTCCAGCTCTCTGCTGTGGCCCAGAAGGGCAGTGGAGGATGGCCCAAGTGCTTGGGCACCTGCACCCACATGGAAGACCAGAAAGAAGCACCTGACTCCTGGCTTCGGATCGGCGCAGTGCTGGCCGTAGCGCCCACTTGGGGAGTAAACCAACAGAAGGAAGACCTTTCTGTCTCTCTTTCTCACTGTCTATAACTCTACCTGTCAAATAATTTTAAAAAAATTAACAAGTGGCATAAAATGGATTGTATTAATGAATGCTGGAAGTATTGGTAATCTAGTTGTGGCTCTTGTAATTGCGCAAACAATACTAGTATCACTTTTAAAGTAATAGTTGATTAAATGAATACCAAGTAAGACATCTCCATTCCTATCAGTACTACTGTCAAAACAACAGGAGTTGGCAGCTGATTATATATATCAGTTTCTAGAAAGATGATAAATAATATTACACCAACATTTCAAAAATAGGTACTGGAAATAGTAACTATTACAGCTTATATCTATCCCCATTACAAACCTTATGACTGATATGGAAGGTGGAGTTTCTAAGGAACTACAAGGTAAGTGGAATCTCTGTTTTGGGACCACATTGATTATTTCCAAGGCATTAATATGCATGCATTGTAGTACAAATTTGTTTGAACTTGTCAGTCTCTAGCAGCTATTAACCTTCAGTGTAAATGCTGTTTGAAGGGCATGTATTAATTTTATCTGGAATTAAGGATGTATGAAAGCATAGCTAACCAAAATACTACAGTTTCAAAACTTCATTGGAGATATATTTATACTTACCATTATTATTATACATCACTTATAACTATTAATAAGAAATATGAAAGATTTTATAGTGTCATTATAGTGTTACTTAAAATGTCTTCTGCAAAGATATTTGAAATATATTTCTAAGGGTTTTTATTTAATCAAGTGTTTGTTTAAAGCTACAATCAGGAGATTCTGTTGTTCTCTTTGGTACAGTGCTCTTTTGTAATGTCCTGCCCTGCTTTCATCTTTTCTCCTTTGCAACTGAGTAGATTAAAAAAATCAGACTTGAGAGCATAAGAAAAAAGAAGTGCTTTTAGGCAGGCATGGGTTGTCAGTTCTCATAAAAATGTTTCCTCTAAGGAGTCTGTCAGGTCAAGATAAAGATCCCTAGGCTTATGGAAGTTTTTTTTTAGTGTGTAAAAATAATTAGAAATATCAAAAAATTAAATAATCTGCATTCTGCAGAAGTAAATGAAAGAACAGTTTAGTAAAAAAAGAAACATTTCAGTGGATGTGCTGATTTTATTATTTAGAGGCAGTTGATAATGGAAAGCACATATAAATATCAGCAGAATCAAAGAATGTTGGTATGAAATTTGCTTCAAATTTAAATAATGCATGACCTTGCGAAAGTCAAGACTTCGTGTAACCTCAAAAGGTATTAATACAATAGTAAAATTAAATGGTATTTATTAAAGTTTGTGTAGATATAAAATGTTTAAAAATATCCCAAACAAGGAAAGTCCTGTATTAATTTCTCTAAATATAAAGATGAACAAAATAAGAGGAGAAATTATATACATGCACACATACACACTCTTTCTCTCTCATCAAACCTTTCTCCATACACACAAATATTTTAATTAGAACTATAAAATTATAGGTAGTTTCATTAAGATGTTATGAAAAGATTAAAAAGCCTAATCCAATCTATAAACAACATTTGCAATATGCAATATAAATATATGAAAGATAACTAAACCAATACCTTTATCTTTTAAAAGATTTATTTATTCATTCATTTATTTGAAAGGCAAATTTACAGAGAGGCAGAGAGCAAGAGAGAGAGAAGTCTTCCATCCACTGGTTCACTCCCCAGATGGCCACAATGGCCAGAGCTGCATTGATCTGAACTCAGGAGCCAGGAGCTTCTTCTGGGACTCCCATGCAGGTACACGGGCCTGCTTTCCCAGGCCATGGTAGAGAGCTGGATCAGAAGTGGAGCAGCCAAGAATTAAAATCAACACCAATATGAAATCCAGCACTGCAGATGGCAGCTTTACCCACTATGCCACAGCACTATCCCCCCAACAATTACTTTAAATGAATTCTTCAAGTCATTCAGAATCCTGGATATAATCCTACCATACAACCCAGCCATCCCACACCTTAAAATTTACCCAAAGGAAATTAAATTGGCAAACAAAAAAGCAGTCTGCACCTTAATGTTTATTGCAGCTCAATTCACGATAGCTAAGACCTGGAATCAACCTAAATGCCCATCAACAGTAGACTGGATAAAGACATTATGGGACATGTAGTCTATAGAATACTATACAGCAGTAAAAAAAATTGTTAAGGAATCTGGAAAACATTATGCTGAGTGAAATAAGCCAGTCCCAGAGGGACAAATACAATATGTTCTCCCTAATCGGTGACAACTAACCAAGCACCAAAAAAGAAAACCTGTTGAAATGAAATGGACACTATGAGAAACAGTGACTTGATCAGCCCTTGCCCTGAATGTTGATGAACAACTTAATAGGTTACCCCTCTTAGTATTTTTTTGTTCTACTTAATACTATTGGTTGAACTCTGTAATTAACACACAATTATTCTTAGATGTTTAAATTTTAACTGAAAAGTGATCCCTGTTAAATATAAGAGTGGGAATAAGAGAGGGAAGAGATGTATAATTTGGGACATGCTCAATCAGACTTGCCCCAAATGGTGGAGTTAGAAACATACCAGGGGATTCCAATTCAATCCCATCAAGGTTGTATGTGCCATTGCCATCTCACTAGTCCAAGTGATCAATTTCTGTTCACAACTGATCATAATGATAGGACTAAGAGTCAAAGGGATCACATAAACAAAACTAATGTCTGCAAATACTAACTGACAGAATAAAAAAGGGAGAGAACAATTCAACATGGGAAGTGGGATACACAGCAGACTCATAGAATAGTGGATGTCCTAAACCGCACTCTGACCTCAGAATCAGCCCTTAAGGCATTTGGATCTGGCTGAAAAGCCCGTGAGAGTATTTTAGGCATGGAAAGCCAAGACACTCTAGCAAAAAAAAAAAAAAAAAAAAAAAAAAAACAACAAAAAAAACACAAAAAACAAAAAACAAAAAAATAAAAAACCACCACTAAATGAAGTCTCGTTGAGTGACATCCCACTGGAAAGAACAGGTTATCAAAGAAGGAGGTACCTTTCTCTGAAGGGAGGAGAGAACTTCTATGACCTTGTCCACTCATGACAAGAGCCTTGGGTGATTGTTGATGCCATAAACAAGAGTGTCAATTTGTTAAGTCAACAACAGGAGTCACTGTGCACTTACTCCTCATGAATGATCTCTGTCCTTAATGTGCTGTACATTGTGATTTAATGCTATAACGAGTACTCAAACAGTATTTTTCACTTTGTGTTTCTGTGTGGGTGCAAACTGTTGAAATTTTTACTTAGTATATACTAAATTGTTCTTCTGTGTGTAAAGAGAATTGAAAATGAATCTTGATGTGAATGGAAGGGGAGAGAGAGCGGAGGGTGGGAGGGAAGTTATGGGGTGGGGGAAGCCATTGTATTCCATAAGCTGTACTTTGGCAATTATATTCACTAAATAAAAGTTAAAAAAAAGGAAAGTAAGTGTATAGTTTATTAACTTCTAGTTTTACTTCTAACTTCTACAAGTGTACATCTCATCTTAATTAGTGTGACAAAGACTTTGAGAAATAAGCTAATTGACTAACACAGACTTGTGAAAAATAGAGGGCATATCAAAACAGCATTGCAAATCTTTGAGTACTGAACTGACACAGGAACCACAGACAAAAGAAAATATGTCAGAATATGTTTGACTTTGTCTGCTTGACAAATATACTCACAATCTTCACTGGGTTTCAACAACAATCAGAGTTGCATAACTTGATATTAAACATTCATGGGGTGGGGCCAGCACCATGGCTCAGTTGGTTAATCCTCCACCTGTGGTGCCGGCATCCCATATGGGTGCCAGGTTCTAGTCTCAGTTGCTCCTCTTCCAGTCCAGCTCTCTGTTGTGGCCTGGGAGGGCAGTGGAGGATGGCCCAGGTGCTTGGTCCCCTGCATCTGCCTGGGAGACCAGGAGGAAGCACCTGGCTCCTGGCTTCGGATCGGCATAGCTCAGGCTGTAGTGGCCATTTCGGGGGGTGAACCAACAGAAGAAAGACCTTTCTCTCTCTCTCTCTCTAACTCTGTCAAATAAATAAAAAGTAAATGCATAAATAAACATTCATGGGGTAAAAAAAAGAACTCAACATATAAAGAGCTATAGAAATTTCAACTGAAACAGTAAAATACAATCAGCAAGAACCATTTGAATTTGCAGCATTCAAACAGCTGCTAAATGTTTTTGAACAAAGAATTGCAAACAATTTTGAAGCAAAATCTGAAAGAGAAAATGTTACAAAGAAATAGAAGATATAAAGAATGAAGGAGAAACTTCAGAATATAAAAATATAATCTTGAAAAGTAAAGAATTTCTAAAAGGACTTAATAGCAGAAGTGAAATGACATAAGGAAGAGTCCGTCTGAAAGATCAATACGAAATATCCAGTCTGAATAAGAGCGATGCAAAGATTTTAAAAAAATGTGAATCAAAACACAAACTAGAAAAAGCCTACAAAGTGAGAGGACATATTACCAATCATTTCTGAAAAGGGCTTACTATCTAGAATCTGCAAAGAACTCCTAAAATTCAACAATAAAAAAAGTCAACAATCTAATTTAAAAATAAAAGAGACTTCAATATGTGTGTATCCAAAACAGAAAAAAGAAATGGCTACTAAGCATGTGAAAAATGTCCCAAATCACTAATATATAAATTCAAATTAAAACTCTAATTAAATTCCACCTATGACTCTTTATGATGGCTTTAAATAGTAAATAACGAGTACTAATGAGGACATAGATAATATGGAACCTTTGTGCACTGATGAGAGCATAAAATGGCACATTGCATGGAATGTTAGAGGGTGCAGGATTTGTGGAAAAACAGGATAGCCTGTCCTCCAAAACTAATCATAAAATTATCATGTGATACAGAAATTTTATTTTTTTAAGATTTATTTATTTATTTGAAAGGCAGAGTTACAGACAGGCAGAGGCAGAGAGAAAGAGAGAGATTGATTTTCTATCTGTTGGTTCACTCTCCAAATGGCCACAACGACCATAGCTGGGCCAATATGAAACTAGGAGCCAGAAGTTTCTTCCAGATCTTCCATGTGTACAAGGGGGCCCAAGCACTTGGGCTATCTGCACTGCTGTCCCAGGCACATTAACATGGACCTGGATTGGAAGTGGAGCACCAAGGACTCAAACCAGCGCCCATATGGAATTCCAGCACTTCAGGCAGAGGCTTTATCTGTTACACCATGGGTGCCATCCCTGGTACTTTGTTTTTAAGTATACATCCAAAATATTTGAAAGCAGATGATTTATTTTTAAAAAGTTTTATTTATTTGTTTGAAAGACAGTGTTAGAGGGAGAGAGAGAGAATGAGAGAGAGAGAGAGAGGGAGGGAGGGAGAGAGAGAGATAACATCCACTGTTTCAACCCTCAAATGGACATAAAAGCCAGGGCTGAGCCAGGCCAAAGACAGGAGCCTGGAACTCCATCCAGGTATCCCGCATGGGTGGCAAGGCCCCAAGTATGTGGTTCCATCTTACACTGCTTTCCTAGGAACCTTAGCAGAAAGCTGGATTGGAAGCCGAGCAACCAGGACTTGAATCAGCAACAAGCAGGAACTTTAATAGACCATGTATACATCCAAATTAATAGCAATATTATTCATAATAGCCAGAAGGTAGAAACAACCAAAGTGCCCATCAGCAGATCCTGAATAAACAAACTGTGGTATATATGCATAAGGAAATATGCTTTAGTCTTAAAATAAATAAAGTTCTGATGCATGCCATAATGCAGATGAGCCTTATAGACATTATGATCAGTGAAAATAGATAGATAGATGACTCCATTTAATGATATCTCTACAACAGTCATATATTTAGAAACAGAAAGTAGAATACTGGTACCAGGGACTGGGCATGGGAGAATAGAATAGGGAGTTAATGGTTATTGGGTGCAGAGATTCAGTTTGAATAATGAAAAAGTTCTAGACATGGATAGTAATATTTATACAACAAAATGAGTATACTTTATGCCACTGAAGTGCATGAAATTGTTAAAAATAGTGTTATTATGCTATGTATATTTTACTATTATCTTAAAAAATCAGATGGAGGACATCAATATAAATGATGGAGCAGGAAGCTCCAAAATTATTTCCTCCATGAAAACAATAAAGATACCAAAAAAAATGATCAGAACCAACACCACAATCTGAGTATCATTTTCTCAAGAACACTTGTAGGGTCAATGATTGAATAAATCGTGTTAAGGTCAATGAGCTTTCCAACATTTTAACTAATCTTATTTCCATTGTCTCCATTTCCTGGGTAACTTGAAAAGCAAGCATCCTATGATTACACTGAAAGCCAGAAACCCAGATCCCACTGGATGGTGCAGAATACAACTGAAGCTCCTTTAAAAACTATGCCTAGAGGATTACCATTATGTGTTCTGTCTGGCAGTTCCTTGAGAAACTCCACTAACAAAGCTCTCCTTACTTGGCATGACTCAGCAGTTATATATATTTGTCAAATAAAATTAGAGACACTTATCATTTTAGATTCATGAGACAGTGGATAAAAGTTAGGGAAAACAATAGGCTAAACCAAAAACTTAGCAGGAACAATAATGAAGTGTGGGAGTACTGAATAGCCCAGATGCATTATTAAGAATCCCAAAGGCCAAATTCACACAAACGTTCCTAAACATGCCGAGAAAAGCCACAAAGACCTTCGACTCTCATTGCTGTGTCATCATAGGGCAAAACTCTTCTGTAAACTGACAGTGTGGGTGAACTTTCCTACATGTGAATCCCCTTCTTAAAAAAATTTATCTGAGAGAGAGAGAGAGAGAGAGAGAGAGAGAGAGAGTTGGTCCATCCAATGTTTCACTCCTCAAATGCCAACAACAATGGTACTGGGTGAGGTCAAAGTCAGGAGTCAAGAATTCTAGCCAGGTATCCATATGGGTGGCAGGGACCCAAGTATTTGAGACATCATCTGCTGCCTCCCAGGATGTGCATTTCAAGAATCTGGATCAGAAGCAAAGGCAAGGTTCAAAGTAAGCACTCTGATACGGAATACTAAGTCCCAAGCAACAGCTTAACTATTGTATTACAAAGCCCACACCAATACTCTCTTCAATATTGTCACACATCAGATAGATAATGCATCTATGAAGACGACAGAAGCTTTCTATAGAAAAGACTCCCAGACTTTGCACTATGATTTTTTTTTGGTTTGTTCTAATGTGTATCTTTTAACGACAATAAAACTTTACTCATAATACAGCACTTTCCTGAGCTTTGTGAGTGGTTCTAATTATCAAAACTAAGAATGGACAATTACAGCCAAACACTTTGAGATAAGTGTGGATCTGGAAACCCCAAAATTTTAACTGGTGTCTGAAGGGATGGAAGACCTGTGATGGTTGCTGTGTTAGATGGTGAATTTGGTAAACTCATTGTAATTGGCTCCAGAAGATTAATATTTGGCAGCCTGGAGGACAGAGACCTAAGCCATGGATTTGACTAAGTCTACCTAATAATTATCTAACTTTAAAAATTGTACACATTTTATTATTTTCTTAAACATCTTATGTTCACATAATAGATGCTGACTCTACTATTAGGTAATTACAACTTTTTAAGTTCCTATATACTCTTTTTTACACATCAATTATCATGACCTTTACTATGATAATTTTTTTCTATTATGTGACACAAAATTTGGGCCATTTTTCACAATAGACAAATAAACTTTTGTTCTATGTAAAACTGCTGAGAAAAATATTCTTGTGATTAGAAAGCTTAATGAAAGAATAAAGACAGTTTGTCTTAGAGATGTTAGGCTGAGACATATTTTTCTCAAACAATGCATATCATAAGCCAGACAAGGCATATCACCATATGGTGTCCCATTTTATCAAAAAAAAAAAAAAAAGAGTGATGTTAGAAAAGTTCAATTTCACTTTCACTATCAATCACTAGTGTTAGGCAAAGCATGGAAAGACAAGTCATTTGACTTCAAAGCCATGTTTCCTATTTGGTACCAAAGAGATGTGCACAACTATAGTCTGCAAGGTTTACCTTGGAGATAGTAGAATTTCCAGCATCCAGGAAAAAAATGGACTCTGAAAACATTTCAAATGCTATATTTGCTAACAAATGCTGAGTCTAAGTATCATTTTCTCCACTCACAGATCACAGAAATCACATTTTCTTCTGTTTTTAAATGAATTTAATGAATAGTAGGCATGTAATAAATATTTCCTTTTCTCTTTTATACAGAGAACAGATGTCATGAAGTTCATGCATGAAGATCTAAGAATAACATGAAACTTCCTTCTTCCTACTTTTTTGGTAATTTTTCTAATTTTTCTAATTTACTTTAAAATCACAGGCTTCACCCTCCACTAAATAAAGAATTCAAGAAGTAAAAAATAAATAAATAAAGAATTTAAAAAGTAAAAAATAAAAAGACCACTGTTCAGTAAGAATATATATATATACACACACACACACACACACACACAAGGACTATAAACAAATCCAAAGATGTAAATTTCATTCATATATATTAAAATTGTTGTACACTCTGTATTTGCTACCACAAATGAGAGAAAATATGTGATATTTTCTTTCTGGGTGTGGATTATTTCACTAATCATAATGGTCTCCAGTTGCACATATTTTGTTGCAGAAAACAGTATTTCATTATTTTTTAAGGCTGAGTAGTATTCCATCACATTTCTTGTATCCAGTCACCAGTTGATGGACATCTAGTTTAATTCCATATCTTAGCTATTGTGAATTGGGCTAATAAATAAGGAGGTACACATAATATTTTCAGATGCTGATTTCATTTCCTTTGGGTACATCTGCAAGAATGGGATGGCTGTCATATAGCAGATCATTTTTAAATTTCTGAGTAATCTCCATACTGTCTTCCATAATGGCTATAGCTATTTACATTCCCACCAACAGTGTATTAGGGTACCTTTTTCTTCACATCCTTTTCAGCATTTTTTTTTTTTTTTAATTTGGAGGATAGCCATTCTGACTGGGGTGAAGTGAAACCTCATTGTGGTTTTCATTTGCATTTCCCTGAGCACTAGATATCCTGAGCATTTTTTCACATGTCTGTTGGCCATTTGAATGTCCTCTTCTGAAAAATGCCTGGGCCAGTGCCTTGGCTCACTTGGTTAATCCTCTGCCTGCGGCATCAGTATCCCATATGGGTGCCAGGTTCTAGTCCCAGTTGCTCCTCTTCCAGTCCAGCTCTCTGTTGTGGCCCGGGAAGGCAGTGGAGGATGGCCCAAGCTCTTGGGCACCTGCCCCCATATGAAAGAAGCACCTGGCTCCTGGCTTTGGATCGGTGCAGTGCCGGCCGTAGTGGCCATTTGGGGAGTAAACCAACGGAAGGAAGACCTTTCTCTCTGACTCTCTCTGACATTGTCTATCTCTATCTGAAGAAAGAAAGAAAGAAAGAAAGAAAGAAAGAAAGAAAGAAAGAAAGAAAGAAAGAAAGAGAAAGAAAGAAGCCTGTTCATGTCCTTTGCCCATTTCTACCTGGATTATTTGTTTTATTGTTGATAAATTTCTTGAGCTCCCTATATATTCTGGATATTAATCCTTTATCAGCTGCATAGTTGTAAATACTTTCTCCCATTCAGTTACCTATTCATTTTGTTGAGTATTTTTTTCTGTGCAAAGTGTAATCCCATTTATCTATTCTTGCTTTTTTAAGATTTATTTATTTGAAAGTCATTATAGCAAGAGAAGAAGAGACAGACACACCCACACAAACACAGAAAGAGAACAATTTTTCATCTGTTGGTTCACTCGCAAGAGGGCCACAATGGCCAGGACAAGGCCATTAGCAGGGAGATGACTTGGAATTGGAGCTGCCAGGACTTGAACCAACACCATATGGGATGTTAGAATCACAGGCAGCAGTGTTACCCACTATGCCACAATGCAGGTCCTATTTTAGCTTTTACTGCCTGTGTTTTGGGGGTGTTATCCAAAAATATTTGCCTATGTGAACGTCTTGGAGCATTTGCCCTTTATTTTTCTTTAGTAATTTGATGGTTTCAGATCTTAAGTACAGATCATTGATCCATCATGAGTTGATTTTGTATCTGGTGTAAGGTAGAGGTCTTCTTCATACTTCTGCATATGAACACCAAATTTTCAAACCATCATTTGTTGAAGAGACTGTCCTTTCTCTAGGGAGTTATTTTGTTTTTTTGTCAAAGATTGGTTGATTGTAGGGGCATGCATTAATTTTTGGGATTTCTATTCTGTTTCATTGATCTGCAAGTCTATTTTGTGCCAGTAACATCCCTTTTAATTAGAGTACCCTGTAATATGTCCTGAAAACTGGTATTGTGATGACCCTGGCTTTTCTTTATATTGTTTAAGTTTGCATTGGTTATTTTGTATCTCCTGTGTTTTCATATGAATTTTTGGATAGTTTTTTCAAGATATGAATAGAATGACTTGGTGTTTTAATTGGGATCTTATTGAATCTATAAATTTCTTTTGGTACTATGGACGTTTTGGTGATACTAGTTTTTCCAATCCATGAACATGGCAGATTTTCTCATTCTTTTTGGTGTCTTCTTCTATTTCTTTCCTTAGTGTTTTATAATTTTCATTGTAGAGATATTTCATATGCCTGGTTAAATTTATCCCAAGGTATTTAAAAATATTTATACCTATTGTGAATGTAACTGATCTTACAAGTTCTTTCTCACTCATAGCATTGTTAGGAAGTTTTAGCCAGAACTACTGGACAAGGTAAAGAAATCAAAGGAATATAAATTGGAAAGGAGGAAGTAAAATTATTCCTGTTTGGAAATGACATAATCCTTTATATCAAGGAAGCAAAAACTCCATTAAGAGATTATAAGAACCCATGGGAGAATTCAGAAGCATTGTAGGATATACAACCAAAAAAAAATCAATAGCTTTCTTATACATGAGAACTCACATTTTCATATTTACAAAATAGATATAGAACTTAGAAAATCTTATGCAGGCCAAGGAAAAGGGAATTGTGTCTATGACTTCTTAAAGAATCACAATACCTTAGCAATTGAGTCAAGAATAGAGAACCACAAATAATGGAAAGGAAACACACACAGTTTTGCACATAAATACACACACAAAAAAAAACCAAAAAGATAGGGAGATAAAGAGAGCAAATATATGAGGAAACGTTTATACTAAATATAATAATAAATAGTGTTCCTCAGCTTTATAATTAAAGAAACACTCAGAATTATGTGATTTCCAGATATAGGCGTGAGCCACGGAGTTAGCAATAAAATTAGGTTTGACAGGTAGAGTTATATACAGTGAGAGAGACAGAGAGAAAGGCCCCAGGTTTGTTTGTTTTTAATGGATTCTAAGGTTTCCACAAGGTTATGGAGGATAACATTCCTAAGTAATCAGCATGTTTCTAATGCTAATATCAAGTAATACAATGATTAACCTAGGCTACCTTTGAGTTTCTAAGTAAGAGAAAAGGGATGACTTATTAATAGCTTAATACATAGACAACTAAATATGCTATATCGATCTTAATTAGGTTCATTAGTATTGTTACTTGAGAGTAAAATATGTTAGTAATCACAGTAACATTCAAAGTTAAGAATGAATATCTAAATCCAGAAAAATTTCACAAAATTGAAATAGCAAAGAAATGTGCAGAAAGAGTAATTACACAAACATAGAGAACAAGATTTGGATTCATAGTTATTAAAAAATTAACAACCATGTTAAAATATATTAAGCAGTACTAATAATGGTATGGCAAAATCAGCACCTTTGTATGCATCTCAAGTGGAAAAGTTACATAATTTTTTGGAAAACAGTTTTTTAATATTTTAATTATCTTAAGTACATCCTTATCTTCTGGCCCAATAATTATGATCTGCAAAGCTAAATTATACAGAATAATTCTAAATGAAAGAAATTAATATAAAATATGTTAATTGATATAGTGTTTACAATAACAAATGACCTAGAAGAGCTTCAGTGCAGATGAAATTAAATAACTTAATCATTTGACTATATATATTTCATTAAAATATTAGGAAAACCTAGATATTTGAAACTTAGTAAATCCAAAATTAAACATCTCAACTTTCTATAAAAAGATATTCTTCATAAATTAATTGTGACTTTTTAACTAAGCAAACTCGTAACTACAGTATCCTTAGGTCAGAAACCTTAGCTGTCATCCACGTTTCCCTCCAAATTCCACATCCAGCACATCACCAATTGTTCTTGGAAAAAAAGCATTTGAAAATTATCCAGAGTTCTCACTGTTTCTCCATGGTACAAAGTATATCTCCTTTTATTTAATTAGTAAAACTATCTCCTAACTAGGCACCTTTCCCTTCATCCCTCTATACTGTATTCTCAGGATAATAGGTTTGGTGATCCTATTAAAATATAAGCAAGGAGCAGATGTTTAGATCTTAACCAGTTACGATGCTGGTTAATAAACTTGCATCCCACATTGGAGCATGTAAAGATTCAGTGGCGTCCGGCGCCGTGGCTAAATAGGCTAATCCTACACTTTGCGGTGCCGGCACACTGGGTTCTAGTCCCGGTCGGGGTGCCGGATTCTGTCCCGGTTGCCCATCTTCCAGGCCAGCTCTCTGCTGTGGCCCGGGAGTGCAGTGGAGGATGGCCCAAGTGCTTGTGCCCTGCACCCTATGGGAGACAAGGATGAGTACCTGGCTCCTGCCTTCGGATCAGCGCAGTGCGCCAGCGGCAGCACACCAGCCATGACAGCCATTGGAGGGTGAACCAACGACAAAGGAAGACCTTTCTCTCTGTCTCTCTGTCTCTCTCACTGTCCACTCTGCCTGTCAAAAAAAAAAAAAAAAAAAAAAAATCAATAGTAGCTCTGGCTGCAGCTCCTGAATCCTGAATCCAATTTCCTGCTAACGCAGATTTGGCAGACAGCTATGAAGGCTCAGTTCTGTCTCTGCAACCTGTATCAGAGACCTGAATTGAGTTTCTAACTCTTGGTTTTGGCCTTGCCAAGCCATATCTGTAACAGGCATCTCTACCGGCTCTTCTCCAACAGTGTGTGTGTGTGTGTGTGTGTGTGTAAGTGTATGTTTCTCCATCTCTCAAATTAAAAAAAAAGAGACAAGTTAAATATTCCAGTCCTTGGCTCATAACTTTCCAGCTACTCCCTAATACTCTATGAGTAGTAGTTCAAATCTCTATAACACTCTTCAAAAATCTTTTCCAATAGAAATATCAAGTTAGCCACAGATTTTTTAGCAGTAATCTTTAAAATAGAAAATAAGCATCAGGACAATTAAATGTTAAGCATACTATATTTAATACTATAAACAATATAATATCATGTCACCAGGTGACCAATATCAAAATTGTTACCAAAATCACTTACATTCTTTTGTTTATTCTAAGTTTTCAAAGGGTGCTGTGTCTTTTCCACCTAAGATACAGCTCAATTCAGACAAGCAGTTAAACGCTCAATAGACCTGTTTGTCTTGTGCCTACCACATTGAATTCATGGAACTGTGAACTCCTGTTTGGCCTCCTACCCACCATCAACTTCTGAACCCATCTCCAAATACTCATCCCTTTGCTCATTGTACTGAAGTTACATTACACTTGGTCTTAGTGGTACATTTTAGCCATTGCCTTCACAATAATTTCCACCCATCTGTACACAAAACTCCTTTTTTTCCCATCTTTTTAAGATCTTTGCTTAAGTGAGTGTCATTAAAACTTGAGCCCATGTCTAAAGCATTCCTTTTCTTGTTTTATATTTTTATAGAATTTATCACCTCCTACTATATCTTAGTTCACTTTTTCTATATTCTACTACCCAAACATGAGCCCCAATATGGCAAAATATTTTACCTGTATTAATTATTGTTTGTATGAACAAAAGGGTGCTTAGAACATAATTTGATGTGTACTTGAAACAAAGACAATGCTAAATAAATAACTGCTAAAGAGGATAAACATAGCTCATTACCAGACATTGAGGTGTTGAGTAAAATAACCAATCTTTCAAACACCATGGGCTATATTTTCCTTTTTTCTTTTGACAAAACCTAAAACAAGAGGCTCAAAATGTGCCATTTTAGCAAGAGAATATGCCTTAGTTTTAACTAAAGAATAGTCATTAAAAAGTTTAATATATATGGTTTTAGGCTCAGATCTATAATGTGGTAGCTTGAGACTAGCAACAAACACTTTTTGTCTTTTTTTCCACTCCATCTTAACATATCTGTCAACAAAAATAGAATAGTGCTGGAACTCTGTAAATGAGTGGATATATGTATTTCCTTTTAAAAAACTTAATTTTATTGAAAAGCAGAGTTATAGAAAGATGAAGAGAGAGAGGGAGAGACCTTCCATCTTCTGGCTTACTCCTAAATGACTGCAATGTCTGGGTCTGGGCCAGGCCTAAGACAGGAGGCAGAAGCTTCTTCTGGATCTCTTCTGTGGGTGTAATTTCCCAGGCTCTTAGGCCATCTTCCACTGCTTTTCCAGGCCATTACCAGGGAGCTGGATTGGAAATGGAGCAGCTGGGACTGGAACTCGTTCCCATAGGGGTGCTGGCATCAAATGCAGCAGTCTAACCCACTGTGTCACAATGCCAGCACTTGACACATGTATTTTAAATGGCTTTCTTCAACATTGCAGGATTGTCACTCAGAATGATTCCTACACATTTATTCATTTTAACTTATCTGATTCTTTCTTCGACTCTTAAAAAGCAATTGAGGAGTAGCAGTGAAAATTGTCATCAGCTGTTTTTCATATAGCAAATATTGGCTGTTTTAGTTTACAATACTGATTGACATAGAAGTGGGCATAAAGATGAAGAAAATACATTTACCATAAAATATACACAGTATAGTGGAAATTTTTAAACAATTTATGCTGAGTCATTTCTGTAACATCATTTTAGTTTTAAGACTACCCAACCCTTTTCCTTGAATACTAATAAGGGTAAAAATACCACTTGGAGCATAGTCAATGACTGACAATAAGCTTTTGTTTGTGTACACAGGCATAGATTTAGAACATAAAATAAGATTGAAGACCACTTACCAGATAGTTCCACTTCTCTTTATCTCTTGAATTTTCTTTATCTCTTGTATTTCACCAGTGTGCTTAAATACACCTTCGTATCATTTTTAAAAGTACTACTTGAATACTTGACATCATTATTCTAGGATTTTGTTATCTCCAGTGCTTATCCCTTTGCTCACTGTACTGGAGTTGCATTACACTTGGTCTTAGTGGTACATTCTAGCCTTCTAATTCACAATTATTTCCAAAATTCCTTTGATATATGATATTCAATCCAAAAGGCAACCAAGGTAGAATATCTGAAATTAGGACACCATGTTGGGGAAATTTCATACCTTCAGGGCAAATTTCAGACCAGGCTACTGTCCCGGTCCTGGTTTACCAAATTTGTGAGTGTACCTGTTAAATAGTTGCAATCTGATGCCTACATTGATATGTGTGCCAGTCCATGTCCTGGCTGCTCCACTTCTGATCCAGCTCTCTGCTAACAGCCTTGGAAAAACAATAGAAAATGGCCCAAGGGTTTGGGCCCCTACCACGCATGTGGGAGACCTGGAAGAAGTTTCTGGGCCCTTGGCTCTTGCCTGGCCCAGCCCTTCCTGTTAGAGTCATCTGGGGAGTGAACCAGCAGATGGAAGAGATAGAAAAGCATCTCTGCCTCTCTCTCTGAAACCTTGACTTTCAAATAAATCTTTTTTAAAAAAGAGTCCTTACTAATAAATAGCTAAACTCAATAAATATCCTTTGCCCCAATTCAATTTTTTAAAAAAGCTGCAAACTGGGCCAGCGCCGCGGCTCACTAGGCTAATCCTCCGCCTAGCGGCGCCGGCACACCAGGTTCTAGTCCCGGTTGGGGCGCCGGATTCTGTCCCGGTTGCCCCTCTTCCAGGCCAGCTCTCTGCTGTGGCCAGGGAGTGCAGTGGAGGATGGCCCAGGTGCTTGGGCCCTGCACCCCATGGGAGACCAGGAAAAAGAACCTGGCTCCTGGCTCCTGGCTCCTGCCATCGGATCAGCGCAATGCGCCAGCCGCAGCGCGCCAGCCGTGGCGGCCATTGGAGGGTGAACCAACGGCAAAGGAAGACCTTTCTCTCTGTCTCTCTCTCTCACTGTCCACTCTGCCTGTCAAAAAATAAAAAATAAAAAATAATAAAAAAAAAGCTGCAAACTGACTGAGACAAAACATGGCAAGACAATATTATTAGATAAATGTTGGATAAAGCACCAAAGACTTGATCGATCTTCTTTCTAGAAAGCAATTTCAGTAATTTCATATATTTCTTGAGTGTTTTCTGAGTTATCGAGTTCTTTATAATTCATGATGTTATTTAAAGCTCACAATAATCCTGTGAGATCTTACATATTTAGGCTTTCAAATCCATCCTATTACAAAGGAAAAAGAAGCTAAATCATTTGTCCAAAGCTACAGAGCAATATTGTATTGAAGACAAAATTCAAACTCCATTCTATGGGTTCCTGGTTCAGCATTCTTTTCTCAACAACACAGTGAAGGATACCTGAACAAGTCCCCAAATACATAAGGCAAAAAGATGTAAAATAATCAAAAGCAATCTTAGGACTTTCCATTGCCCTCTCAAATCTCTCTAGGATCACAAGAAGCCTAAAGTTTTCTTTTTTCTCCTATCATTATTGTATGCCCCCAAAATGCACTGCAGCATTTATGTCCACCAGCATAGAACTAAGACGTTTCCAAGATTTAGCTGTGATGTATTCAGCCTAGGGCTTGTACCTGAGCACCAGGAGCAATGGCTTTGTCTTTTATCAAACCAGCAGGCACCACCTTTTATCTCACTGTACTTGTCCAAAAGTCTAGGAACTAGAGCTCAAGAATAAAAGGACCAATGAAATGTAATCTCTCTTCCTATTTTCTCTCATCTGTAGACACACTCTTGTTCATTTCAATCTCTTTGAAGTACATAAAGGAAACTTCAGCAAGACACATGATAGTAGTAGTACAGCAGCAGGCTCTTTTAAGCTTTATGACTTGTGCTCACTTGGCATTTCCCAAAGGCATTCCTTTGGGGATCAAAATACTTACCACAAAGCCTGGAGGCTCTACGGGGAAATCTGATGCCTG